>NC_135765.1:30628768-30993768 GCF_052425735.1 Oculina patagonica | reverse complement strand
CGCGTCACGTGTTCAATTTAAACCAATCAGAATCGGAGAAAATTTAGTGGTGAACTATAATCGCCGATAGAAAACGATCGCGCGCTTGTTGCACGTTTAAAGATGAATTTTTCTTTTTTTTTGGCTTATAGGTACGTAAAATTGTAGGTTTTTGGACTGCAGTCCTTAAAAAGTTTTTACTAAAACAATTAAACTACTCGCCCTCGTTTTCAATGAGCGATAGTCAACTCGGCTACGCCTCGTTGACTATTCGCTCATAGAAAACTCGGGCTTAATTAGAACTCAAACGAAAGGTGTAACTTTTGTCAGACTTTTGTTCTTTCAGTATTATTTAGATTGCCAACCTCAGACGTTTACAAGTTATATTTAGTTGCCGTAAGTGTCCGGACCAAGGACCTAGTCGGCAAATAACTTAGAAATTTTAATTCGTTACTTTGGACGGAAACTCAAGCGGTCAATCTCATTTTTTGCATTAGTCGAAAGAATATCTTCTATACATCAATTACACAAAAAATAACCTTTTTTAGCGCACTCATTTCGTATATACCGGAATAAAAAGAAAACCAGTTAATTTGAGGCGCCATGAACAAACAAACGTGGCGGAAACAAACTTCACCTACCTTCACGTCGACTTGAAATTCTCGGCTTCACCGCCAGAAGGAAAGCCTTTGAGCGAGGTGAAGACAGCAAATAGATCAAGAAAACTTTGGAAAGGTTCGGTTTTATTCAGACTTTGTTTCCTAACGGAAAAATACACGATGAACCGAAAGTGTCCGGACCAAGGGCTGTCCGGATTTAGGGCCACATACTGTATGTGTGGAAGGGTTGGCGAATTTTGAGTGAAAATATCTCATAAAAATTTACCAAAAGTACCCTTCCGCCCGTTTCCAAATGTGAACGAAATTTGCCCCCGTTTCAAGCGCTGTGCTTTCCGTAGGTCGAATTTATTTTAAACAGCAGGTAATATATTTTCAATAATAGGTAATGAGCGGAGGAAAGGTTGTTTAAAACGTGCCTCATTTAGATGGCGAATGCTCAGGTCCACTAGAGCCTCATTGTCAAAGGTTTGAATCGATATGTGGACAACTCTTTATTTTGCATAATTGCTTTTATTTATGTCTTTGTGTTTTGATATACACAGAATCTAACTTGAAGACAAAACTAATACTCCCACGGATTAAGTTTCTGTTGAAACAAAAAGAAAACCGTAAGTGAAGTTAATATATTAATTAATAATGTATAACGTATCATTACATCTAGCCCGGGGTGGGAGGGGGGGGGGGGGGGGGAGAAACTTCCTTTGTTACATGACTCAAAAAGTAATCAACCGAGACTGCGCAGTAGCAATCGAATGGTTGCTAAGTGCGTAGTGAATAGCTTGACAAAGTTCATTGTTTAGTTTGCATGATTTGGTCTTGACCGTGCACAAAACACAATAGCTATTTGCATTTTGATTGTTTCTTTGAAGTCTTTCGGACATCAAAACGACAAACAGTGATAACGGTGACTAGTCTGGCGAAAGTAAGGCTTGTGAATTATACTAATTAAAAAATAACTCCAATGGTTCTGAAATTATTTCCCATTTTTTTGGTTGTTAAATTTCGACCGTGACAAATGTTTCGCTTGTTATTCCACGCCGCCAAAACATTGTCAGTGACGTGAGACGTTAGCGGAGAAATCTGGCTGAAAATGCCAAAAACATCTCAGCGGCGTAAAACATCAAACGCAACATCAAACACCGCGAATATATGCATTTTACACGCACGCAGTCATTGATATTTAAATCTTTCTGAGAAAACAAAACTTTCGTTTGACGTCTTTCTTAGCAACGGCTTGATTGACATAGACTCGCACCGTTTCCAGGCACTGCTATGTATTCAAAGAAAAGTGCCGACTTTCTTTTCCCCCCCCCATGATCTAGCCGGAGAACGATTTCTATGATGATACTTTTTGTGACCCTTAGACTGAGGTAGCGATATTTTGTTTAGCAAGCTGTCAGGGATTTTGTCCCAGCAATTCATATCATACTTAAAAAGTTGATTATTTTTTAATTATTTCTTCTACTTGCGTTTTCTTTCGTTTAATTACTATAGGTTTTCATTTTATTGACTGTTTATTATCCAACGCGCGCTCGTGGAATAATTGTTAATTATACTACCGGCCTTTAGTAATTAAACATATGCTTTTCTTTCAAATTTAGGAATACGCTTATTCATAACAATACAAATATTGAGGACCAATCAGTGTGGGTATGAAGGAGGCAAGCTTGGGCAAGTTTAATATGTAGGAGAGAAAGGAAAATCCAAATTAGTATTCAGGAAATGCACATTAGTGTGCGGAGATCAAAATTGGCATGTAGGAAATCCAAACGGGGCTTATCTCTGTCCCTATATAACTACCAATAAATGCTACTGCAGTTGCTTTCAAGATACGTACAATGGGCGCCAAAAGTGTTGAGACAGTCGGCACTTTTTGAGTACCTTGGACAAATTTTACCCCTCACCCCTTCAATATATCCCCCTCCCCCCGAAACAATGTTGTATTTGCTATCTGCAAGACTTGCCTCGTTTGAGTACAACAGTGAAAAGGGGGGGGGGGGGGGGAGTGGTTCAGAAGCGGCAGCAGATTAAAGGTGAAAAAACGGGAATTTGAAATTAGTATCAATTTCAACCAACTGTCTCAAGGACTTTTGACGCCCATTGTAGTTGAATTAAAAAAAGCAAGCACATTACTGATACAACTTAATGTTTCACCACTTACATGTCTGCTGTCTGCAGCAGTATCTGTAAAACGAGCCGCACTTGGAGTCATCCTTCGGAATGTGTTGTTGCCATGAGCGGCAGGGCTCTGCAAAGCATGATTGCTTCCAACATCCTGTCGAATCGCAGCCAAATTTGTCGCAACCTTTTTCGGTACAAAAGTAAAAAAAAGCTTGAATCAAGTGAGTTAGATCTTCTCTTTTAAAAATGGCTTTTTATATTCCTTTAGGATCACAACCAGCCGCCGAGGCTGGATAGAATCATTTCTGGAAAATTGTTAAATTATCACATAGATATCATTTGTAAAAGAACTTGTTTCAGCCAGGCTTACCCAACGAAATATTCAGCCAAGTTTACCCAGCAAAATATAGTAAAATTCTCATACCTTCAACTTTATCCACTGCCACTTGGACAATGACAAATGCCAAAATAATCATATGAATGGAAGACATGTTCACTGAAATGGAAAAGAAACGATGTCAGTATTGAAAATAAAAAGAAGAAAAAGCTAATTCTAGAGTAAACTAAAAGGCGTTGTGACATTTTGTAATTGTTAAAATTACAAAATTAATAACTAGTCAGTCACTCGTGTTTTACTTTAGGAAATGTACATGTTAACAAATTTTCACGATGTAGTTTTGATATTAAAAATGTGAAAATGAGGAAATCCATACCTTAAATTTGTAGCTTCAATGCAAAATGAAGAAACAAACTAATTTTAATCGGTCTACAAAAAGTAATAAAGAAAAAAAAAAACGAATTTGAATTTAATCCAATATCTAAAGCATGAAAACCAACATCGTTAAGTGTGGCGTTCACTTACCTCTTACAACACCTCTGTAAAGAATACGAAAGTTGGTTGTAACAGAGTATTCTATTGGAGTGTTCAGTGGCAAGTGAAACGTTCGTTTTAATGATTGCTCAGCTTGGGGTGAATAAATATTATAACAGCAGACGATAATTTTTGCTAATTCTATTCCAAATAAGCAAGCGGTCTTATAGTTTCCTAGGTCGCTTTTTGGAGCAGAAGAATTTCAGCAAGATTAATTTTCCTACCGAGCTTTGGTTTTTTTTTCAGCAAATGTATAGAAATGGATATTAGACAAAATATTGTCATAACATGACTCACCACAATGTGGGTTTCTTGTTTAGTTTTCCTCCTTCTTCTGTGATAAGCCTTCGTTACTGGTTAGCTCTCTGTGGAAAACTGAACGTGATCAGTGGCTTTCTGTGCTTTATGGGGCCCTAATTAGTAACGATAAGATACAAAATTGACATCTGACAAGTATTAAAATGGTGTTTAAGTGCTGGTGGACCCCACAAGCTTTTAGCTTTAATTTTTATCGTGTTTAAATAAAGTTTATCTATCTATCTATCTATCTATCTATCTATCTATCTATCTATCTATCTATCTATCTATCTATCTATCTATCTATCTATCTGGTTACAACTATTCAGACTTGCAGGCGCCAGGAGAGACTGAAAACAGCGCATGCCTAGTGACATTCATTTATTTAAATATTAAAATATTTAAATAATGCAAAATTTTCGCTGAGTTAAAAAAAATACAGTTACTATATACTTCAACAAAAGTACAAACAGCCATCGAGAGTGTAAAAACTAACAACAGATTTTGCATTTTGGAATTTAAGTTTGAGGCTAATGTTGAGGATAAAACGCTCATTTGAAAAATATACAAAAGAAAATTGACAGATACAGTGTACGAGGTATGGATGACGAAGCATGTTTGACATGTCACTTGATACCTGGGAATAATTGGTTAAGTGCCGGTAAATTTTGTTAACATTCAAATTTTAAGGATATATAACGTGACTATTTAAAGCACTTAGTAAGTGAGAACCGAAAACATTTATCAAACTTGTGTGACTTATCAAGATCAAGGAGATACTTTCTCTAATATATAATCGAAACGTTTTATCGGAATGGCCCCCACATGACGCCAATTGTTTACTCATCATCACGGCAGATCACGAAACGCAAGGCAATAAATCTTGCTTATCTAACGAAAAACTGAGTCCTCAATAGCAATAATTTGGCTGCTTGTATCGAAAACTACAATAGAAAAAATGAAAAAATTGATTGCTTGAAAACACTGACATTTTTAGGACGGTGGGGCGATGTTGGTTTCGGGAATCATTTAGGGCAATTTCGTAAAAGGTGATTTTATCACCAATTACAACTTTTACCTGTCAAGCAAATTGCAATATTTCTATTTACAAGAGTTAAAAGCACCTAGTTAATCAAGAGCTCTATAGGGCTCCAAGTTAGGAAGACGAACCAGGTTTGTTTATGACGTTACCTACAACTAGTCAAGTTCAGAAAGCTTTTTGTTGACAATTGCATTTCAAGAATAGGAAACGTGACGGTTTAAAAGCACGTGGTAAATGTTAAAAACAATTATTTAACACTAAAGTGTCCTTTCAATAAAATACATTTTCTCTAGCAGACGAAACGTTTTATCGAAAAAGCCGGCTTCATATGGCGTCAACTGTACCGATTACAAGTCACGAAAAGAAATAAAGGCGAACGATATTGCTTATTTTTAAGGAAACCGCGTGTTAAACAACAATAAATTGGTTATTTAAAATAAAAATTGCAGATAGGAAACTGGCAAATTGGCAGAATCACAATTTTAAGAAAAGTCGATATTGGTTTGGAATCGAATAATCGTTATGGAAAATTTGTGATTAGGTGCGTGATTATATGACAACCGATAGTACCTTTCAAGCAAATTATAATAATATTTCATTTACAAGAGTGAAATGACACCTAATTGATCAAGATGCTTTGTTTGCTTAAGGTTTCCTTGCAGAGATGAAGAAGTAGGTTTGTTTAAGTGCATATCATCCTGTGCACGAATTTCGAAAATTCTGATATATATTTTGTGTCGAGTCAGAGAGTCACTTTTCGACATTTTAGCGAAAATAAAACAGTCACAAATTTAAACTAACAAAACTTTCTAATATTTAGTCAGAGCAAAGACAATCTGATACCCTTGTATTCTGTTGTTCCTTGAGTTATAACTTAGATACCGCGTCGACGTCACAACCCGACTCGCTAGTCTAAGTCCTCTTTAATTTACGCGCGGCTTTTTTTACACCGAGGTGCACAATTTTCTTTTTCGTTCTAAAAATCGAGAATAACTTCAAACCCCAATTTTCTGCTTGTTCTTGCCTGTTTTACATGCCTTCTTTTGAGAGAAACATAAAATGACTAAGGGTGACAGACACTGTAATGATAACGTTTAAAGATAACTAGTCAAGTTCAACAAGCTTATGTTGATATTTATTTGTTCTTAAAAAACACTCTTCGATAGTAAATGAGAAAAACAAATGATGTCAAACAGCGGAAAGTGACTTTTCAAGAAATTACTTTTTTGGTATCGAATGGTCTCTGCGAGCATGCGAGCACAGCGTTTTTCTTTGCGAGCAAAGCATTGACAAAAATTAGCCTTGTGGGCAACGAGCACTTTTCAAAAACTACCTCCACAAAAAACCGAGCATGCGAGCACTTGTAAATTTATACAAGCACGAGCAAACGACCACCCACTATAATTTTGCGAGCATTCCAAGCAGAAGCCTAATTTTGTGAGCACTGCAAAATTTTGATAGACTGTTCATGAGCCCTCTTAGAGTTTCATTTTGTGGCCGAGCCAAAGATAGGATTATGATGTCTTCCCTCGTGTTAGCTAGGATCCGCCCTCTCTGACATTTCTTCGCGAGACCACGGCGATTTTACATGCATGCTGACGATTTAGTTTCAGCTAAGGCAAACTCTTACAGGCAAAGTTTTTACAAAATCAGTATATTTGTAGTTTTGTCTTTTATTAATAATTCCTTCTTTGGAAGATTCAGCCGGTCTCGGTACAGAGTAACCCATTCAAGCTTTTGATCTTTTATGTTTATACTGTTGACAATTAACACTGTCACTTGAAAATATTCTCTGTCTAACTTTATCGTCGATTGCAACAACCACATCCAAGAAATTTTACAATCAGTTTATACAGTCGAGGCTCTCGTAAGCGGACACTCTCGGGACGCAAAAAAAGTGTCCGTAACTGGAGCTGGCCGCTTACGAGAATGGTTCTCGTAAGCGGCCACTAGAAGTGTAGGGGAAAGATGGCCGCTTACGGGAACTTGCCCAGCTAACAATAACCGGGCAGACGTGGATAATGACAAAACAAGCACTAAAATATGATACTTTAATTACTGTAAAATCACTGTGACGAATGGCGATGTGAAGTTTATTTACAAAAACAAGATACAAGGGTAGTTAATAGGATTTTCTTTGGGCTGTCCGCTTACGGGAGCTTAAAAACAAAGAAAAAGTCTAAGTCCAGTCGTAATCTCTGAAAGTGTCCGCGGCCGCTGACGGGAATGTCCGCTTACGAGAATGTAAAAATACAGAGTTTGTATGGGAGTTAAAACGGGGTTTCAGAGAAGGCGGCCGTAAGTAGAGCTGTCCGCTTACGAGAGTGTCCGTTAAGAGAGCTTCGGCTGTAGTCATCGCCCAGAATGCCGCGACACATCCGGGACTTTAGAAGCCCTTCTCGCGCGAAAATTCAAAAGCTCATTAGACAAAGAACACGTAATAACAAAGAAAGTCGGCCAAAATGGTCACCACTGCTCGGGAATTCTACTTTTACAAGAAAACGGTTTAGTTTACTCGTTACCATTCATATGGCTTTTGTAAAAATGAGGTAAATAAAGACAATCCGGCTACTTTTACGTCTGTTAATGTTTGGGAAGTATTATCTTTTTCGGCCTCAAATGCAGCTATTTTGCAGCTCTGCATGTATGAGATCGACACTTTGAGGTTGAAAATTTCGAGAAAACAGAGCTAAGCAGGAAAGCATTCATATGGCTTTTTATAAGTAGCATTTCAAGAGTTACTTGCCGCTTTTTCGCGCAAATCCGACGGTTGGAAGCATTATCTTTTTTAACTTGTCTGATTCTACCCCCGTGAGTTGATTTAAAATTCCCGCTTGCGTTTTAATGAATTCAAAACTCCGCTTTCATAAACAATAGAGGCCAAGCTATGGCAATTAAGCATCAGTGAAGTGTGACAAACTGATAACACCAGAATGCGCAAAAATTGAGACACATACTCTTCGATCGCGATCGCTTTCGGAACCCACAATTGAAATGTCTTTTCTAAGCGAACTGCAGCGCATTGACCGAAAGCTCTCTCTCGTAACTGAAAAGTTACAATCAATTATTTATAACTTTTGATCAATCCAAAGTTGAATAATTCATTTTTAGAAACAATAGAATGCGAAATCCCACGAGGCACTGACGGCGTGGGTCGGCTCGTTCCGACAACAACATGCGCTCGTTTGTTGTTGTTTTTTAGTTTTATATGATCAATGCGCCAAATTACAAATTACTTGCGCTGGCAGAATTCGCATGAGGCTCGGTAGAGACGAACGGGCTGAAAGTCAAACAGGCCGAACAAACATGTGAACAAGGAATAGCCTTTGAGAGTACATGATCTTGCGGTACTCGTCAGAGTATTCCCAAAGCTAAGTCCATCAGCCAATTACAACTGACTAGTTCAAAATATGCGAACTATTATGTCGTTCACCCTGAAATCGGGCGCTGTAAGTACATGTCGCTAAAAACAATGGCATTCTGGGCGATGTGCCAAAATAAGGCACAGATATTTCCATCGATCTAAAAATTGCCCAAAATTGACCTTTTAGGCAGCTTACAATAGGGAGAGCTATTAAAATAAGTTTCTTCACCTTCTCATTTTTATCAGAATAAAACGTACCGGTATTTAACGTTTCAAATGTTTTCGAAATATTCCGCCGATTTCTATGGCTTTTTGAAATACAAAAGAGAGGTGACCGTATATCCAATTGCTCCGCTAGTCTTGAAGAAAGTTGGCTTTCGTTTGCTACTCTGTAGATTTGTGTGAGTAAGTGATTTTTAAGTAAATCACTGAACCCAAGCAACTTAACCTTATTTGACTCCAAGATGTTTTCTTGCGTTCGTATTTCCTTCAAATATCGGCAACGTTTGGTGAAAACATCCGTTGGTGTGCTTATTTGTTTGTTTAGAGAAGCCCAAATTCGTGCAAAATTCTCTCATGCACTCAGTGCAGTTCAGCTTCCCTCAAGAGGTATTTATTCCTTGGCACCATGTAGTCTGCCGCGTCCACAAAAAGGGTGGCTGATTGCTATCATATGCTATCATTAAAGTGTCCAAGATGTTACGGTTTGCTGGGTAAATCTAAAAGACATCCACAATTATGATAGTGGAAATTAAACATAAGAGGAATGCAATTTACTTGTTAATTTTGTCTCGAATGCATGTCAAATGAGTCTTTCAATGAAAACATATTTTTTTCAATCGCAACATGTTATTTCATTACTTTCTATTTTTGGCGACAACTTCAGAACAACTTGATGTTAACATTCTACGGAATAAAAAAAATGAGAAGTTCAATTCACCTTTCATTTCTTATACTTAATCTTTAATGTTTCGGTCCGTTCATCTTCTCGTATTTATCAAGTGAAACGTTGAATGTTTCAAATGTTTACTAGCACTGAGATATCCGTCGTTTTGTCCAATACTTTTGAGTCTTTAGCTGGCCTCATGTTGTAAAAGAGAGCTGCGTTACGGAGAGACTGTCAGTGTTTCTTTGTTACTCTGAGGAATGGCACTTGTGGCATTGTCCCTCGTAACAGTCACTGAACCGAGCCAATTTGACCAAATGTGCATCAAAGGCAGTTTTTTACATTCATTGCATTGAGTGTAAATGTTCTTTGGAATGTGAAAATCGGTTTGTCAAAGTTATTTGTTTCACGGTTTACAGAAGAACAAAATCGTACAAAAAAGCTAAGATACCTTCAACTATCAGTGCCCTTTGCCTCAAGGGATACTTATACTTGTCGTTGTTTCACACGAAGGTAGGGTGCTGTTATTCAGTTAATACGGCAAAATAATTATCTTGCCGCGCTAAGTTTCGCTCTGCTGAAGAAACCTAAAAGATACCCACATGATGGTTGAAATTAAACACACAGGAATGCAATTAACTTAATTATTTTGTTTCTGATGCACTTGTTACCCGTAACGAACATTTCTAAGTAAATCACTGAACCCAAGCAACTTAACTAAATTTGCATCCAATATGTTTTCTTCAAAATTTACTCAAAATAAGCAACGTTAAGTACAAAAGTCCTTAATAATGTGATTATTTGTGTTTATTTGTCCGTTTGGAGAAGCCTAAATTCGTCCAAAATTCTGTGCCTCTCAAAGGGTATTTATTCATTGGCGCCATGCAAATGTTGTCTGTCGCACCCAAAGAAAGGATGACTGATTGCTATCATATGCTATCATTACTCGGCACGGCAAAGTGTTCAAGTTGTTACGCTTTGCTGGGTAAACCTAAAAGACGTCCACATTGATGGTGGAAATTAAACATAGCGGAATGCACGCTACTTGTTCATTTGCATGTCGAATGAGTCTTTGAATGAAAACTTATTTTTCCAAACAAAACATGTTATATCATTACTTTATTTTTTTGTGGCGACAACTCCAGAAATAGACAAGTTCAATCTATGCTCATTTGAAGGTGACATTCTACGGAATAAAAAAGGAGAAATCCAATTCTATTCACTTTTCATTTCTTATAATACTTTTATCTAAAATGGGTTTCTGTTCATCTTCTCGTATTGATGAGGTGAAACGTAACGTTTAATGTGTCAAATCCTTACTAGCATTTCCGTCGTTTTGTCGAATCTTAAATTACATATAAGAATTAACGATGTCTTTAGTTGGTCTTTTGTTGTCAAAGAGAGCAGTGTTGGGAAAGAAAGTTAGCATTTTTTAACCTTGATGGATGGTAACGAAACGGTTACTTAACCGAACTAATTGTTTATTTGACGAAATTTGTAACCGAGACAGTTTCTGCATGTCTGTTTCACAAAAGGAACGTTGAGTGTAAATGTTCTTCGGAATGTGAATGTCGTTTTGTTCATTTTTTTTTGTTTTAAGATTAACAGAAGAACAAAGTCATGCAAAATAAGCTTAGTTACCTTCAGTTATTAGTGCCCCTCAAGGGCCGGGATAATTATTCTTTGTCGCCCTTCCACTCAAAGCCGTTATTAACACCATAAAGTGCCAATTAACTTCATAGTGTCTAGATACCCGGCAGCCGGGAAGTGTTTTCAAAATACTACATACCCGGCAGTCTGAAATTATTCTAGAATTTCCACGGAAAAACCAATCCAATCCTCCTCAAAACTATAGATCTTTGCTTAGAAATGCCAAGCGATTTCAATTATAGTTTTGGCTTTGTGTTTGAGGAAATTTTCGAGCTTGGGCATACTACAAAATCTTGATTCTTCGACACTTAGAAAAAATTCGTACTCTGACTCCGGTGTCAACTCTTATAGAATAATTTCTACAAAAACTGAAGTTGAAACCCTGCGAGAGTATTCGATATTTGCTGAGAAATGCGAAGCGATTCTAAATAATGTTTTGCTTTTGTTGTGGACGAATTCTCTTGGCTTCGGCGTACTATAAAATCCTCGACTCACGGGCACGGTTGTTCACGGTTGTTCGCTTCCAACGCTGAGTTCGTTTTGGCGCGAAAACCAACACCACTTGCCACCTTTGTCACGCCACTTAAGTGTCACACCGGAAGTTACATCGGTGGCGGACTTTCGTCACCGAACGCTCAAGCGTTTTGTAGCCATTTTGTACTACTTTGCCGAGGCAATTGTTGAGGCCTTAAGTTCGAAAATCGCTTGGTATTTCTACACCGACATCTCAGCAGGTTCAAATGGAAATTTTGATGGAAAAACGGGAAGCATTTTTGACTGCCGGGTATGTAGTCTTTGAAAAATCGTGCCCGTGAGTCACATAAAGTTCGTACAATTTGTGCAAAACCAAACTGACATTGTAAAAACTCGCTTGGTATTTCCGACCGAAAATTGAAATACTGAAATACTCTCGGGAGCTAGGTTTCAATGATCATTTTTGTGGATATTGAATGTATTGATTATTCATGAATTTTTGACTGCCGGGTATCTAGTCTTATGAACAACCGTGCCCGTGAGTCGAGGATTTTATAGTACGCCGAAGCCAAGAGAATTCGTCCACAACAAAAGCAAAACATTATTTAGAATCGCTTCGCATTTCTCAGCAAATATCGAATACTCTCGCAGGGTTTCAACTTCAGTTTTTGTAGAAATTATTCTATAAGAGTTGACACCGGAGTCAGAGTACGAATTTTTTCTAAGTGTCGAAGAATCAAGATTTTGTAGTATGCCCAAGCTCGAAAATTTCCTCAAACACAAAGCCAAAACTATAATTGAAATCGCTTGGCATTTCTAAGCAAAGATCTATAGTTTTGAGGAGGATTGGATTGGTTTTTCCGTGGAAATTCTAGAATAATTTCAGACTGCCGGGTATGTAGTATTTTGAAAACACTTCCCGGCTGCCGGGTATCTAGACACTATGAATTAACTTGTCGTACCATGTATCGCTCTGCTGGAAAAACCCAAAAGATGCGCACGTGATGTCTGAAATTAAACGCACAGGAATGCAATTAACTTGATTATTTGCCTTTGGTGCATCACTGCATGTCGAATGACTCCTTCAGTGAAAATAAAACATCTTCTCCAGGCATAGTAAGTCATTTCATTCGCTTGTTCTTCTAGAGGCAACATCTCTACAAGGTAAGTTCGATCGCTATTTTAAAGGTGTTATTCTCACTTCAGTCAATTTTAGAGATCACAGGACCTTACAGAATAAGAGACTCGAGAAATCAATGTGTGTATATACGGTTTTGTTATTTTATTTCCGTTTTGTGTGCTGTTTGGCTTGGGGTTCCTTTCTGTGGTCGAGTCTAATATACGTAGACTGTGTTGTCTTCTCTTGTGCTACCTTGAAATCGCCCATTTTTATTTCCTCGCGATATCACCTTGATTGCATGCTGAAGATTTAGTTTCAACTCAGGAGAAATTTAACAAAGGATTTCCCTCCACACCAATTTTAAAATGGGTATTTTAACCTGGGTAATAATTTTGTTGCTGATGAATTATTCCTTCTATGGCAAATTTAGCCGGTCTCGGTAGAGAATAACCCACTTTTTTCTTAAACTTTCGATGTGGTACTGACTGCTGACGTGAAATGCTGTCATTAAAAAACATTAGGCTACTCAGGCAGCTTTTTACAGGCGAATGTCTTGCCAATCCAGTCTTAAATCATATAGGTATTTTTGATTTGTTGATTATTCCTTCTTTGGAAGAAACAACCGGCCTCGGTAGAACCCTACAAGTATTCGATGTTGTATATTACTGATAACATTAAACACTGCCCCTTTAGAAATTTCCCGGTCTATAAATTTTATCATCGATGGGTATAGCCACATCTATAAAATGTTAACAGCCAGTTTATTCATGACCTTGATTAATGTTTTCGAGATTTTTCGTTGATATTTTTAGCTTTTTGAAATACGAATGAGAAATGATGGTATTTTCAAGTGGCCTTCCGTTTTTGATAAAAGTCGCCTTTCGTTTGCTACTCAGTAGATTTGCGCACTTGTCATCCGTAACGAACATTTCTAAGTAAATCACCGAACCCAAGCAATGCAACTTAACTAAATTTGCATCCAATATGTTTTCTTCAAAACTTCCTCTAAATAAGCAACGTTAAGTACAAAAGTCCCGGATAATGGGAATATTTGTGTTTATTTGTCTGTTTGGAGAAAATTCTGTGCCGTCCAAATTAAAGTTCTGTGCCTCTCAAGAGATATTAATTCATTGGCACCCAATTGTCTGTCGCACCCAAAAAAAGGATGACTGATTGCTATCATATGCTATCTTTACTCGGCACGGCAAAGTGTTCAAGTTGTTACGCTTTGCTGGGTAAACCTAAAAGACGTCCATATAAATGGTGGAAATTAAACATAGCGGAATGCACGCTACTTGTTCATTTGCATGTCGAATGAATCTTCTAATGAAAATATCTTTTTCCAATCACAACATGTTATATCATTACTTTATTTTTTGTGGCGACAACTCCAGAAAGAGATAAGTTCAATCTATGCTTATTTGAAGGTGACATTCCACGGAATAAAAAAGGAGAAATCCAATTCTATTCACTTTTCACTGTTTGTTTCCGTTCATCTTCTCGTATTGATCAGGTGAAACGTAACGTTTAATGTTTTAAATCTTTACCAGCATTTCCGTCGTTTAGTCGACTCTTAACTGATTACTTATAAGAATCTCTTGTTTTCAAAGAGAGCAGTGTTGGGAAAGAAAGTTAGCATTTTTTTATCTTGATGGATGGTAACTGAAAGGTCACTGAATCGAACCAATTATTAATTTGACGAAATTTGTAACCAAGACACTTTCTGTCTGCTTCAAAAAAAGAACGTCGAGGGTAATTAAATGTTCTTCGGAATGTGAATGTCGGTTTGTTCATTTTATTTGTTTTACGGATAACAGAAGAACAAAGTCATGCAAAATAAGCTTAGTTACCTTCAGTTATTAGTGCCCCTCAAGGGATAATTATTCTTTGTCGCCCTTCCACACAAAGCCGTTATTAACATCATAAAGTGCCAATCAACTTGTCGCACCATGTTTCGCTCTGCTGGAAAAACCTAAAAGATGCGCACGTGATGTCTGAAATTGAACACACAGGAATGCAATTAACTTGATTATTTTGCCTTTGGTGCATCACTGCATGTCGAATGACACCTTCAGTGATAATAAAACATATTTTTTCTAGCATAACAATTCATTTCGCTCGCTTGTTCTTCTAGTGGCAACATCTCCACAAGGTAAGTTCAATCGCTGTTTTAAAGGTTTTATTCTCACTTCAGTCGATTTTAGAGATCACAGGACCTTACAGAATACGAGAATCGAGAAATCAATGTGTGTATATACGGTTTTACTTTCGTTTTGTGTGCTGTCTGGCCTGGAGTTCCTTTTCGTGGTGGAGTCTAAGATACGTAGACTGTGTTGTTTTCTCTCGCGCTACCTTGAAATCGCCCTTTTTTATTTCCTCGCGATATCACCTTGATTGCATGCTGAAGATCTAGTTTCAACTCAGGAGAAATTTTACAAAGGGTTTCCCTCCACACCAATTTTAAAATGGGTATTTTAACCTGGGTAAGAATTTTGTTGCTGATGAATTATTCCTTCTATGGCAGATTCAGCCGGTCTCGGTAGAGAATAATCTACTTTTTAATTAAACTTTCGATGTTGCACTGACTGCTGACGTGAAATCCGGCTGTCATTAAAAACACATTAGGCAACTCATGATCAGGCAGATTTTTACATGCGAATTTCTTGCCAATCCAGTCTTAAATCATACAGGTATTTTTGATTTGTTAATTATTCCTTCTTTGGAAGAAACAGCGAATAACCCTTACAAGCTTTCGATGTTGTATATTACTGCATGATAACATTAAACACTGCCTCCTTAGAAATTTCCTGGTCTATAAACTTCAAATCATCGATGGGTATAGCCACATCTACGAAATGTTAACAGCCAGCTGCAGTTTATTCATGACCTTGATTAATGTTTTTGAGATTTTTCGTTGATTTTTTTTAGATTTTTGAAATACGAATGAGAAATGACGGTATTTTCAAGTGCCCTTCCGTTTTTGATAAAAGTCGGCTTTCGTTTGCTACTCAGTAGATTTGCGCACTTGTTACCCGTAACGAACATTTCTAAGTAAATCACTGAACCCAAGCAACTTAACCTTATTTACCTCCAAGATGTTTTCTTCAAAAGTTCCTCAAAGTAAGCAACGTTAAGTGCAAACGTCCCTGATAATGGGAATATTTGTGTTTATTTGTCTGTTTGGAGAAAATTCTGTGCCGTCCAAAATTCTGTGCCTTTCAAGAGGTATTAATTCTTTGGCGCCCCACCCAAAGAAAGGGTGGCTGATTGCTATCATATGCTGTCATCACTCGGCACGGCAAAGTGTTCAGGTTGTTACGCTTTGCTGGGTAAACCTAAAAGACGTCCATATTGATTGCGGAAATTAAACTAGCGGAATGCTAGTTAAATGTTAATTTTGTTTCTGGTGCATATCAAATGAGTCTTCTAATGAAAATATCTCTTTTAATCACAACAGGTTATCTCATTGCTCAAGTTTTTGCTGGCGGCATTCCAGAAGGGTAAGCTCAATACGTAATGAAAGAATCGAGAAATTAAAATATTGTTTAGCACTGGTTTAGTGTCATCCCCCGGGGGGACTCCCATATTTAAGGGACGGGAATACTCGTCGGGAATTTTGAAAAAAAAAAACCTAAAAGAGACCAATCTGGGTGTGGCTCAAGCTATTTTAGACCCTTAGACCCTTAAAAGATACAAAGAGGATTTATATTTGTATAATTTTTCGTGTGTAACCCTAAACGAGACCATTATGGCTTACAAATATTGGCGTTTTGCCTGGAACACCCAAAGCGAGACCAAAAATCCGAAATTTACACCCTCCACTTTCAAAAGCGAGTCCCCCCAGATGTCATCTAGTCTTTTGCTATTGTTTTTTCGCCCTGTTTACTTATTGGCTTTATAAAGTAAAGTTTAGTGTTAGTGTTCTTGGTGATAGAAATATTAATGTAAAGTTAAATGTAAATTCGTGTAAAACATCTCCCGTTATATAAAGTGCCGCTCAAGGGATAATTACGCCTTGGCGCCATAAAAAGTCTCGAATAATGTCATAACACTGCATAAGATTCGCTGTGATGGATAAACCTAAAAGAAGCCCACACAATCTGCAAAATGAAACATAAAAACTATAAAGTTAATTTGGCAATTTTGTTGTGTATGTCGGATGTGTATTTTAGGAAGAATTGATTCAAGCGAATTAAAGCCTTATTTTCCGGAATTCATCAGAATTCAGGCTTTTTGCAAAATTGTTCTAGTAGCTGGCCATTCATATATCTGTACTGACGATATACCGCGAATTATTTCGTGAATTTCCATGTTTCAATAGACAATTAAACAGTAAAACTCTATACAAAACGTTTTCAAATGCGTGACTCAAAGGACTCACAGATGTGAGCCGAATTTTGTTCTCAGCCATTAACAAATCTACTGACTCTATTACCTTTTGAGAGGGTCTGTAAGGGATTTAAAAAGCGCGAACTCGCTTTTAACGTCACAAACATTTAACATTGATAAACAAAATAAAATTACTCTGCTTGTTTTCTGGTGTGTGTTATTGTTATTTATTGTATTTTGAGTCAATTCTTCACAAGACTAGAAAGTCGATCATCGAAAACAAAATCCCAAAAATATACTTGAAGCAAAAATACCTAAGATCGCTTCCCAAGCAAAATTTTGCTCGTTTCAGATTGCTTTTGGTCCATAATCAGCGATGATTTGTGTACGTTTTGTAAAACTG
Organism: Oculina patagonica; assembly: GCF_052425735.1. Taxonomy (NCBI): domain Eukaryota; kingdom Metazoa; phylum Cnidaria; class Anthozoa; order Scleractinia; family Oculinidae; genus Oculina; species Oculina patagonica. The sequence continues at coordinate 30,976,612 of NC_135765.1, read as the reverse complement.
AGTCAGAAACCTCAAATCATTTATTTTATAATTGTTCCCACACTAGACAATTCTGGACAGATTTTGCATCATACTGGCACCTACTATCAAAACAGCAAATCCACCTCTCCCTAAAAGATGTTTTATTTGGAATATTTACGGAAAAATGCCCTTTACTTGATCTATTAAATTACTTCATGATTATTGGAAAATTGTTCTTGTGGGACTGCAGAAGAAGTCAAACCCTTCCTAAAATCGAGGGGTTTAAAGCCAAAATTAAAATTAAGTATGAAATAGAAAGTAAAATCACAAAAAAGAATATTTTAATAAAAAATTGGATAACTAAACCTATATAATAAATATGTATTATTGTTATTATTTCAAATTTTACTTTCTTTAAGGTTATCTTTGTGTGTGTGTAATAACTTGAGAATTGTAATAGTGAAGTTTAATTATCATATTTATTAATTAACTTTATTTTATTTTAATTTTTATTTCATTATAACTTTTGTTTTTCCTATTCCTAAAATGTATGTAACTTTACTGTGTAATTAATGTTCTTTTTGTAATTGCAATAAATTTAAAAAAAAAAATAGAAAAAAGCATACAGAGAAAGAAACTGTCCTTTTCAACAAAGTTCCATAACGCATTTTTGATGTACTGAGGACGTATTTTTCCTTAAGGCGATTCTTGATTCTTTCTGCCTTACTGACATCATTTCTTTCCATTTCAGTCAACATGACTTGCATCGATAAGATTGTTTTGGCGTTTGTCATTGTCCAAGTGGCAGTGGTTCTGGCCAAACCGTACGACCCAGTATATGATGATGGGCAGTTTCACTCCAATGATGATATGGAGAATTTCTTCCATAAACGCGCAAGTAAGAGACACCTTTACAGTTGCTAACTAGCCTTCTCCGCAGGCTACTCCATTTAATCCTCAATATTGGGTCTCCTGTGGTAGCAGAGGGGAAGAGAGAAAAGTGAGACCAGTAGAGAGTAGAGAGGAAGACTGGGGACGAGGGAAACCTTTTGCTCGGTCCCAGTCTCTCTTCCGTAACAAAGAGAGTTGCCTGCGAAGGAGGCTGTAAGTTGCTAAATTTGCTTCGCCTCCCGGAGAACAGAAAACGACCTTATACAGTAAAACTCCGCGAGTAAGAACCTTATTTTTAAGAACCTGTTAGGCTAAAATTTGCCAGTTAGACACCGTCTATAGACGAAACCTTTTTAGCCTAAAATTTGGAAACAGGCTCTTATTTTTACTTTTATTTACTTTTGGAGAAATGAGATAAGTTGTCATACTGAATCCTCTTTGGAAACACCAGGAAGCCTTATCACTCCAGTTGCAATGTGAATGCCAATGTTGAAAATTATAAAATATTATTATTGATACAATCACATAAATATATATAAAGTGGCATGCAAATTTCATATAAGGAAAAGGTGGAAACTACTCAAGATTCTGTTAGCGACAATATAAGGTTTTCTTCAGAAAATAAAAACCTTTTAAAAACCTATATTAATAGCTTAAAGATGATTTCCAGTCCGTACTGCGCAGACTCGGGGTTTGTTTTCATTTTTGTTTTGAATTTGTTGAAACGTTACACTTCGGTGATAGCGTACATGAAGTTTTTTAGTTCGCCATTACGGATCGTTTCGTTCAAGAATTCACGATGAGCTAAAACGTCCGTTTGAAATACCGTCGAGCTTCTTTTACTCGTTATTATTGTTTTGCAAGGATATCTGGCGTTAATAGTGAAGAAAAAGGCAAGTTTTGTCCCGGAATTTTTATTTTTGCTAGTAAACATTCTTCCGTTTGTGAGACTCACAAACATTGCAGGCGGAGATTGCGCAGTACGGACTGGAAATCATCTTTAAATTTGGGCTAATTACCATTTATGTAAGAACCTGTTTTGAACTTGGGAAAGTGCAAGTTCTTACTGGTATCTTAGATTCCCATAATACAATCAGGACTTAACAAATAACTCCAGTTTCTTCCTGTTTCACTCACAAAATGTTACTCATTGTATTATCTGGGTATAAATAAACAAAAAGACCCGCATATAATTCATAATTATCCTCTTGCTATTTTCAAGCTCAACCTGGCTGATACAGGTTCTTATATCTAATGACAAAACAGGCTGTCCGGTTTAGGTTCGTAATTTCCAGAAAAGAGGTAAGAGGATCTCAATGTGCAGAAATATTATGAAATCATGAAAGCCTTTGGAAAGGTAGAAATAAATAAATTACAGAAGGCTTTCGACACTTTTTTCGCTTTTTTCTTTCATTTCAGAGACGTGTGTCGAAAGCCTTCTGTAATTTATTTATTTCTACCTAGGTCTCAATGTGGTGGTGGTTTTTACGGTTAACGATTAGACTCGTACCCAGTCGTTATTTCATTGTTTCAAAGCGGGAGCGGTCTGGGTTGAGTGGAGCGCTCGGCTATTATTTAATTTTTCCCCTCCCCCCATCAAAATAAGGAAAGGAAAACCGTAAATAATGACTGGGCCCGAAACCACTAACAATGTTTCTTCTTTACTACTTTTTATCCCAAGCCGACTGTGGCAGTGGCTGTGAACATGAGGGTTGCTATTCCCAAAAGTGTCATTCTTCCTGCTTATCAGGACAGATGCACGTTTCGATGTACGACAACAAGTGCTCCAGCGGCACCAAGTGCTGCATGTGTCACACTGGCTGGGGGGGATCAGACTGGTAAGTTTTGCGAAACAGTTAAAGATGATTTCCAGTCCGTACTGCGCAATCTCCGCCTGCAATGTTTGTGAGTCTCACAAACAGAAGAATGTTTACTAGCAAAAATAAAAATTCCGGGACAAAACTTACCTTTTTCTTCATTATTAACGCCAGATATCCTTGCAAAACAATAATAACGAGTAAAAGAAGCTCGACGGTATTTCAAACGGACGTTTTAGCTCATCGTGAATTCTTGAACGAAACGATCCGCAATGGCGAACTAAAAAAACTTCATGTACGCTATCACCGAAGTGTAACGTTTCAACGAATTCAAAACAAAAATGAAAACAAACCCTGAGTCTGCGCAATACGGACTGGAAATCATCTTTAAAGGCGCAGCATCACCGTTATTTAGCCAGTGCAATTTGAAAATCCTATGAAGGTGTATGAAAGGAAATACCACTCATAGTGGCCTTTCCTTGCTAAAACGTACTTTACCCGTCCTCAAAATTGTTAAACCTTGTTTGGGTACAGACTTGTAGGAAAGAAGTGACCTAAAACTTGAAAACGTCACGCCGACGTATTTAAGTTTGACAGGTCTATCTGGAAGAAATTTTAAAAAAAGGAAACATTGATTGCAGTTTATTTACATCTTGTAGAATGATTTCATGCGTTTCTTTTGTTGTTTAAAGGTTATTTTGCTTAACAGAAAGTGCATTCTCGTTACTCTAGAATATTACCTTATTATAGGAAATTTACGCTTGTGTTAATTAAGGTATATTAACGCGACTTAAATTAACGCGAATTGAATGTAAAATTACTTCCCAATAAAGGAAAGTAACACGAAAGAGGGGGAACATTTTAAAATGAAGGAAATTAACGCGAAGAACACATAGAAAAAAAAAACACTTGTTGAGACGTACAACAGGAACAAGTTTGTTTCACCACTAGGCGTCTGAAACCTCGACAACTTGACTTCGACAACTTGGTCGTAACCATAAGCCGGCTTTAGTTAGCGACACAACAGAGTATAGCAGTATCGGTTTAATTCCGGCACAGGTACGGTAGGAATTGAAAACTGGCTATAGCAGTTAAACATAAGGGATCGGAACGCGAGTAGCAGAAGTAATTAAGGTCATTGCCCTGAAATAGAACTGAACATAATTTTTTAACCAAACTTCGCCTATTGGTTTATTACTTTAAGGGAACTTAAATTTTGAAATAAAAAAGGGGGGTCACCAGATTCGTTTAGGAGCAGGAAGACCTTGTATCGTCCATATAATTCCTTTAAAATTCCTCTGCGAGTACTAGCAAAGTACACGTTTTTAGCGATAATTTATTTTTTAAACACAAGAATTGATCTTTTTTTATTTTACAGAAAGAACTTGATCGCTACACCCAAAATATGAGAAAAAATTGATAGGTCACCAGACTCGTTTACGAGAAAGCGGCAATTTACTTCTCTCGCGGACTAAGCCACATAGAAAAAAAAAGCCGCCATTTTGTTTATGTGCGCGCGCTCGCGCGCGCTTATAACGCGTAAAATTCTGCGCAGTAAGGATGCGCAATGCAATACAGGGCAATGACCTTAAAAGTAGCAACAACTGCACAACAGAGCAGTTTTCAATTAAGTGTCGTAAAACCAAAAGCAAAGTAATTACTCTGGCCAATCACAAAGAACACAGACAATCCAGTAAACCAATCAAAACTCGAAGCAAATACATGTAGCTGGCACGAAGCGCGGGAAAACGTGCGCGAGCGAGTCACGATTGGTTTTGGTTTTAGTTCTGATTGGCTGAGAAAGTGGCGCGAGATTTTTAAGCCAATCACTAAGCGTAGTAATGCAAAACCAAAGCAAACGCAATTTACTTTCGACACTCAAGTGAAAACCGCTCTAGACTAATGATATAGATTATATATAATAACAGTAACTCTGATCGACGAGTTGTCAATCGAAATATTGTAATATCAGTCTAATCGTGCAAAACATATCTTAGAAACCACACTCAAACGACACAATGATAACTTAATAAGACTTGCGGCTCTCTGTTTTGTTTCAACAGTGTCTATGAAGGCTGAATGAGCAGTGTGGCCGATCAACAGTACTGCAGAATTGCCGTAATAGCAGCACGAGGCATTTTAGTTTAGTCATCAAGTTAGACTTTGTGTATATCAGGAGACAAAGTGAAAAATAAAAGCAATTCTGCAAAATAAAGTGTTGTCCACTTTTTGACTCAAACCGTTGACAGTGAAACTCTTGTCGCCCTGGGCATTCGGCAAAGAATGAGCCTCTTTGTAAACAACGTTCCGGCGGTCAATACTTATTGTATAAGATACATTTGTCCTACGGAAAGCTCAGCTTGTGAAACGGGAATAAAACTTATTTAGTTGAAAAATTTAAGTCAACTTACAAAATATAATCGCGTTTTAGTTTCCCTTGCTCCCCCCAACAACAACAACAACAACTTTATTTGCACCCTTTACATTCAATTAAATTAGCAATACAATAAATAAAATAAATAAAGTAAAGTGCATGGCTGCCCAGAATAACCACGATTGGCTAACAAGATTGGGCAGCCATACTTAGTTTTTAAAAAACATTTTAAAATTTTTTAAAAAAGTTTTCCAAAATTCTCTTGTATTCTTTTGTTCCATAAAAGTATTTTGTCGATTTTTGTGATTCCTCCACCTGTAGGGCTTTCCACAAGTTGCTCGGCAACTTTTTGGCAACTTTTTATATTTCGAGCAACTTTTTCCCCTTCGAGCAACTTTTTTCCTCTCGAGCAACTTGTTGCATTTTGAGCAATTTCCAGACCGAAGATCTCCGAAGATTATCCGAGCGTTGTTCAAAGGCCATACGAACGTTTCCGAAGATTTACGAAGTTTGCCGAAGATTTTCGAGGAACATCTGAACACAAATTTTTTTCACAATTTTTTCAGTCAAAGAAAACCTTGTTATTTAACATTTTTTCCTCTTAATATGTTATTTAGATACTTCTTTTGCTGTAAAATTGCAGAAAACTTTTTAGAAATCTAACCCTCGAAGGGAAATAAGCATATATTTAGAGAAATTCTCTTGATTAGAACCAGCGTTTTTGGATTTTTTGGAGCAACTTTTGAGCAACTTTTATTATCAGAAGCAACTTCTTTGGATTTTTGCAGCAACTTTTGAGCAACTTTTTGAGAAATTACGGGCAACTTTTTTGGAAATCTCGAGCAACTTGTGGAAAGCCCTATCCACCTGTTCCCTAGAATATCAGCAATACAGCTTTTGTTCCCGTGCTCCCAACTTTGTTTTCCTTTCCTTTCCTGGTTCCCATTTATTTTACGGTTTATATTGCTTTGTTCCTTGATAGCCCTGGGACGGGCTCAATGTGCATTTCCAGAAACATTCCTCCTCCCCCCCCCCCCCCACCATCAAACCCGTTCCCCGTCAGGGAGGACAACGAAAATGTCTGGGGACAGGTTTGGAGCCGCTGCGGCAAAGACACTGTACGAAAAAATGGATTAACTCTAGTTTGAAAGTTAAGCAAATATGATACAAATTTGGGCATCTATATTTGCTTAAGTTGTAAAGTCAATGTGAACACAAATATAATATACCTCATTGTGCAAATGTGACGTAAAGACGACATTTGCATCTTATTAATCGGGCGTGGCCGATTTATAGTTTACCCTTTGGTCGTCCTAGAGCATAGTCTCCTGTCGGCCAAAAAGACGGGGATAGCTTGGGGTTGCTACAAAACCGCTACGGGTGACGCATACCGCAATGGTTTTCATTTTAGTTTTGACAGGCAATCGTTGCAGGCACACTTGGTCGACTTTTGGGTTAATATGTAATCAGGTTGTGTTTTTTTGCTTCGGCGGAAGGACAGAGAAAAAAGCTTACGGGGCAAAGTACAGTATGGGGCCCAGTTCTCGGCCACTTTTGACGTAAACTTGTATTTCTTACCTCAGAAGAATCGCAGGAACTTGAAATTTCTCCCAGAGCTAGCTACATTATTCAGCTTTTTGGCGTAAAGCTATCGACCGGTCAAAAATTAATTTGCCCGAGCAATAATAAAAATAAAAGCTCCATTTGTGGGCCCAGTTCTCGGCCACCTTGGCCCAGTTCTCGGCCACTAAAAAGCTTGTGCGTAATTATCTGTAAAAAAAATGCTCAATTAATTTTCACAGTCATAAAATCACTCTGTAAACCTATTTATGTTATATCGATCCCAAATTATTTTTATGAGGCTTTGTTTTACTTTAGAAAAGAAGGATTTTAACGCGCCTAGTTGCCTATGTGCAGGTTCTGGCAAAACTGCATTGTGTGACCCGTGCATTTAGATGGTTTATTTTGCAGTGAAAAGGTCTTGAAAGATTTAGGTGTTGTAGAAATAATAGACAAGACAAGAGTCAGCTCAAAACTTAGAGATAAGATTGAACTTTATTTTTAAAACATTTATTTCTTTCATTCTGGCAGCAGCAGATGAAATTATATTAAAAACCAAGCGCTAAGCTGTGATAGCGAGCAGGGTGGCCGAGAACTGGCAAATACGCAAACGTCGCAAGAAAAAATTTCGAAGTAAATTAAGACCAAAAAATACAACGGTTCAACGAAAAGTTAACTAAAGCAGAAAGCTGAATTATTCGACGTTTCACATGCCAAAAATTAGCTCGTATGGTGGGGGCTTTTGGATAAAATACGAATTTAACTACATCCATGAATTTTAAGGAGCCGTAAACAAACAAATTTTTCGGGAATGCAAATTCACCTACCTCCGCGTAAACTCGACGTGTGAGCTTTCTATATCGAATTGAACGATCAAACTCAAGATACTTAAAGCACATGAATCAGTCTATCGTTTGAAGGAAATACCTTTTTCTTTTAATTCAACTGGAGTGTGAAAAAAACGCGTTAAACACAAAGTGGCCGAGAACTGGGCCCCATACTGTACTGATATTCACCATTGTGAAATTGCACTTACTTTGACAAGTTAAAGTTATTTTTGTAAATGAAAAAGGTAACGTCATTGATGTCACGCAGTGTTTTTTTTAGCAAACTAGATGGTTTGCTGGTTTCTGACTATGAATGGGGGTGTGATCTTGCGGTATATTTTTTGAGCCTGACTCCGCCGTAAAACTTTTTTTTTATTTAGCAAGAACTGTGTCGATTTTCATTTCTGAACAATTGGTCGTCAAGTCGTTTGTCACAAAGAGTAGAATGTTTGTACAGCATGTTTTGGAATTATTTTAGATTTGGTTAGTAAGACGCTTCTGAAGACCTGAGCAAAACATTGGGAATGTACAGTATTAATAGGAACTTGAATGGAATTTTTCACAAGTTGGATAAAGGTATCAACTGAAAAAAATGGACTTCAAAATGAGAACTTGGATTTTGTTGTAATTAAATTTTATCGCGGATTGGATGCATAATATTACGGCTTTGAAAGTCTTCAAATAATTAGAAAGGTTCCTTTCTTCCTTTTGATCTTATTGTTATTTTCATGTATTGATTATTCGAAAGTGGTTTTCGTTGATACGAAAAAAAAACGGGTTTTCACTGAATTGCTTGAAGTATTTTTAGACGTGATAATATTGGCTTAATCAAATTACATTGTGCACGAAATATTTGTTATTCTTTTGTCTTGAAACTTTGAGGAAATTAAAATTTTTGTTTGACAGTAGTGTATGAAAGGCATTTTATAGAACTGAATAAAAAATAAGAAACATTGATAAAGGTTATTTCAAAGATTTATTTTGCCTGATTTTGAAGGGTTTCAGGAGTTTTAAAGAGTGCTGGTAAACGGCTGTATGTTGTTTGTGATTACGGATCTTATTTAGTTTCGAACGCTCTAATTTTTGAAAGGTTAAAACAGGTTAAAACCGGGCGGTTTCATGAGTTTTTTGGGTAGAAAGGTACGGTGGTGGTCAAAAAAAAAATGTTTAGAAAGGAATGACTGTAGTAGCACGTAAGTCGGAGGTTTGCGTGAGTCACGGGGTATAGTATGCGTGAGCTGGATTTCCGGCGTCATAACGGCATGTTTTGTTTACTGAAAGATACACTCGACGTTTAGTTAGCTTAGTCGGCTTGGGAAACTATTTTAAAAATGAATGTTGTAATAGCTAATTAATAGTAATCTAGAATTAACCCACTCTCGATTGGAGTCTGTTCTGGATTCGCGCTACCTTTTCGCCGCGAAGGAATTTTGTAAAATTTCGCTAGTGGAAAGAGGTACTGTAAGAACAGTATCAATAACTCAAAAGGAGGAACTTCTTTGTAGCTCTGAATTAAGACGTATGATAAAATTTTAGAATAAGAAACTTTCGATATATGGTTTTCATATTGTTTTTGTCAATTTCCTTTTGTGGCAGATTTTTTGAGAATCAGCTTTTCTTTCGTGTGATGACAGACACAGGACAGAACGAGAGGTGGATGAGAAAGATGCCGAAGATGAATAGGCCCCGAAAAACGACAAGAACCGTCAAGGACTTATCTTTAGAGGGCGGGGAGTTTTGGCATACTGTATTTCGAGGACTGGACTGGACTGGACTAGTAAAACGCGGACTAGTAAAACGAGGACTTGTAAAACGCAGACTAGTATAACGCGGACTTGTAAAACGCGGACTTGTAAAACGCGGACTAGTAAAACGCAGACTCAGGTAAAACGCGGACTTGTAAAAGGCGGACTAGTAAAACGCGGACTAGTAAAACGCGGACTTGTAAAACGCGGACTAGTAAAACGCGGACTTGTTAAGCACGGACTTGTAGAACGCGGACTTGTAAAACAAGCACTTGTAAATCGGATAAAACTAAACGGTTTAGCGAGCGAAACAATTTGTGTTTGAAGCTCTTGTGTGTTTCTTCGACGGCATATTTCTAGCTTTTTAGAGCACTCTATGGTCTGTTTTAGCGTGGAGATGTTTTTGCAGTATAGCACATGTTCGTTCTGCAAACCCCTACTAAAACAACGGGATTGATGCTATGAGTTGTGTGCATATGTTTCTTTCTTTCCACTACTTGACGTCTGTTGAGTGCAGTCGTTTGTATTGCTCGCACGAGGTAGAACGGGGCCCGTCCAGAAATCAACAGTCAATGGTAAATAAAGGTGACGGGCCTACACGACTCCTACGTTCGTGACATTAGAATATTTGCCGTTAAATGTTTAAATTCGGTCTTTCGACCTTATTTGCTTCTGACTTCTTTCTGAGGGTACTGTTTTAATTTGGGGGCAGTATGTGGTAAATAAAGGTGACGGGCCTACACGACTCCTACGTTCGTGACATTAGAACATTTGCCGTTATATGTTCAAATTCGGTCTTTCGACCTTATTTGCTTCTGACTTCTTTCTGAGGTTACTGTTTTTTTGAGACATTATGTATTGAAGAGAGCCATAAGATGATTGTGGCCAAGGAAGCGTCTAGAGGCGTTTTACAAGTCCGCGTTTTACTAGTCCAGTCCAGTCAGTAGTAATGTACTACACTCTGAGGCAAATTTGCCTTAGAGATGTAGTACATCACTACTGCCCGCCGACTGGAACAAATATGGGGACAAAAATGGATTCAAATATTGGAATCAAATATTAGAATCAAAAACTGAAATTCAAGTCTTGGAAAATCAAAAATGGATTCAAACCCTAGAAAACCAAGCCTGTAAAACCAAGCCTGAAAAACCAACCCTAACTCAACCCTATGTTCAAAATAAAAAAAACTTCTTATACTCTTTTTCAAACTTTTTTTATACTGCGTTCGAATGGGATTGTCTTATATGGGTCAAATCGCTCGCTCTGCTCAAACCCTAGGTCAAATTAATATCCATATGGATATGTTTCTATATTGGTATCTGATATGTATTTTATTGCGCGCTTGTCATATCCAAAGGTGTATACCTTTTCTTCATATTTGTTTACAATTTGTTTATTCTGTCTTGTTATTTTATTTTCATTTACTAATGTAAGCTCTTTTATTTCGTTCTTTACTATTTTAATCATATTCGTGTGATTTAATATCTGTGAATTTTCATGGTTTATTCTGAAACCTTTAATGACGGTTTTTTGTTTATTATCGCCATATGTGAAACTGTAGTTTTTAGGACCACCGCTTACGAAGGTACCTTTTATAACATCACCATCTAACTCGTCCGTTAAATCGCCTAGCATATCCCCTGTTTCTATTGTCTTACCATTCTGGGATTCAATATACACAATACTATCGGTATCAAAATATAACACCCTTTCATCTAAAAAGTCAAGTTTATCATACAACATCAGCCGAGCTGAGCTAGTTGTAAAACATGCAATGTATATATTCGTATTATAGCTATTATCAACAAACTGATCCTTGTAAGTGTAACTCATTTGCACCATTTCTTCATTTATGAAATTTATGTTTAAATTATCAATGGTATCGTCGAGAACAACTTGGTAAAATTCATTTATGTCAGTTACGTATTTACACTGATTCATGTTATTCCGTTGGCCAAATTTACCCCAAAGTGAGTTTAAACACATTTTAGCAATAGCTCGTAATCCCGAATTCTCATGTAATTCACCTAATTCAATGTCTAAATTCGTTTTGACTTTATTTCTGAATATCATTTCTTCTTTGTCATTTTTAAAATTATATTTCGTTGATTCAAGTTTTAGTTTCATGAATTTTTTAATGTATCCTTTGAATAAATCGTCAGATGACTCCTCAAAATGCCAAACCTCATATATTTTTATAATTTTATAGCCTTTTTTAATGGCCTTATTTAGTTCATCTGTTGTCCATGTGCCTATAAATGCTTGCTCACTTTCACTATGTTGGCATTTTTCTTGTTGCTTTGTTTTTGCACATGATATACACAGAGGGAACATTAGCTTTTCAGACTTTTCACATTTGATTCTCTGAGGCAGAACAGGATGATATAACCCTTTTGGTGGTAAAATTTTACATTTTATTAGTCCATACCATTTTTTATCGTATTTTTCTGGTGATATAATTTTTATAGGGCGTCCAATGGGGTATTTTTTATAGAACTGGACAGTGGGATATAAGGAGCAAAAATCTACGTATTTTCCGTATTCATCATCTTTGAATTTATAAAGTAGCTTTGTGCTATTAGTTCTACCTCCGAAGAATGCATCTCTTGGGTTTAATGGAGCGACGACTTCTCTATTCCAATCATTTTTATAATATTTTTGAAAACTTTTGTCATTTTTCAACTTGCATTCCCACATCTCAATAAGATTGTAACCAGCAGTTGTTATTTTGTTATTTTTTGCTTGTGTTTTATTATACAAAGTTACCATATTGCATTGATTCTTATTATTGATTACATCAGGCTTGTAACAATCTGGACAACCATGCCAGAAACAACCTTGAAATTCATAAACAGTATTTGTAGATTCACAAAATCCATCTACTTTTAATTTGTTATTGATAACTTTTTCGCCACCTTCTAAGGCATGTTGAATTTTAATATTATTTTCTTACTTATGTAATCAAGCCAAGCAATACTTACTTTACTATTTTTGTCTGTTTGAACAACATTATCAACCACAGCTATGGTATTTTTAGTCATATAATTACTCCTGTAAATTGCCATACAAACACCAGCAATTGTGATGTATTTTAGTGGATCAATATTTTCTTGATTCATGAAATCTTGCCTGAATTTTAACATACATCTTCTTAATATATCCACATCTGACCTACAGTATTCAATCAGTTCTTTTTTGAAATCGAAAACATAATTTTCATTAACACGATCGTCATACCATTGTAGAAATTTCTGTCTTTCTTGTGTTTTCATTTGATTATAGCAGTAATGCTTCTTAGAAGGCATATTACCGATATAGTTTTGATTACATTTTTTGTTGAAATAATGCGGAAAATACCCTTTTTTCAATTCGTATATTCCAAATGTCTTAGGAAACAATGATAAGGGCATTTGGATGAAATTTAAACTGTCGATAATTTTGATACGTAGCTGTGGTATCTCAAGCATCATGATCTTAGCACCACTGTAAATACAATAAGGTTTGAATCCATTATCAATACACCATTTAAGAATAAAATGCGAGTCGTACCCCTTGGAGTTGTGAGCTAGAAGGGTGTATCCTCTGTATTTTTCATTTAAAATTCCGTTACAAAAATCATTAATATCATTGAAGATTGATTCATTACCATTAAAATCATGACAGATAGCAAGATTAACTTCATGTTTTCCACTGCTTTGTGTACATTCAAAATCAAAGAATGCATATTTTTCTGAATACGAACGGCATGGTTGACAATAGTCTTTTTTAGGAATGCTTTTATTTGATCGGCATGGGTTTTCACTATTTTTGACGCAATATCCACCCTTGCACAAGAGCTTTTTCATGTAACATTTATGCTTGTTTTTACAATATTTTTTACAATTATTACACATTTTGTGACCACATTTATGATTTTTGATATAAGGTTTAAGTATGATTTGATTGCATTTTAAACATTTAGCAACATTGTTACATACTGAATCATCACCATCTTTTTTTGATCGATTACGTGTGTGGTTTTTGAAACAACTATCACCATGAAATACACGATTACATTTATTACAGGTGACGTCTTTACCATTGCATTTATTGCCGTCTGGAAAATATTTGAAACAAGATAAACATTTTTCAGGGCATTTATGTTTATCCCGTCTCGTGTAAGCTTTTTTACAAGAATGACAATAGTATGATACGTTAAGAAGACCTGTCATGCTTTTAATAACGTCAAAATGATTTCGTGTTTTGTATAGATAAATTTTGTCTGTTTTACAATTATTAGCTGTATAAATGATTTAATTAAACTGTTCAGAATCGATAATGTTAATCTCAATATCTAAATATTTTGAAAATTTATATAGGTCTTCTAAAGAATTTCCAAAATCATTAATTTCAACATTAGCATTGTTATGTAGCTCTTTGGCTTTAATTTCTTGTAGTTTCCGTGATTTATTGAATCCGTCTTTTAACTGGCTTATGGTGTAATTCTCAGGGTGCAAATTAGCGTAAGCTGTTACTATTGCCCTAGCAAGACATATTGAGTCGGTGTTTTTTATTGTGATAATGCATTGGTTCCTATTTACTGTTTGTTTTGATAAATATAGTCGACCTTTACCTGAAGGTATTTTAACAGATTGAATAATTATTTTGCAATTTTCTAAATTTATTTCTTTATACTCCAACGTATTGATTACATCTAAAAGTTGATTTAACTTGAAATCAGAAACTTTTAACAATTTTGTTGAAATCGGATGTGTTAATTCATTATTTGAAATTACCAATCTGAACCTATCATTTGGTTTTAACTGTCTTTTCTTTATTGTCATTTCAACCATTTTTTCAAAGACACTGAAAACGTCATTTTTATTACCTATGAAATTTTTGCGTACAATTATTTTAAATTCATTTGTGTAAGCATTGTACTTTTTATTTACCGTATTTCCGATTTCAGTTATTTTGAATAGAGGTTGGTCATTGCTTGTTGTATCAAAAATACTGTCATCGAAATTAAATTCATTTGAGGCTTTATTTTTTGACTGCTTAATCTGTATTAATTTCTTCTGCTTTCGTTTGATTTGATCTTCAATATTTTTATTATGAGTTTCTCTGATTGAATCTTCCATTTGACTGAGTTGTGATTCACGTATTATGCTATCGTTTTTGTCCCGTATAGCCTTATCCAAAGTCTTATAGTTTCGATATTTATGTACTTTGTTAATCACTGCTTGTCTAGTACTCTTTTTCACCAAATCCATCCATGAAAAACCCATTTTTTTAGCATCAGCTAGGTAATCATTGGATAATTGTTTGATAAAGCTTATTGTTTTAGTTTTTGGTTTGGGTTTGGGTTTGTTTGTTGGTTTCTTTATTGGTTCAACTATTGGTTTGTTTTGGGGTTTTGGTTTGGTTACGAGTTTGGGTTCAGCCTTTGTGATGCTATCAATCAACACTAAATTACCAATACTGTTATTATTTTTGTCACCATTTTCATTTACAACGACTTTATCATCAGGAATTTCGTTATATAATGTTCTAAATATAAAGTCTTTCACTAATATTTTTTTCTTGAGATTATAAGGGTTATCATAGTCTTTTTCTGCGATATATATATAAGGATATCCATCTTTATCGATAGCCGGTTTAACTACTTTCATTTTTGGAATATTGAGTATATCTCCATCCGAAGTAGCACCAAGAGTGTTATCAACACTATTTATAAAAAATTGTTTATTGTTATGATTAATGGCATTTTGTTCCATATTAATATTAGTTGAGATAATATTATCGGGTTTGGATATGAGTGCTGGTGAGATCACATCCTTTTTCAGCGTGTTTTCAAAAATATTCTTGTTCATTTTTTTGATAAATTATAAAATCACTATTTCTTTAAGTACCTTTTTCAAAAAATATTTTCGCGAATGACACTTAAAGGGATGGCACGTAAGTAGAATTACATGCTAATGACAACTAATATAAATGGAATATCATACAATATCCACCCCATATACGATCTTTATGCCAGCGATGTTAATGGAAATATAATACATATATTTAAAAGGGGTGACACACATAAGGGAAACAGGGCTCATCGCGGTTATTTGATGTTTAGTGTACGAAAACATGGTAGTAGTAGCTATAAATCATATCAGGTGCATCGATTTGTTTGGGAGTGCTTCAACAATATGATCCCAGATGGGATGGTTATTGACCATATTAATGACGATAAGACCGACAACTGGTTATGCAATCTGCAACTAATGTCACAGCAAGAGAACTGTAAGAAGAGTGCTGAATATCGAGATTACAGTTTTGTTAAAGACAATCATAAGAATAAAAGATGTATTAAAGTAATTAATCAAAATACCAATGAAGTAACATATTACAACAGTATGTATTCAATACAGCAACACCTCGGTATTAATGCAGGTATCGTTAAAATGGTAGCTGAAAATCTTAATTATTGCAAAACGGGGATCTCAAGAAAGGACGGACATTCGTACAAATTCGAATATGTTGAAAAAGAGGATTTACCAGATGATTGTTTTAAATCACCCAATATAAGACCAAAAAGAGTATCGACCGAGGACAAGAAGAAACGCCAAAAAGAAGCTATAAAAAAATGGGGTTAAAAACCGTTTACATGCTCAAGATGCAATCAGTCTATTTAAAATGGAAACAAATCTTACCATAATCAGAAATGCAAATAGATCTGTAAGCATATATATAGACAACCAGAAATAGATATATTTTTGGTTGCCTAGCAACAATAACAGTATCATATCAATACTGTGTAACCAGCCCTATAGCCTTCTCAATATATGTTACATAACTTGTCTTTATGTGTCAACAGTTATAGTGCGTTTAAGTGATAGATATAAACAGATAATTATTTTCTTTATTAATATATATAGAATGTGTCATATAACATTAAATATCAAACACCAACTAGAAGCTGATAAAAGCTCGAATGATATAGCCTTCATTAATAAAATGTATTGTATTCAGAGCATCCTTAAAACAAATATTTGTATTATTAAAATGCTATCTTCAGACCTTAACAGCAGATCTCAAATATCAAATGAAGACAAAAATCATGTACGTTTAGAGTGTATACCTAAAGACCAGAAAAGACGACGGGGGAGACCTCGTAAGGATCAGCATTAAAATACATATTTATTCAGTTTACGGTTTTAGCCATAAGTTATAAATGATTAATGACTAAAAAGATGGTTTCACAATGTTTACATTTGAAGGCATTCTCGGAAATTATTAGGGGGTTTTTCGATGGCGTGATTTTTCGACTTACGCGTCAGCAGGTTTTTTTGATCAATGGCGTGATTTTTCGGCTGACGCGTCAGCAGGTTTTTTTGATCAATGGCGTGATTTTTCGGCTGACGCGTCAGCAGGTTTTTTGGTCAATGGCGTGATTTTTCGGCTTACGCGTCAGCAGGTATTTTAATCTGGTGTGATTTCTATTGACCAATCATATTTCAACAAGTAAAAAGTTTTTTATATATAAACTTTTTGAGTAAAATTTACTCAAAAAGTTTACTCAAAAAGTTTACTCAAAAAGTTTACTCAAAAAGTTTATTCTAAAATTTACTGCCAAAAACAGCTGTGCCGTGAAGTTATGTGTGTTATATATATAATGGTTTGTAATTCTGAAATCCACGATGAATTAAAAATTTTAAAAGAACCTATATGCCCTTTATGCGATCAACTATTGATAGAAGGTAACAAGGATGCTGAGCTATGCTGTAGTAATCAGGATATTTCAAATCAAAAAGGTATAAATGTTTGTATTAATTGCGGTTTGGTTCATGGTTCTATTTATTACAATGAGTTCATTGATTTTTATGCAAATATGTATAAAATACGCCGAAAATCGGTATATCATCGTAAGTATCATATTAAAAATATGCTAAATAGTATGTGCTATGGAAATAGGGTACAATTGACTAGTGATCAAAGGAATCGGATTTATAAAGTGTTTAATATTATCGAATCCGCTATTCCTATTGTAAACAAAGGTAGAAAAAGACTCATATCAACCAAATTCATAATTAAACAGCTTTTTTTGATGATGAATCTACCTTGTGAATTTATCAAAATTAGCACAAACAAGAAAACGTTAGCCTTTTATCAATTGTATTGGAATGAGATTTTAGAATTAAAATTTGATAGTATCATGCACATTATCAGACAGTGAATTTTTTATCATATTTAAGCAGATACCGATCTATAATCGGGCTGTTATCACTTATGTAGTCATCGGTGTTTTTCATCGTTATTAGGATATTGGATAGGTCGAATTCACCCGTTCGCAAAATAAATTTTAGTGTGTTAAGTATATGCATATAGGATTGGGTTGCATATATACAATTTTGAATTTTCAAATCGAGATTTTGATGTTGAAGCCAACCTTGTACCAATAAAGCTCCCGTGCTGATTGCAACAAGGCTGATACCACCAGTTGAAACAGACGATACTATGCCCCCCGAAGCAAATAAAATAGCCAGCGAATTGCCTATTAATTTAAACCTTTTAAAGGTTTTTGTAGCTTGTTTATAACACCAACACTTCTTATGGTATACTTTAAAGTATTCTTTCAATTCTTGAATTTGCGCTTGATTTAACTTGTCACTAATATGATTCCATTCGAATATATTTTTGCGTTGTTTCGGCGTATATATTATATGCTTAGACTATGTTTTATTTCTATTTTTAAATCTGTTGTATAATTTTCTGATATTTTTAATCAACCGTTGAATAGTTTTCAGCATCTCATGTATTAAATCTGCAGTTTTCATATAATAGTGAGTTAGATAATTTATTCGAAGAATATACCCATTGTTTTATCTAAAAATTGGACTTTGTGATACTCTCGACTATTCACTGACATTGCTGTGTTACTAAAACCGATTCTTTGTACAAAGTAATCTGAACTGATTTTAATGTTGGATGCATTGATATTAAACCCAGCCAATGTTTGATCAATACTCAAAGCATTATTGCAAACAGCGATTCTAAATTGATTTCCTATTTTAGTATACCAGAGATTTAAATATTTATCAAAATATGTTCCTCTTATTTGCTCTGTATATGAATCTAGATCATAATCGATGAATAGCTTATTATGCTCCACTTTAACCCACGGAAAACTAAAGCTATCACCCTCGATAAATTCAATTTTAATTCTTTTATTATCACCGGTTTTATAGTCATATTTAAATCCCATATAAAAAGTCCAGTTATCGGCGTGAGTGATATTTGTATTTAAATTACTTTTAAAAACACCAAAAAAAACATTCTTCGGATCAAAATCTGCTAACAATTTTGTGGGATTAAAGACAAGATTATCATTTAATCCAGACAATACAGCTCCGTTGCTATCTGACATGATGAATTTAGAGGCATCCGTTAGATCGAAATAGTACTCAAATATTTCACTATAAAAACTCTTGGACTGTAATAATTTAATCTGATTTTCAAGAGTTGTTTTGAGAATATTGATTTGACTTACCAACTGTTTATAATTAACAGCTTGGTCATCAGTAGTACCTTCTGAAATACCATGAATGGCCTGTGTTTTCATATCAATTGATGCATTGAAAGCTATTCTATCATTTTCAACATAATATAGCTGATCGTATATACTGGGTTCAACATTACTTTCATAATTCTTAATCCCATATATTATAATATAAGTTTGCAGTTTTGGTACATACGAGTGTCCTGACTTCATTTTTAAAACGATATCGACATAGAGATAGTTGTTGTTATGTTGTTGATACTTATGAACTTGAGCTATTGTTCGACTATAACCGTTATAAACTCGTGTAGTTACTTTATTAACAGTATCAATCAATGACACAACACTGATATCAACACTATTCTCATCTATTTCAACTGGAAAATAGAGTTCAAATGCCATTGTATAATAATTAATTGGTATAGGGTACATGTTGATACCTAATCTGCTTGAGTAGTAATTTTTCGAACTATCGAGAAGTAATTTTGTATCTATTACCTTTTTATTGATTTGATGAACAGGATTTGGATGATGAATTAAATCTCCAAGCTCGATATCATTCTCTTCACTAAGTTGATTATCACTGTCAATCATTATATTATTGAAAACGTTTCCTTTATCAATAGAGGTAATATGTGAACTGTCAACATACAATTTATTAACACCATCAGTTCCATATATTGGTTTGCTTAGATTTGTTATGCGATTATCGTTCATATCGAGATTTGCCTGCATCATGTTACTACCGTGAATATTGAGCCTATTTTGTATGTTCTGAGCTAAACCATTACCAACAACCTTCGTTAAAAAAGTACTGTCGACATATATTTTGGAAGCCTTGCTCTGAAGGGTATTAGCCAAAATAGCACCTGTTTTCTTTGTTAGAAAAGTATTGTCGGCATATGTTTTATTAAGCGCGTCTCTGGAGTCAATATATTCTTTATTCATTACGTTTGACATATTGCTGTATCCTTGATCAAAATTCGGAACATTTATTATGCTGTTAAACGTTTGTTCATCGTGGGTATCTAGATCAGCTTTATTTTGTATTTTACTATCTATTTTTTGTTCAAGGTTGGTGTCCATTAAATCAACGTATTCTTTCGATACTAGACTTGTTTTTTGGTACAATCCGTCATAGTACGGTGCACTGTTGTTTATCGTTGCTTGGTTGGCATCGAAACCGTTTCCAGCAACATCTTTTGTCAAACAATTCAGTTTAAGATATCCTTTGTTGACACCTGAAGACAAATCAAGAGCATACGAATCGTAATCAGCATCTACTGCAACGTCATTGGGCGTCTTCAATTTGAATATTTTTTTATTCTCCATATCATAATTGCCATCGTCCGTCAGTTTAAAACCAACCCCAGCTGGTCCTTCTTTTCCAACACTACCAGTTATTGCATTCGCAGTATGATTGCCGTCAAAAAATCCCATATGTAATTATGTTATATATTTTCAAAATAGTTCTTGATGAATTTTTCATTGTGATTGGTGTTTGTCATTGATAATGGTTTCAAGATGTCAAAATATCCTTTTTTGAATACAAGTGCTTGGTGTAAAAAAAAAAGACAATAATAACCACATAAAACAGATTTGAGGTCTTGATATTGAGAATTGTTGAAAAGAATATTGGTGATACCATCTCTTTTTGCTCTCATTTTAAACTCCTCGGGGTAACTCATCCCAAAACTGTCGAAATACCATAATGTTTTGTAATTTTTACCTAGTACACAACAAGTCCAATGTGTTCCAGCATTATTCAAATCATCTAAATTGATAACACATGGACTATGTTTTTTAGGCATATGTTGGTTTCTGCTATATATGCCGGTAATATCAATTTTTAAATAATCACACCAATTAATCAAATCTCTATCGCTCAAAGCTTTATTAATGAATTTTGGTTTATTTACAATCTCAATCCAATTATTGGAATGGTTGTTTGGGTTACTTTTTTCTTCATGGTTCTTTTTTTTATTCCTGAACCTTTCTGATCCGCAGACCAAGTGCCAATGAAAGGGGGGCTTTTGTACTGGGCATAATCGTGGATATTAAATGGTCTGTTACGCAATCCTTGTCCTTGGCTTTTTATTGAAGGTGGATACGGTCTATTTTGAAGCCCCATACCCGATTGTATCATTGGTTTAATATGAGAAATTTGTGTTTTTGAAATTTTTATATCAACACCTTTATTGAGGGTTTTCGATTTTTTGATCTTATTGATCTGTGTTTTTGTCAGAAACATTTTATCGCTTCCAGACAACTCATTAGACGACAATCTCAGTGTTATTGGAGATTTGTTCATGATGGCTTTTGTGAGCTTCAATTTCTGGTTTCTGCTGAGTGATACAGTGTATGGTTTGTATTCAGTCATATATATTAACGTTACATAAAATACATTTGATTAACGAATCAAGCTTTGAGGAGAACTTTACCATTGACAATATCAACACCAAGCTCTTCTTCATGGAGAATGAGAGCATAAAGACTGTAATTTGCATTTGGAATCCCAGATAGTTTATAACTGAACTGGATTTTGGTCGATCCACTTTTGATTTCTTCTTCCTGGTTTCTCAGATCAAAATAGATGAGCCCATATAACTCTTGAAATGATTTCAGTGTTATTGTTGGAGAACTGTAATAAGCATTAAAATCTTTTTGATATTCCATCAATGTCCTGTATGCTTGTACGATCTCTGTATCTGGTTTCAGTTCTTCGTTTGGATAAAAAATACCGTTGCTTAGTTCAAGCCTTGCATTTGAAAATGTTCGGTTATTCGCGATGTTATATGTATTAAATAGAAACGGATTCTGTGTTTGATCATTCATTTTTGCATCATTAAGAGCCCATATAAAAACATGCCTCGGTTTTCGAATTGAAGAAGTTATCCTAAATGTACCTTGACGTTGTCTTGTTGACGAAGAAGTCTCTATCCTTTCTTTGAGATATGACCATGTATGGGGCTTTAGATATGTTTGAAGAAAAATCTGCTCACCCTCAGCATTAAATATCATTTTCGGAACCCATAAAACAAGCCTAGTGACAATAAACCTGCCAGGATCACCTCCAGCACGAAATATCACATTGTTATCAGTTTCAAGATTGACATCAATGGTTATTTTACCATTGGGTGCTATTTCTGTCTCAAAAGAGTTGAAAAAACCATATCTGTTCAATGGTAGTATGATGTTATTTTCAACAGCTTGCGTGAGTAATGCTTTTCTTTTTGCGAAACCCTCATTGTAGTTTACATTATCTCCATCAACGAAATTTCTTACTTCATAAGCATTACCAGCGTTGTTTGCACCGTGTTGTACTGCTCTCATTGTATATTTTTGAATCACAGCTCCGACGGCTGTATCAGGGTAATTAAACATGCTTGGTCCGACTGTTTCAGTGTAACTTGATGATAATTCAGTCAGATTTTTCACATTGATAGCATGATTAACCCCTGGTGCATCGAGAGCATTAACTCCGCTTAATTCAACCTTCAACTGATTGATAAGTGAATAACCGGAATTGACGGTTGCAACCCGATCAGCTACAGCATAACCAGTGTTATCCATCTTTGTGATTTTAAAATCGACAGAAAGGTATGAATTATACAAGTCAAAAGGATGAGTTTCACTGCTACTGTCAATGACGAAACGGTATCCACTCTTCTTTTGAGATTGATTGTTTGCAGGTAATGTTATTGGATTTTGTAATTCAAATGAGACATATTCATATCGTTTGCAATATTTCGAACTTCTGAAAGACATTATATAATAATGGTTTACATTATTTTACATGTTGGTTAATTTGTCGAATTCCAGACTGAGAATATCATTCCTCAATTGTTCTTCCGTCTTTTTCGTTCTTTCTGGTTGGAATTTTTTGTTTTCAGGATGTGATTGTAATAAGCTGACGATCATATCTCCCTTATTTTCTGATTCACTGTATTTTTTCAGTTTTTCTGTTTCTTTCTTGGTTGCTTTATTCAGTCTATTTTTGATGATGTTGCCAGTTTTATGTGCAACATGTTGTACTCCTTTTTTACCGGCTTTTTTTGCCAAATCTTTGGTGGTTTTACTTGTCAATGATTTTTTTGCAGTGGAAATCAAACTGTTCATAATACCACCTCCTTTTTGGTGATCATCAACTGGGTCACCGGTTTCAATGTCGATGTAGTATGACATACCGGTATTCATATCTCTCACTTTTCTGATTCTGCTCATATACGAATACGATATATAATATCACACTTCTTTCAACAGCAAAGTCAAGTTAATTGGTATATTATTGAGATGGATAGGGTTGTTCAATCCATCAGTGATATATATCCTCAATTCTTTGATGATGTTGGTATTGATTTTGTTGAAAAGGGGTCGAGGTATTGTTTCTTTTATTTCAAATGGATAAGATATCTGCAAATTGGCAACACTGAAACGATAAAGTACATCACCTTGCATCCCTGAAACAAGCGAGTCACTCAGAAGATTACAATGAATGAAAATGTTATCTACATTTCTCGTTATGTTAGGAGCATTGTGTCCATATTTTGATGATGTGATGATTTCTTTATTGAAACCAATCAGTTTTGAGAAATCACCTTCTCTGAGATCTAATCTATATCCATCTTCCAATTCGATATACACTTTCAATAATGATGATGAAAATTTCAGTGAAATACCTCTTCCCTTATCGTTTAAATCACCATTCACTTCGAGTATTTGTGAAATATAAGCATTAATGTCTGTATAACTATAATTTCCATCATGGAAAACGATTTCAACCCAATTTGCTCCAGAATCTTTGCTGTATTTTATTTTATTGTTTCCATAATTTGAAGAAATATTGAACCAAGAGTAAGTCATTTCAGCATTGTAAAGAGCCAAATAATATGTTTTATTCCTGTCTAGGACTATTTCAGGCACATGATTGATGGTGAAATCATGAGACATTGAATCTCTTATTCCATCATTGCTATCCAAAAACATCGGGATTTCCATTATATCATTAGATTACATTAATTGAGTCCTGACAAATTTATCGTATTGTGTTTTAGCTATCACACCTTGTTTGAGTAAATAATCAATGATCTGCCACATTTCATTTCTGAGAGCAATACTTGTATTACCAGCCCTTTTGCTTCCAGTCAACAAAGTCAATCTTTTCATCAAATCGTTTGGGTTTGAGTATATGATTGCACCTCCAATCAGTTTTGATTTCCCTGATGATCTGTGTTTTGGGATGTTTGATAACATATTGAGATTATTGAATATTTTGATTGCTTTTGATGAATACTTTTTCTTCGGATTAAACCTCTTTGTGATGAGATCAACGAGTGATTTGTCAGCAATGTCTTCATAAACCATTTTGCCATCTTTCACGGCTTCGATGACCATTTCATTGATTAATCTTGGCATATTTATGAGTAAACCACCATACTGTCCATTGTTTATCTTGTAAGCATTCCGCTTCGGCTGTTTGTAAGACCTGATACCTTCACCTGTTTTTTCCCTCAAATTGATTCCTTTTATAATAGTGCGATATTTACTCAATATCTCTTGATCTTTCCTTGCGTTATTTTTAATAATCAGATTTGAAGATCGTCTTTTTCCAGTAAGATGAGATATTGCTGATCTAACTTCTTTTTCATCTGGAATATCATTCAAATCAGGATCAAATCCATATTTTCTTATGATGGTTTTTTCACCTTGGTTAAAGAAATGTTCTTCAACGACTTCTTTTTTTGGGACTTCTTCATCTTCATCTTCTTCTTCATCTTCTTCAGGTAATATGTCTAAAGGTTCAAATTTTGATGGTAAATCACTTAACCAACTTTGAACCCCACTTTGTGAACCAGATGATGACATTGTTTCATTCAACATATCAACAGCTGTAATTATTTTTTCTTGTTTTTCATTCAAGTTTTCAATTAATTTGTCTTGTTTTTTATCGATGGTTTCTTTCACCTCTTTCTGAGATGTTATAACGGGTTTGAATAATTCCTTGCTTTCAAATTGTCTTGATTGTTTTTCATCCAGTGTGTCTTTTATTTGTTTTCTGATTTGTCTTTTCAAAAGATTATTCTCATAATGCTTCTTCTGATTCTCTCTGAATTTTTCGATATCCATATATAATAGTTTAGATAAATGACAAAATTAATATATCAATTGACATAAATGCTGGAAGACAGATATTTTAATGTACACAATATATATATTGATGAAGATTCCAAACTATGACAACATCAAAAAAGAAGCCCAAAAACGAAGCTTAAATAACTTCTTGAATGAAGAATTCAGAATGCTCATTTGCGGTCAAAGCAATTGTGGTAAAACAAACCTTCTGATGCACATATTGAGAAAACCGCTCGTGTTTTATGACAAGATAATATTTTATACTCCGAATAGACATCAAGACAAAATAAAAGATCTCGAATCATTGATGGATGACATATCAAAAAAGGTTGGTTATGATGTGTTAGAGATTAAGACTGCTGATGAAATAATGGATACTGAAGAATATCCCAATAATAACAGAAAAATAGTGGTCTTCGATGATTTGATAAATTGTTGTGACAAAATTCAATCCAAAATAGCGAATCATTTCACTGATGGAAGACATCATAATATAACTCCCATTTATTTGAGTCAAAGTTACTATGATGTGCCTCAGAAAATAAGACTGAACAGTTCACATATGTTATTATATCCACCAGCCACAAAAAACCATTCCAATTTGATCGGCAAAGAGAACAGAATAGATCCCAATTTATTTGACAAACTGATGCCCTTCGAATTTTTGTTCATTGATAAAGAAAAGAAAAGCTGTAAAAAAAATTTTGATGAAATTGTATAATCAATATATATAATGGTTAAATCGTATTGCGTAAAGCAGAAAAAACAGACAGAATGCGTACCAGAAAGTGAAAAATATGTTCAAACCAAAAATGGGCGACTTATGATGAGATGCATTTGCTCTGAATGTAAAAGCGTTAAAACCCGTTTTGTAAGCAATAAAAAAAAGACACAAGGTCGGGGAGTTGGTCAAACCATCAACAAAAAGATCGGCGATAAGATTCCGGGGTTTCAACAAGCTCAAGACGTAGCATCTTTCATCATGGGCGCTACCGGAGGCGATAAAAAATTGTTTGATAAATACTGGAGTGGTGAAATTGCTAAAGGGGCTTTTAACAATAAAAATGGATTATTTTCAAAAAAGTTCTGGACATCCCCAAGTGAGCATCAAGATCCGTCATGCTCTGGAACCGTTTGGGATAAAAAAGCAGGGAAATGGAGGAACAAATACTGTGATTAATATCTAACATATATATAATGTGTGAATCATACTGCGTTTCATGTAAGAAAAAAACAAATTCAATAAATAACGGAAAAAATATTGAAAAATCAATATGCTCAATCTGTAAAAACAAAAAGAGTAAATTCATCAAAGGTGAAGGTATCGATATTCATAAAGCTATTCTGAAAGTAGCACCCAAAAAGGGGTTTGTTATACCAGGCCATAAATATACCGGTCCGGGTAATCCTCTTGAAAAACAGGTAAAATGGGATCCAAAAACAGGTAAAATACTAAAAATATATGAGCAACCAACTGGCAAAACAGACGCTGTTAGCATGCAACATGATGTAGATTATTCTGTATGTGCTAACAAACCATCAAAAGATCAGGTTAAATGTAAAAACGAAGCTGATAAAAAGATGGTAAAAGCCCATGCTTGATGCTATCCCATGGAAGGACAGACAATGGGGTCATGCCATTGCTCGTAATACCATTGCAACAAAGGAAAAATTGGGTTTAGGTGTTAAAAAGCCAAAAAAAAACGTAAAAAGCCGTCGGGTGAAGAAAACTGGCAAGAAAAATTAGCTGATGAATTACACAAACCAATAAAACGTAACTTTACTCGACGGCGTGTTATTGTGAATCACCTTGATGAAATATGGTGCTCGGATTTGGTTGAAATGCAACAGTTCAGTAAATGGAACAATGGATTCAGATATCTTCTTATGGTACTTGATGTTTTCAGTAAATATGGTTGGATAGTACCTCTAAAAGACAAAAAAGGTGAAACTGTAACTCAAGCATTCAAAACAATATTCAAAGAGGGGCGTAAACCACAATATCTTTGGACTGATAAAGAGAAAGAGTATTACAATAAAAATATGAAGGAGCTTTTGGAAAAGAATGGTATAACACTATACTCAACCGAAAATGAAGAGAAAAGTACCGTATGCGAACGATGGAATAGGACAATTAAAACCCGAATGTGGAAACAATTCACTGCTCAAGGTAATACGACGTACCTCGATATGCTACCCAAGCTGTTAAAACAGTATAATAATACCAAACACTCAAGTATTAAAATGACACCCGTAGAAGCAAGCAAAAAGAAGAATGAAGGGATTGTTTACTTTAATCTGTATGGTGATATGGAGCAAGTATCATCTAAGCCAAAATTTAAAATAGGTGACAAGGTTCGAATATCTAAGTATAAAAGGAAGGTTTTCGACAAAGGTTATACCCCAAACTGGACAGAAGAGGTTTTTACAATTGACAAAATACAACATACCAATCCTATTACTTACAAATTAAAGGATTTGAATAATGAAAAAATACAAGGTAGCTTTTACGAACCCGAACTGTTAAAAGCAAAACAGGATGTATTCAGAATTGATAAAGTGATCCGTAGAGACTACAAAAAGAAACAGGCTCTTGTCAAATGGAAAGGATATAATGATGATTTTAATAGTTGGATACCAATGAAGGATCTACAACATATATAAACGCACTATTAATGATATAAGAAATTAATATATTGTGTTATTAATATATAACAATTGATGTTTTGGAATGATAATATTGTTAATGGCCGATACCAGAGATGGTTTACCAAAGAAGACAAAATGAAAGCTATAAGGCGCACAAAAGCCCGTTATATGCGAAATACACGATGGTTTTGTGAGCAATGTAAAAAAGAGTACAGTCTGGGTAGCAAGTGGACCCATATAAGACAATCCCATTCGAACGCAGTATAAAAAAAGTTTGAAAAAGAGTATAAGAAGTTTTTTTTATTTTGAACCTAGGGTTGAGTTAGGGTTGGTTTTTCAGGCTTGGTTTTACAGGCTTGGTTTTCTAGGGTTTGAATTTCAGTTTTTGATTCTAATATTTGATTCCAATATTTGAATCCATTTTTGTCCCATATTTTGTATCCAGCACTGGAAGTAGTGATGTACTACATCTCTAAGGCAAATTTGCCTCAGAGTGTAGTACATTACTACTCCAGTCCACAAGTTAAAGACACATCAAGACCACCCCACTGTGAATTGCCATAGCACAGACAAAATTATAGTCAATATCTTATATGTTTTTAAGAGAATTACATAAGAACCAAGGCATGTCTTGTCTTGCCTTACATTGACATGCAATAATTTGGAAATACTATGCTCGTAACAGTTTAAGACAGAATCCACCAGGAATTTGAGTAACATTAATTTTAGTTACACAAAAATTGAGCACCAGAATAATTTAAATCCTTGTGTTCTTTCATACCTTGTTAAAGGCTTGACATGTGATAACACCAACATAACACCAACAACAGTTCTTTATCAGTGGGGATTGAAGAAAAAATGGAAACATCATCACACAGTTGACCCATATGCAAAAACACTCCAGGATGTCACGGGACTGTTTGGTGTCCGTCTGCCAATTTCTAACTTCAAATTCCAATGTTAAATTCACATTAAATTTTCAATATTTCTTAGTTGTCTAAATTTTACTAATTCTTTTAAAAAAACTATCACCTGCCAAACATCCCCAAAAATCACTCAAAAAATTACAAAATACCGCAATACATAGATACATGGGATGAGTGAAGTTTCCTTGGATTCCTTGAAACACCAACAAGATATTTCCGTTTAAGGTGGCTGATAATGGGTTTCAGTATTTCCCAGTCCTTATACTTTGGCTCAGGACTAAAAGCCTTCATCAATTGCTATTACAGTAATGGTATGAAACAAATGTTCAATCATTCATCAACAAGTTGTGATCATTTTCTTGACAATAGTAGTTCCCCGGTAAACAGTTGTAGTACTGTCCCATCAAAGTGCAATGCCTGGAAAATACCGAAAAGCACACGACCTTCAGGTGAAACCGCACCTTACAGTATTACCAATACACTGCACTTTGCTAAGTCTTAAAACTTTACATTTTCTAGTCGTCTACTTCAATCGTTTATTTGTATTGTGTGAAATACATTTATAAATTGAAACCATCATGTCATTAAGTAATAATGCAATCTCGACAACGTTCTAGATATTATATTATGCACACTAATACAGCTCATGCAAGCCCTGTGACTTACACAAACACAGTCGGACTGAGTGCTACTTAAGTAACTGCTTCGTGGTTTCTGCTGTACTGAACCCTGCCTTTCAAGGCAAAGCGCCCGATTTTAAGCTTCTCAAGCTTCTCAATGTTCTTGTTTACTTTACTTTTGCTCGCAACATTTGGTCTCTGTGTATAAATTACACTAAGTTTACCACTTAATGCAAATTCAAGTAAACACTCTGCAAAATAAATTGTTTGCACTAGGTTTACACCACATTTGCGCGAGATACAAATAAGCACCTTTACTCTCAATTTACTCGGATTTGCCATGGAAGCAAACGTTTAGATTTGTTATAGGTGTTCGCCTGTGTCAAAGGAATAATTTTGCCTTAATTGCGCTCACATTTGCCAGGGAGCAAATATGTGAATTTACCAAATTTTTACTACTGAGGCAAGAGTTTAAATTCAGTTTACTTCAATTTTCCTAAAAATTTGCTCTCATTGGAAGAACAGTCTGTTCCAATGTTTCGTATTTCCACTTCCCAAGCTAGCTTGCGAAAAGTGAAGTAGCGGCAGTGATGAGTGGCGGCTATATTCGCAGGCTGGCTATAAAATTTTCAATTATGAATTATTTATCACCTGATAAGACTCGACTATAGTCTTGAAATCATCATCCCCCAACCATGAAACACTACGACCTACCTCGCTTGTGTTATGGCTCATATCTCACTAGCGGAAGAGCTATATATAGTATATTACTTCAGTGGAAGCTCTCCAAACAGACCCTGTAATAGGTGGTCATGCATCTCTAGTTATGGCTACAATGGTATAACCAGACGTGTCTTTGACATCTTAGTTTTAGAGAATCATTTCTGTAAGCAGGAAGTTATAGTTTTGAATACTTTTTGTGTCTCATATTTGGCCATTTCCGGAGCTTCGATGGTTGCCAGTGTACAGCCATTTTCACTATTTAGACAGAAAATTGATCGTTGGGCTGATAGTTGCCCCTTGGAAATTCCAAGGTGCAACTTTCAGACCGATAGTTCCGAGACAGAAAAAATCTATTGTTTTTATTGTTCACCACTAAATTGTCTTCCGTGCGCCCATACAAAAACCAGCATCGTGAACTATTGTTTACTTTTCAGGATGAAAAACTCAATTAAAAGCCGAAATTTAACAAGCGAAACAAAACCAAAAAAGGAACACACTAAATGCAGTGAATTTGGTTGTTTTTTTTTTTTGTCTGCAGGCACGCTTGTTTAAGCTAACCCGTCTATGTTGTTTAACAAGCAGGACGCCACTGCGTGCAAATTTTGGCGAAAAAACAAAACAAGCTTAAGTTGTATATTAACTTCACAATCTATCATGAGCTATGCGCTAATTAAACAAAAGATAGCAAAAATAATGTTTGCATTAAGGCGTTGATTGCAAACTATGCGCTAATTATACAAAAGGGGATAGCCCGGGCGTGCTGCAAAACCGCTACGAGTCAGGAATTTCATTTCAGTTTTGATAGTAAATCGTTGCAGGCATACTCGGTCGACTTTTGGGCAATCTGCAATCAGGCCCTCTTCTTTGCTTGGGCGGGAGGACAGAGAAAAAAAAGACTAAGGGCAAAATTGTACTTACATTCACCATTGTGAAATTGGAGTCGTTTTGACAAGTTCAAGCTTTTTTGATATAATCAAAGTCTCTTCGAGATATCGACAATTTTGCATGAAGTATGAGTCGAAGGTTTATCCTGTGCATTGTTCTTCGAACTTATCATTACAGTTTCTTTGTAGTTTAATTTAACAATTTCCTATCTTCGCGGAGGAAATGCAGCCATATAATTTTGTCAAAAATGGCTCGTTCGCGCCGGGTATTTATACACATATTCCTTAACATTACACAAATAAACAGTGCAAATTTCAGCGAGATCTGACAATTCTATACTTTAAAACTGCAAGGACCTTTCGAGGCAGTCGATTACGGCAGCGAAATTAGCAAATGAAACAGCAAAATATGCGTTCGACGCTTTGTTTTTGCGACGCTATATTTGAATTGTTATAGGTAGACCGCTAAAAAAAAAAATAAAAAAAATGGGGGGGACCAAAAAAAAAAAAAACAATATATTTAAAAAAAAAAGAATTTTGCTGTCTTTGACTGAAATTCCACTCGAACTGCGTAGATACGATCGCATGTTGTAAAGCCGATTCATGTAACATTGCTCTCGACGCGACGTAACTGCTAGTGATTATTTATTCGTGTTTTAGTTACGCAATCCATTGTTTGTGCGACGCTTTTTATAGATCGCCTTTCAGACACACGTGCGTTGAGATAAGAAAGCTGACATGTCACTTTTAAAATTGTTATATAACGTTTGTAAATGTGACAAGTCACGTTTTTTCCACGAAATCGCAAGTGATCACCCACAGCGAAAATTTATCCCTTGAGAAATTGAAACAGTCCCTTGAGAAATTAAAAAAGTCCCTTGAGAGTTTACCAATATGTGGTTCCAAATTTTGTCCACTAACCCCTATTCTACGTTTTTAGCTTGTAAACAAGCAAAAACGTCGAAAAAATGGTAACGCCATTCATGTCACACAATGTTTTTGTCGCAAACTACACGTTTTGCTGCTTTCTACAAGTAGCCGTGTGATCTGCCGGTGCATTTTTTGAGCCGGACTGCAGGCCCGTAGGGTGGATTTTGTTGAGGGGGGTTCTTTTTTGGGAGGAATTTTTTAGCGCTGGATGCGCGAACACGAGCGCGAATGGCGCGAGCCTCTTGGGGGGTCTGGGGGCAAGCCCCCCCCGGAAATTTTGCAAATTTAGGTTCTCTCAAGTGCCATTACCTGCGTTTTGACATCATTTCTGAGGTGGGATGCATTTTCCTTCTATATAATTAGCTCTTCGGAAGGTAATTTTTATTCTAAAAAAATCTGAAACATTCAGAAATGAGTGTGTGCAGTTAGACATCTTGTAAGTTTGGTTTCTGACAAATGCGCATGCTTGCTTATCCTGACTACTAACGCTAGTTCTGATTGCCACGGGAGCCACAACAAGGATGGAAAGCAAGACGATCATCAATTAACCAATCCAAAAGATTAGAACTTCTCATTATAGTGCCAAAATGTTGCGGCTTCCTCCGATAATCCTGGCAAGGAAGGTATTCGTCAGTGTAATTGACGGGTCGCAGTTTATTTATTGTTTTGTGTAAAAAAAATTATCTTTTCAACCCTCCAAAAATGCCTACGTCAGAATTTTTTAGGGGGTTCGTTCGAACCCCTCGAACCCCCCCCCCCCCCCACCCTCCTGGCCTGGGACTTCACTTTAAAACTATTTTTTTTATTTAGCAAGAACTGCGTCGATTTTTAATTATTCCTGCACAGTTGGCCGTCGAAGTCGCCTTTCACAAAAAGTAGAATGTTACTTTGCACGGTATGTGTTGGAAATATTTTAGATTTGGTTAGTAAGACACTTCTCAAGACCTCAGCAACTGACATTGGCAATGTACAGTATTGGTACGAACTTGAATGAAATTTTTCACAAGATCGGTAAAGCTATCGATTGAAAAAATTGACTTCCAAATGAAAACTTTAATTAATTAAATGTTAATTGATTGTTGTTTTAATGCAACTTTATTGCGGCTTGCATACTTTGAAAGTCTTCAGATAATTCAAAAGGTTACTTCCTTCCTTCTGATCTCAGTGTTATTTTTCATGTATTAACTATTTGAAGTGGCTCTCATTGATGAAAACAAAACGTTTTTTCATTCAACTGCTTGAAGTATTTATAGACGCGAAAATATTGGCTTAATCAAATTACATTCTGCACGAAATATTTTCTATCCTTTTGTCCCGAAACTTTGAGGAAATTGAAATTTTTGTTGGACAGTACTGCATAAAAGGCAGTTTATAGAACTTTGCCACATTTTGACGGAATTCAGGCTTTTCAAAGACTGCCGGTAAACGGCTGTATCTTGTCTGGGGCCTGATTACATGGAATTTCCGCCCGGTTTCCAGGCTGGAATTTTGTTGCGATTACATGGAGAATTTCAGCCCGGGTTGAACACTTTAAACTGACTAAAAACTAATCGGAGCAGCCATTTTCTTTCGTTGAAAACCATCACCGCGCATCCGTAAGCTCACTTTCAGCCCGGGCTGAAATTTGAACGCGATTACATGAGGTTTTTCAGCCCGTTTGCTTGGGCTGAGATTTCCAGCCCGGTTTCAAAAACTGGTTGTCAGGAGACTGTTTGGTGTCCGTCTATCAATTTCTAATCTAAATTCTAATTTTAAAATCACATTAAATTTTCATAATTTTTTTTATAAATTGAGACCATTATGTCATAAAGTAATAATGCAATCTACATTCTAGATATTATGTTATGCACACTAACTAAAGGCAGCTCATGCAAAACCGTGTGACTTACGCAAACCTCGGACTGAGTGTTACTTCAGTAACTGATTCGTGGTTTTTGCGGTACTGAACCCTGCCTTTCAAGTCAAAGTGGATATACTACTTATTAACCGAGAGTGAGGTCATTACAGGGGAATCTTAGACCGAGGCCTTGATGTATTGACCGAGCGACAGCGAGGTCAATACATCAAGGTCGGGTCTGAGTTCCCCTGTATGACCGAACGGACGAGGTTAATAAGTTATTTATTATATGGCCTTTAAGCACTATTCAAAAGAGTATTATCAAGAAAAAAACACTGGAGGTAAAACTCGCTCTCCTCTCTTGGCTCTCTTCGTCGCTCATACTAAAGAGTATCGGTATGCTTAATTTTTCTTTCAGTACTGTATTGAAAAGATAGTTATATTTTGTCGGCATTTTTTTTGTTTTTGCCCCCTCGCTAGTAGCTTTTACTCACAACTCAAAAACCGTCGAGCCGAGAAAATCCCATTGCCCGGTCATTACAAGAAAATAATCCCGCTCAGCAGCCAATCAGAGCGCGCGTACTAGTAGCCATATAATAAAGTTAATTATTAACCGCCCGATTTTAAGCTTTTCAAGCTTCTTCAGTTGTTTACTTGATAAACTCGCATTGCTAACGTCGTCATAGCCTCTTGCCTATTCCGCCGATGCGATAGAATTAGACAACCAGTTCGTAAATTAAACAAACAGTTTTACCTTATTCTTATCTCTTAATTAGATGCACGAGAAAAACTGAATACTATTCGACGCTTAAGCCGGCGAACGATGTAAAAATTGTAGCATACTCTTCAATGTTGACAAAAGTAAACATCGTTTCTATGTGGAAAGCAACGTGTAAGGTGAATAAGCCTTGGGGTTATATTTCTCAAGTTCACTTATATTTTCCAATTAAGGTACCACTCAAACAGACTGTTTGAGCACTGGAGTTTTTACATGACCAATTGGCGTTTCAAGCGCTGATATGTCCACGTGCCGAGAAAATTTTAACCAATAGCTGAAACGAGCGCTGTCTGAACGCAATTTGAAACGATCCCCATTTTTGCTGAGTATCCTGGACCATTAGGACCTCATTTGTCCAAGCTGACATACAGAAAGAAAGAAATATTTGACACGCTATTCGGCAATATTGCTTTTATTTTTCACTTTGTCTTGTGATACACACAAAGTTGTATTAAACTTCCTCGCACTGCTGTGCGGCAATATTGCTGCCTTCTGCTGGATTGGCCACATTAAATATCATAGAGGCTGGGGAAACAAAAGAAAAACACAAGTTTTATTGTAATTTATTGTTACTCAGTTTGAATGTAGTTTATATAATAATTAAAAATTAATAAATAATTAATCTTTGGAGCAGACACGATCACTGTAATCGTGTTGGCATTGTAACTGTTACTGGACTGTTGTCGTTATATAGACTTTTTCCTTTTGTTAAGCCCTGGCCAAACGGTAACGCAAGTGGACGCAAGTAGTCGCAAGTTGAACTTGCGTACAAACTTGCGTTGGGTGGCCAAACGGACTCGCAAGTACACGCAAGTTGTCAAAAAAGCCATTTAAATGCTACTGCGCGCGAAACAATTCAGTATTTGATAGAAGCAGCAAAACTTGCGTTAACTTGCGTTGGGTGGCCAAACGGTGAAAAACTTGCGTTCACTTGCGTGCAAATTTGATCTCGACCAAAGTGAACGCAAGTCATCGCGAGTCAACGCAAGTGCACCCAAGTCCTGGCCCAACGGAAACGCAAGTAAACGCAAGTTGAAAACTTGCGTCCACTTGCATCTCCGTTTGGCCAGGCCTTTAATCCATCATGCAGATCAAATATTTTTCGCGCGCGCAACTGGTCTTAACGCGTCACGTGACGCAGCCAAAACTTGAGAAAATCAGAAGATTTCCCCCAAGTAATATTTCCCAGTTTTCGAACTTAGTAAAATGTTAAACTGAATGGAACTGAACAGTTTAAATAGGCTGGTTAAGAATATTTTGAACGCCGAATGGAATTACTTTGACAGTTAAAAGCTTTGCGAAAAGGTCTCCCAAAATGAGCGGCCTTGTGTAAAAGATATTTGAAGTAAAATAAACACAACAACCTCCGTTTGGCTTAAAGTTTGGCTTCAAAATTATGCAAATTCAAAATTGCGCTCCTCAGAACAGATATTGTCTGCTGAGAAATATCAAGGTATATTTTGTGAAAAAGTGCTAAATCATTTAAGCTGTGGCCTACGATATGTTGTCGCGAGTAAACGACATAAATCTGGTTTAAAGGGTTTTATTTGCAACACTCGTCGAAAGCTTATTTGCTTGGCTTGTTGCAAATGGCTCAGTGCTTCGAATTCTCGAAAGGTTTGCTACAGCAAGCGCCATGTTCCTTGGATAACACATCACGAATCACTGTAATTGATCTAAACTCTATTTTAATTGCTTCCAAGAAACGTTGTTAACAATGCTAATTCCAGAAAACATTTGACTGCAACAACAATCTTTATTTAACCCTAAACATAGAAAAGGAAGAAAATTACATAGAATAAAAACTAAAGTAAAAAGAGTGTTGGCTTCCTAAAATAACTAAGGAGTTAACAAATCTAGGAAGCCAAATTACATAAAATAAATTACAGTATTAGGGTCGGAAAAACACAAAAACAACATAAAACACAACACAAACAAGTAAAGGGAAATAAATCAAATACATTTTACAAATTAAGGGGAAAAGAACTGCAATTATACTAGCTAGGAAATGAGATGAATAAACAAAGCTTAAAGCAGCAAATAAATCATTGAAAAGGCAAGAAAACTCGTTACCGTAGGAAAATCAGAGACGAAAGCAAACATTAATATTTGTGCAGCAATTCTTTTTTTAATATTCTTTAAGTTTTCTAAAAGAGGTTGACTTTATACCTTTCTCAAGGGAGTTCCATACCTTTGGTCCTTGAAAGCGAATATCGAAAAATTCTATAATTAGTTCTAGCTCGAGGCAAGTAATAAGATTGATTTGCTGCACTTCGTGTATTATAGTTATAATGTTAAGGACTGAATTGGGATCAATTTAGGTTTCTGGGAAACTGCTCACCTACCCCTCCCCAAACCTAACATTTTGCCCAAAGCGATAAATAAGGGTTAATGTTAGGTTTGGGGAGGGGGTAGATGAGCAGTTTCCCAGAAACCTAAATTGATCCCTGAATTGCATCTATATCACCAGTTACTGTTTGGCTTATTCTTACCATCCATTATACCAGCCGAGGTGACACATGCAGCACTTGGCCCCTGCCAAACAATTTATGTCGCCCGTCGAATGGTGGCGCTCTCCATATCTGCAGGACGATCGACACCTTCGGGAGTAACAACCACGCCTGCTGCAGTCACTGCCGCAGTCGCGGTCTTGAGGTGAAAACAAGATAGTAAGAGATGGGATCGGATGAGATGTATAATCTCTTAGGTCAAGTAAAAATCAAACAAACAAATGTTTCTCGTCCGGATTTCTATAAAAAAGAGAGCGGGCGGGCGCTTTTTCTTGTTATTTTTTATTTAGTTGCATTCCTTAACTTACCTGTGTTGTGTAAATATAGATGTTATTTCCCTCCCTCTTCAAGTTCCCCAGAAGCGAACTTGCAATTAAATAAATCCTGCAATTTAATTGACTTATCCAGTACGGACCTAGCGTACCGAGACTTTAAAATTTTGGCCTGAGTTCGTATTAAACGTAGACAAAAGCCATGTCTTACAGAATTTCCAACTACGTTCAAAGTGAAAGTAACGCTTGTTGGTTTTTGTTTGTTCCAACGTTTTCAATAACAAATAATAAAAAAAAGAGAGCAGCACCAAAAAATGAAGCGGGCGGGGACGAGAAACATTTGTTTTTTTTTTACTTAGCCTTAGAAGAATATTTTAGGTTCTTAATAGGTTCTTATTTTCTGAAGAAAATTTACATTGTTGCTAATAGAACTTTTAGTGATATTCGGCCTAATTCTTGTATAAAATTCGCATACCAGATAAGTGTTTATGTCAAAATGAAGTACTAATCCTGCGGAACATAACATTATATACATGTACACGTACAATCAGTAATGCCTTGTATAACATATTTTCCCAAAAGTTAACGTCTTTTAACAATTTTAGAAAATAAGAACCTTTTTCCAAATTTTAGGCTAAATAGGTTCTTTTAGAAAGGGGGTATAATTTGCAAATTATAGCCTAACAGGTTCTTAAATGTTACGTTCTTACTCGCGAGTTTTTACTGTATTTATCCAAGAAATTAGACAAACCTTTATATGCATATTTCTTATGAAAACACCAAGGAACACCTCTAACGCTGTCGTCAAAACAACACCCTCTTTCTTCACATTGTTGTTTCGTCACCCCTCCATAGCCACAGTCTTTACGATCTGCAGGCGCCATAACGCAGGTACCGGTATCTATAAACAGAACAATACAACAAAATGGCGGTTACGCTAAACGGACAAAGACGGAGATTATTATATTCCACATTTATTGTTTGGCATAATTCTATAATGCCTAGCGGTAGAGCGGAAGTGGTACTGGTACTGGAAGTACCACAACATCGATAACATCAATAATATAGTTACCGTATTTATTCGATTAAGCGCCCTGTGCGCCTATTAAATTTTTAGACCGTGAGAGTGGGCGCTTATTCGAGGCTGGGCGCTTATTAAATATTCACGATTTTCAGCAAATAGTAAGTTTATTTTTGTAACAAAACAATAAATAATAACAAAACGTGAAGATGTACCAAAACAGAATTTTTACTGTTCATTGAACGTTTTTGTAAAATACTAAGAAAACTCGGTCATAGTGGAAGTCTTCTTAGTAGTATTAAGTCAATTTCAATAATCAATACTCCTCTTGTGCACTTCTTTTTTTTTTGTGGGGTGGAGGGTGGGCGCTTATTAACTTTTCCTACCTTCAGGGTGGGCGCTTATTAACTTTTCCTACCTTCAGGGTGGGCGCTTATTCGAGGTGGGCGCTTATTCGAGGTTGGGCGCTTAATCGAATAAATACGGTATGTAATGTTTTTGAGTTCCATACCGTGAAATATCCCACGATTGACTTGATTTTTCAGTATACATGTGCATAAGAGCCTTTAAGCGAGTGTGTATACAAAGAAAAATCAAGTCACAAGCCTCTTAAATACGCATAACAGTTAATTAAGCTAACTTGACTTATCCGGACAACGTAAAGAAAGGTACAATGAGCGAACATAATTCGATACTTGTAAAGCTTTCAATGTGACCGAGTCCGGTTTAGATTCGTCCATATGCTTTTCGAATAGCTAACAGAATAGCGCAAAAATACGTCGTCCTGGAGGCGGTAAGTCATTGAGAATTCCTTTTTTAGGATTTTTGTTTTGCAGGAAATGGGCAAAGATCGAGCAAGGTCTTCCACCCCCACTCCACGCACCTTTGACGAGGTAAGTCAAAATTTACCCCTGAGAAAAAAAATTCAAAGTGCCGACATGATGCCTCCCCCTTTTAGAAAATCATCCTGATTTTTTAAGACCTTTAAATATATTCAAAGATCATGCAAAGAATGCCGATGGAGCTATCCCCTCGAAAATCGGCACATACAATAGAAAAAAGATGAGATTCTACTAACCGGATTAAAAGTAAAGTTAGCAATTGTAGAGAAGTCTCTTACCTCCACGTTTGTCATACAGCCAATCGTCATTTTCCGGCTGATACTGTTTGGCCAGAACCACTGCCACTGCCACAATGACAAACACCAATATAATCTTATGAAAGGAAGACATGTTGGCTGAAATGGAAAGAAACGATGTCAGTAAATGAGTTCTGGGGTAATTTGAAAGGCGTCATGGCATTTTCATTGTCGTTGCTATTATAAATGATAACGTTAAGGTATCTCGATTGACCCTTTCACTCCTAAACGCGCATTGGAGGTGCAGTCATTGATTCACTTGTGACGTAGTCAATTAGCACGTCAGTGGAATTTCGTGATAAGAATCTAATAGAGCTTGGATCGACCTTTCTACAGGACTGTTCATTTTGAATATCGGTTGCATTTTAACAGAGCTAATCAAAGAAAAACAAAATCCATTTTTGGTGCAAAATCGTTGCTTAAGGACGTTTGCACAAAAATTTTCTACTCGATAGATTTCTTTAATTTTTTTGCTGCGGTCAGATAATGAGTTACTTATGTCGGAAATGCAAAAAAAAAAAGTGGGGGTCACCGACTTCGTTTCAGAGAAAAAGCGTGTGGGAAACTACCCTAATTTTGGAAAATTGGCGCACGCTAATTCAGCATGGTTTGCAGGGTTTATTGTTAAAAATATCGAAGATGAGTAAACGGAGGCTAAAGATCTTAATCACATTTTGTAGACGTGCGTCTGTTGCGTTAAAAATTCTTAGTTTTGCCATTTTTTTTGTTAAATTTAACCCTGATAAAACGAATTTTAAACTGTCGTACGGCATAAAGGAAAGCTCAAAAAGTGGAATTCAAACCGTCAATGTGACAAAAAAAATCAAACTTCCACTCGATAGATTTTTTTTATTTCTCACAAAACGTAGATATCAATTGACAAAAGTAGTCCATTAAGAAAAAAGTAGGGCCACCGACCATTTAAGAGAGTAAATAGCAAGCGAAGCGAGCGGAACGGCAACCCACCCTATATGTTCTTAGAAATTTTACTCAGCGCGCGCGCTCAAAGTATGGCGTGGCATGGCGTTGCGATATGAATTACGTGCGCAGTAGGGATGCGCATAAACAATTAGCGCGAACGTCCTTAAACAGGCCAGTACACCTGTAATTGGTCAAGGTTCCCTTTTTCAGGGTTTTTCAATGATAACGTCAAAACCTTTTTTGGCCAAAAGAAAGGATATGAAGAGTAGAAAGTAACGAGAATAAGAAAGCGGAAAAAAAGGAAGCAAAAGGGGCAAAAAAAATTGGAACGGTTCAGCAAAAAAAAAAAAAAATCCAAATTTTGGCTTATGCGCATGCACCAAAGTAAAATATTGCACATTTTTATTCAGAATCTTTATCAAAATTTTGCTGAAGTCGGTTCTTTAGCAAAGTTGAGGTAAATTCAAGACCATAGCACTAAAATTTCAGTTTAGCGGCTAAAAATACGCGTTTTTGGGGGAAAATTTGGGAGTCAAAGAGTTAAGCTTTTTTCTGGGACATACCTAAAGATCATGCATGGCCTTTTAGCAGCCTTCCCTGACTCGGATCGGTATGAAAATTTCACCATATATTGAAGTTTGATTCAAATATATTTTTTAAGGAAATCGATATTTCCATGGCAGCAATAAACAGAAAACCGCCAATTCAGCAAAACCTGAGCTTTACGCGGGAATCAGAATTCTCGTTTAAAAACTAAAATAAACATCTTAAACTGTAGTGTACTGCAAATAAAATGTTAAGGAATAAAAAATCTGTATGTTTGCCGGTCTTGTTTGATTTTGAATAAATCGTAAAAAAGTTTCAAATTGTACATTTTGCATAATGATAATAAATGGACCGAGACAACAAACACGACGTTGATAAAGTTACCTCAAATAATAACTCAAAAATGTGCATTTAACTTATCTTTCGGCGCCTTGAAAGTTTTGTTGCGTCTCTTCATCGCGATTCCGAGAATTCTAATTTTCCTTCAATCAAAATATCGCGGGCTGCTTTCCAAGTTCTCAAAGCCTCAACGGCTTACTTGTCTTTGTACTGTGTACTTTTACGCTTGGACTGTGTAAGCAAAGAATCTACTTGCATA
This sequence comes from Oculina patagonica, assembly GCF_052425735.1. NCBI lineage: Eukaryota > Metazoa > Cnidaria > Anthozoa > Scleractinia > Oculinidae > Oculina > Oculina patagonica. Next base: position 30,935,423 of record NC_135765.1, on the reverse strand, counting down.
ATTTTGGGCGGCCGAAAGCAGCAAGATTCATACTCAGCTAACCCCTCTATGTTTCGCCAATTCGAAACTAGCAGGACGCCACTGCATGCATATTGTGGCGACTTGATAAAACAAGCTTAAGTTGTGAAAAACACGGATCATACATTATCATCACAATCTATATAGCCATGCCGCGCTAATAAAACAATTAAAAGATAGCAAAAAAATGTTGACGTGAATAATATGCTTTGTTTGCAATAAGGCCTTGATTACAAACTATGCTGAACGTACAGCAATAACAATTCAATGGTGACTGAGTTTGAATGTATTTTCCCGGCGCCAAAGTTTGGCCAGGCAACTTGTTACTGGACTGAAAGCATATGATAGCAAATACCTAATTAACAAGCTAAGCGTAAAGTATTTTAGAGCTAACGGCGTCGATAAACATCACAAAAAGTTTATTCTGCTACCTTGTCGTTATGTTATCGAGTTGCTTACAGAAATTTTCAAAAAAAAAAATCACCGTGTAGTGTTATCTACGCTTTAACTATTATGTAACAATTCTTGGCAGACTATATCTATGTAGGAATAACCTGCGATCAGACACTTTTTTGGAAACGAAGAGGAAAAAACAACCCGAACTGATAATGTAGGAATGTTAATTTAATAGTTACAGGAGGCCAAAGCGGGGTCGTAACGAGGTAAATCTTCCCATCACTGATTCAAACTTATGACAAATCTTGATTCCTAAGTCCACTAAAAAAAATTGATACTGCCGGCAGTTAAATCGATTGTGGGATTCCTTTCATGATATTTTAAATACAGATATAAACGGCAGAGCCACTAGACAAGCTGAAGAAAACTGCTTAACTCACTGATTTGGAAGTAAGAGCGGCTATATGCAATTAGGCAAATATGCTTTTCAGAAAGCTCTTTTTAAAATATGATTGCCAAATAACAAAGGTTGTACTAATCTTGGAAGACAAAAAATTCACATTGGAAAAAACTCCTCCCTTCGACTTCACAAAGGTATAAACAGCAAATTCAAAGGAAAAGATCAATTGAATTATCATAAGAACAGTTCTTTTGGAGAACGCGCTTTTTTGTTTATATGTAAATAATTTAAATCGTCTACTCATATTTAATCCTTATGATTTTCTTACCTTGCGCAACTATCTTATAGCAGATTGGGAAAATTCTTAACTGATCACATACTAGACAGCGGCGCGCAATCATTAAAAGCAAGCGCGCATTAACTGCTTTGGTTTTCAAAAACAAGTCCGATAATATGTTCCGTAGTCCAATCCAGCGACATGCGTTCCGTTCGAGTGTCTTACCAAGTGTCACCGAGGTTTCTTCCGAACTCAGCGGCGTGACCGGTGCACGATTCTGTGGTCATTACGGCGGTATTTTTAAAACAACTAATGGTATGGACTTACCTTTGAGAAAATCAGAGCCACTAGACAAGCTGAATCAAACTAATCAACTCACTGGCTTGTAGGTAAGAGCGGCTATATCCAATTAGGCAGATATGATTTCCAGAAAGCTCTTTTCAAATTATGATTGCCAAATAACAATGGTCACACTAATCTTGGAAGACAAACAATTCGCATTCAAAAAAGCTCCTCCCTTCGACTTCATAAAGGTATAAACTGCAAATTAAAAGGCGACGACCAATTGAATTATTATAACAACTGTTCTTTTGAAGAACGCGCTCTTTTGTAGATCAGTTTATGTGTAATCTAAATCGTCTACTTATATTTAATCCTTATGATTTTCTAACCTTGCGCCACTATCCTATAGCAGATTGGAAAAATTCTTAACTGATCACAAACTAGACAGCGACGCACAATCATTTAAAGCAACCGCGCATTTAAAACTGCTTTGGTTTTAAAAAACAAGTCCGATAATATGTTCAGTAGTCCAATCCAGCGACGTGCGTTCCGTTCGAACGTCTTACCAAGTGTCACCGAGGTTTCCTTCGAACTCAGCGGCGTGGCCGATGCACGATTCTGTGGTCATTACGGCTGTATTTTCAAAATAAATAACGGGATGGACTTACCTTTGAGAAAATCAGAGCCACTAGACAAGCTGAATCAAACTGATCAATTCACTGGCTTGGAAGTAAGAACGGCTATATGCAATTAGTCAGATATGATTTCCAGAAAGCTCTTTTCAAATTATGATTGCCAAATAACAATGGCGTACTAATCTTGGAAGACAAATAATTCGCATATGAAATAGCTCTACCCTTCGACTTCTTTGTTAAAGCTAGAACAATAGCTGTATTACCCTGGTCCTTGCTCGCTGATCATAAGTATACCATAAGTATATGTACTGTTTTTCTTTTCAAAATAATCTAAATCATCTACTAATATTTAATCCTTACGATTTTCTAACTTTGCGCAACTATCCTAAAGCAGAGTGGAAAAATTCTTAACTGATCAGCGAGCAATCATAAAGCAAGCGCACATTAACTGCTTTGCTTTTTAAAAACAAGTCAACTAATTATTTTGTCGAACGATTCTTTTCTTTTAAAAATAACGTGACAGACTGTGTAGGAACGTTTATCAAAAAAGGTCCAGGAGGCGAAAGCAGGTCGTGAACGAAGTGTATAGGGAAATCTTTGTTTACAATATTTGCCTCATTAGCATAAGCCCTTCAGTTTCTGATTGAACTACAGAAAGTACCATTTCTGAATATTGAAGGACCATGACGCGATTAACTTCCGCAATAAAGTTGAGCCTGATGATGTATTAAAAACTTTTTCCTTTTCGTGGGTTTAAAAACTCAAAATTTTACAAAGAATGTATGAGCTTATTAGCGCTTTGACCTCCAAAAATTTTGCAGTTTAAATTTTGAAAGCTAATATCTCCTTCAATATTACACGTGAAGAGCTGAAAATGTCGCCGATTATTAAGTTTTACAAGCTCTTTAATCTTCTGGAGTTATTTTGGATATAGCAAGATGCCTTCTCCACGCAAAGTTGTATGCTGATAAGGCAAAATTTAAACAATGTCATCAACAAAGATCGCCCAATTGAATTGTTCAATAAAAGTTCCAGTGTTTAAACTATTTTCCATCTCTGTCCTATACGTATGGGATATTGTTATAATTTCATTGCAAAAAGTAAAATTATCCTACCAAAAGTTAGGCGATGACGAATTTACTGTGACTAGTACGTACTTTTATTTTCAAGAACGCGTTTCTTTGAAGAACAGTTGAGATGTGAAATGTTCTGATGTAAATCTCTCTTTCATGATTATTAAACTTTACGATTCTCTTTTCTTGCCTAGGTAGTTAATTACTGAGTTTAAAGAATAGCGTTGAAATGCTTAATTAAGTTACCACAAAGTTGGAACTGAGCGCAATTATTCAAATTAAATCAAACGACCGTGAGGTTGCTTTGGCTTGAATAATCCGTTGATATATTCTCGTCCAAACCAGCAGTGTGTTTCGTTTGATCGTCTAACTAAAAGCGTTACCGAAGTTTCAACCGAACCAGCTTGGCCGATGCATAATTCCGTTGTCTATATGCAGCTGCACTTTCAAGTCAACTATAATAGGATGTACCTACCTTTATGGAACTCAGAGCCACTAGACAAGCTAAAGCAAACTGATCAACTCTTTGGCTTGAAAGTGAGTGCGAGTATGGGCAGATATGCTTTTACCAAATAACAATGGTCATACTAATCTTGGAAGACAAATAATTCACATTGAAAAAAGCTCCTCTCTTCGACTTCACAAAGGTATAAACAGCAAATTCAAAGGAAAAGATCAATTGAATTATCATAAGAACAGTTCTTTTGGAGAATGCGCTTTTTTGTTTATGTGTAAATAATATAAATAGTCTACTCATATTTAATCATTATGATTTTCTAATCTTGCGCAACTATCTTATAACAGAATGGGAATATTTTCAACTGATGACAAACAAGACAGCGGCGCGCAATCATTTAAAGCAAGCGCGCATTAACTGCTTTGGTTTTATAAAGAAATCCGATAATATGTTCAGTAGTCCAATCCAGCGACATGCGTTCCATTCGAGCGTCTTACCAAGTGTCACGGAGGTTTTAATAATTCCTCCGAACTCAGAAGCGTGGGCGATGCACGATTCTGTGGTCTATGCGGAAGACTTTTTAAATTAACTTATAGGATGGACTTACCTTTAAGGAAACCAGAGGAGCCACTAGACAAGCTGAATCAAACTGATCAACTAACTGGCTTTGAAGTAAGAGCGGCTATATGCAATTAGGCAGATATTATTTCCAGAAAGCTCTTTTTAAATTATGATTGCCAAATAACAAAGGTTGTACTAATCTTGGAAGACAAAAAATTCGCATTGGAAAAAGCTCCTCTCTTCCACTTCACAAAGGTATAAACAGCAAATTCAAAGGAAAAGATCAATTGAATTGTCATAAGAACAGTTCTTTTGGAGAACGCGCTTTTTTGTTTATATGTAAATAATTTAAATTGTCTACTCATATTTAATCATTATGATTTTCTTACCTTGCGCAACTATCTTATAGCAGATTGGGAAAATTTTTTAACTGACCACATACTAGACAGCGGCGCGCAATCATTAAAAGCAAGCGCGCATTAACTGCTTTGGTTTTAAAAAACAAGTCCGATAATATGTTCCGTAGTCCAATCCAGCGATAAGCGTTCCGTTCGAGCGTCTTTTTACCGAGAGTCACCGAGGTTTTAATATTTCCTCCGAACTCAGAAGCGTGGTCGGTGCACGATTCTGTGGTCTATGCGGATGAATTTTTAAGTTAACTTATAGGATGGACTTACCTTTAAGGAAACTAAAGGAGCCACTAGACAAGCTGAATCAAACTGATCAATTCAACTCACTGGCTTTGAAGTAAGAGCGGCTATATGCAATTAGGCAGATATTATTTCCAGAAAGCTCTTTTTAAATTATGATTGCCAAATAACAAAGGTTGTACTAATCTTGGAAGACAAATAATTCGCATTGAAAAAAGCTCCTCCCTTCGACTTCATACAGGTATAAACAGAAAATTCAAAGGCGACGACCAAATGAATTATCATAACAACTGTTCTTTTGAATAACGCGTTTTTTGTAGATCAGTTTATATGTAAAATAATCTAAATCGTCTTTTCACAATTAATCCTTATGACTTTCTAACCTTGCGCAACTATCCCCTAACAGAGTGGGAAAATTCTTAACTGATCACAAACTAGACAGCGACGCACAATCATTTAAAGCAACCGCGCATTTAAAACTGCTTTGGTTTAAAAAAACAAGTCAGATAATATGTTCAGTAGTCCAATCCAGCGACGTGCGTTCCGTTCGAGCGTCTTACCAAGTGTCACCGAGGTTTCCTTCGAACTCAGCGGCGTGGCCGGTGCACGATTCTGTGGTCATTACGGCGGTATTTTCAAAATAACTAATTGGATGGACTTACCTTTAAGGAAACCAGAGCCACTAGCCAAGCTGCCCATCAAACTGATCAATTCACTGGCTTGTAAGTAAGAGCGGCTATGTGCAATAAGGCAGATATGATTTCCAGAAAGCTCTTTTTAAAGTATGATTGCCAAATAACAATGGTCACACTAATCTTGAAAGACAAATAATTCGCATTCAAAAAAGCTCCTCCCTTCGACTTCATACAGACTTAAACTGCAAATTAAAAGGCGACGACCAATTGAATTATCATAACAACTGTTCTTTTGAAGAACGCGCTCTTTTGTAGATCAGTATATATGTAATCTAAATCGTCTACTTATATTTAATCCTTATGATTTTCTAACCTTGCGCCACTATCATAAAGCAGATTGGAAAAATTCTTAACTGATCACAAACGAGACAGCGACGCACAATCATTTAAAGCAACCGCGCATTTTAAACTGCTTTCATTTTAAAAAACAAGTCCGATAGTATGTCAATCCAGCGACGTGCGTTCCGTTCAAGCGTCTTATCAAGTGTCACCGAGGTTTCCTTCGAACTCAGCGGCGTGGCCGATGCACGATTCTGTGGTCATTTCGGCTGTATTTTCAAAATAAATAACGGGATGGACTTACCTTTGAGAAAATCAGAGCCACTAGACAAGCTGAATCAAACTGATTAACTCACTGGCTTGGAAGTAAGAGCGACTATATGCAATTACTTGATTTCCGTAAAGCTCTTTTCAAATTATGATTGCCAAATAACAAAGGTCGTAGTAATCTTGGCAGGTAAATAATTCGCATTAGAAAAAGCTCCTCCCCTCGACGTCTTTGTTAAAGCTAGAACAATAGCTGTATTACCCTGGTACTGTAGGTTTTCGTTCTTTTACTAATTATTCACCAAGTATATGTCTGTGATGTTTGACTGCATAATAATACGTCTAGACAGATTAAATTGTGATATAAGTACATGTACTGTTTTTTTGAAGAACGCGCTTTTTGTAGATCAGTTTATATGTAAATAATCTAAATGTCTTCTCATATTTAATCCTTACGATTTTCTTACTTTGCGCAACTATCCTACAGCACAAACAAGACAGTGACGCTCAATTATAAAGCAAGCGCGCATTAACTGCTTTGGTTTGAAAAACAAGTCAACTAATTTTTATGTCTAACGTTTCTTTTCTTTTAAAAGTAATGTAACAAACTGTGTAGGAACGTTTAGTATCAAAATAGGTACAGGAGGCGAAAGGAGGTCGTAAACGACGTGTATTGAGTTGTACAATTATAAAAGTTCCAGTGTTTTGATTATTTTCCATCTCTGTCCCATACGTATACAGTCGAAGCTCTCTTAACGCACACTCTCGTAAGCGGACAGCTCTACTTACGGCCGCCTTGTTTGAAACCCGTTTTAACTCCATACAAAGTCTGTATTTTTACATTCTTGTAAGCGGACATTCCCGTAAGCGGCCGCGGACACTTTCAGAGATTACGACTCGGACTTTTTCTTTGTTTTTAAGCTCCCGTAAGCGGACACCCCAAACAAAATCCTATTAAAAACCTCTGCATTTTGTTTTTATCAATCAACTTCACATTGCCGTTCGTCACAATGATTTTACAGTAATTACAGTACCATATTTCAGTGTTTGTTTTGTCCTCATCCACGTCCGTCCGGTTATTGTTAGCTGGGTAGGCTCCCGTAAGCGGCCATCTATCCCCTACACCTCTAGTGGCCGCTTCGAGAACCATTCTCGTAAGCGGCCAACTCCAGTTACGGACACTTTTTTCGCGTCCCGAGGGTGTCCGCTAACGAGGGCTTCGACTGTAGCACACTTTTCCTGATTTCATTGAAAATAATTCATCCTGCCAAGATTTAAATCTCTTTTCGCCTTTTTCGTCAATTGTTGGATTCCTTTCATAATATTTTAAATACAGATGTAAACAGCAAATTCTAAGGCGATGACGAATTTACTGTGACTGAACAGTACTTTTATTTTTAAAAATGCGTTTCTTTGCAGATCAGTTGATATGTGAAATGTTCTTAATGTATATCTCTCTTTCATAATTAATCTTTACGATTCTCTTTTCTTGCACAGGTAGCCTAAAGCATAGTGTTGAAATGCTCAAGTTACCACAAAGTTGGAACCGAGCGCAATTATTCAAATCAAACGCCCGTGAAGTTGATTTGGCTTGAACAATCAGATTATATATTCTCGTCCAAACCAGCAATGTGTTTCGTTTTGATCGTCTAACTAAAAGCGTTACCGAAGTTTCCTCCAAACTAGCTTGGCCGATACATAAGTCTGTTGTCTATATGCAGCTGCACTTTCAAGTCAACTATAATAGGATGTACCTACCTTTATGGAACTCAGAGCCACTAGACAAGCTAAAGCAAACTGATCAACTCTTTGGCTTGAAAGTGAGAGCGAGTATGGGCAGATATGCTTTTCAGAAAGTCCTTATTGAATTATGATTACCAAATAACAATGGTCATACTAATCTTGGAAGACAAATAATTCACATTGGAAAAAGCTCCTCCCATCGACTTCACAAAGGTATAAACAGCAAATTCAAAGGAAAAGATCAATTGAATTATCATAAAAACAGTTCTTTTGGAGAACGAGCTTTTTTGTTTATATGTAAATAATTTAAATCGTGTACACTCATATTTAATCATTATGATTTTCTTACCTTGCGCAACTATCTTATAGCAGATTGGGAAAATTCTTAACTGATCACATACTAGACAGCGGCGTGCAATCATTAAAAGCAAGCGCGCATTAACTGCTTTGGTTTTAAAAAACAAATCCGATAATATGTTCCGTAGTCCAATCCAGCGACGTGCGTTCCGTTCGAGCGTCTTACCAAGTGTCACCGACGTTTCCTCCGAACTCAGCGGCGTGACCGGTGCACGATTCTGTGGTCATTACGGCTGTATTTTTAAAATAACTAATGGTATGGACTTAGCTTTGAGAAAATCAGAGCCACTACGAGAGCTTCGACTGTAGCACACTTTTCCTGATTTCATTGAAAATAATTCATCCTGCCAAGATTTAAATCTCTTTTCGCCTTTTTGGATTGTTGGATACCTTTCATAATATTTTAAATACAGATATAAACAGCAAATTCTAAGGCGATGACAAATTTGCTGTGACTGAACAGGACTTTTATTTTTAAAAATGCGTTTCTTTGCAGATCGGTTGATATGTGAAATGTTCTTGATGTATATCTCTCTTTCATAATTAATCTTTACGATTCTCTTTTCTTGCATAGGTAGCCTAAAGCATAGTGTTGAAATGCTCAAGTTACCACAAAGTTGGAACCGAGCGCAATTATTCAAATCAAACGCCCGTGAAGTTGATTTGGCTTGAACAATCAGATTATATATTCTCGTCTAAACCAGCAATGTGTTTCGTTTGATCGTCTAACTAAAAGCGTTACCAAAGTTTCCTCCAAACTAGCTTGGCCGATGCATAATTCTGTTGTCTATATGCAGCTGCATTTTCAAGTCAACTATAATAGGATGTACCTACCTTTATGGAACTCAGAGCCACTAGGCAAGCTTAAGCAAACTGATGAACTCACTGGCTTGAAGGTTAGAGTGATTATATGCAATTAGGCACATATGCTATTCAGAAAGACCTTATTGAATTAAAAACAGTTCTTTTGGAGAACGCGCTTTTTTGTAGATCAGTTTATATATGTAAAATAATCTAGATTGTCTTCTCATAATTAATCCTTATGATTTTCTAACCTTGCGCAACTATCCCATAACAGATTGGGAAAATTCTTAACTGATCACCAACTAGACAGCGGCGCAAAAATTAAATGCAAGCGCGCATTAATTACTTTGGTTTTTAAAAACAAGTCTGATAATATGTTCAGTAGTCCAATCCAGCGACATGCGTTCCGTTCGAGCGTCTTACCAAGTGTCACGGAGGTTCTAATATTTCCTCCGAACTCAGAAGCGTGGTCGGTGCACGATTCTGTGGTCTATGCGGAAGACTTTTTAAATTAACTTATAGGATGGACTTACCTTTAAGGAAACCAGAGGAGCCACTAGACAAGCTGAATCAAACTGATCAACTCACTGACTTTGAAGTAAGAGCGGCTATATGCAATTTGGCAGATATTATTTTCAGAAAGCTCTTTTTAAATTATGATTGCCAAATAACAAAGGTTGTACTAATCTTTGAAGACAAGAAATTTGCATTGGAAAAAACTCCTCTCTTCCACTTCACAAAGGTATAAACAGCAAATTAAATATCATAAGAACTGTTCTATTGGAGAACGCACTTTTTTGTAAATCAGTTTATATGTAAATAATCTACATCCTTCAAAATTGTCAAATAAAACGTTTGCCTAGTATCTTAACTTTACAATTCATAAGTTGTCCAGATCTAGAATTCAATTTTTGTAAGAGATATTTGCCGTCAGATTCCCAAACAAACACTGTAATTCCTACCCACTTTGCCTACCCGTCAAGATGGCGTCGAAAACCGTAATAACGTCTATTTGAATTTTAGTCACGTTTCCGAGATACAATTCAAGTCTCAGAAAATTCTCTTAACGCTCCCTTATATTAAACTAAACGCGGAATAAGCAAAGCGGGGGATTACGTTCCTTCATGCTTTATTGTAAAGTGGTGATATTTCCAATCCTGTGCACCGTGCACTTTCTCCGCTTTTTCATGTTTACTTCTGGCAAGCCAATCAGGATACGCCAATTTGGTCAGGTGCGTGTGTTTTGAAACCCCGATGAAACACTGGACCGAGGTATTTTTACGATAGTTTGATTAAATATCCAATCCTTGAGTTTGATAAAATGTCAAACCCTACTGATGAAGGGTTAACCTAATTTAAATATTTCCCAAGGTAAGTAGAATCACTCTAAAATTTACGTTTACAGCGCAATTAAAAAATGTTCCTGAATATATCTCGTAGCGGCCACCATTCTTATTCGCAACCAAGTTTTGGACAGATTTTGTGAGCCAATACTTAAAAGAAAGACCATCCAGGTCATCCAACTTCTCTTTAAGACTTTGCCCGTGCTGGATATCATAATTCTTGAACACGCTTTAATTCCCGGGTCAAGAAAAGGGAAGTTTTGCTCGCGCGCTGCTTCCAAGTTCTCAAATCCTCAACGGGTCACCTTTCTTTGCACTGTGTACTTTTACGCATAGACTGTATAAGCAAAGAATCTTCTTGGATACTTTTGGGCGACCGAAACTAGCAAGATTGATCCTTAGCTAACTCGTCCATGTTTCGAAACTATTCGGAAAACTATAGCAGGACGCCACTGCATGCAAATTGTGGCGACTTTAAAATAAAAAAAAAAAAACAGGCTAAGTTGTGAAAAACACGGATCATACATTATCATCACAATTTATATAGCTTTTCGCTAATGAATCAAAAGATAGAAAAATAAAATGTTGACGTGAATAACATCCTTTGTTTGCAATAAGGGCTTGATTTTAAATTAAGCGCTATAATTAAACGAAATATCTTTTGTTTGAAATTAGGCGACTTAATTGAAAAGCCATTTCCAAAACTCGTGCTTTGTGTTACACCGGGGTTTCCAAACACTCGAAAACAAGTTTTCATCAGTTTTTGTCGTGTTGGGAAACCCCGGTGAAACACTCGCACTCGCTGTTGAAATATTACTTATAACTAGTGGTAACCACAGGTTAGAAAGTGCGGGCCTTGACGCACTTAGAACTGAAAGGTACTGATACAAGAGTGCGTAATGTTAGGGCCTGTTTACATGATTCCGGAATGACTTTCATTCCGGAACGAGTTCATTCCATCCCCATACATTTATCTGTATCTGTTTACATGACACCGAGACGAAAGTCAAGTCATTCCGGAATGAGTTCATTCCGGTTTTCATTCCGGAATGAAAGTTTCGTTCTGGAATGACATTTCATTCTGGTATCATGTAAACGCAGAACGAATTTCGTTCCGAGATGAAATCGCAACTCATGAGACCGCATACGGAAGCCACAGTTTGAATTCAGAGTGAAAAAACGTAATAGCATTTACTTTTTAGCCCAAACAAGCAGCTCTATGGTCAAATTGCTCATTGAAATTGCAGATACGGCCAAAAAATAGGCACAAAAAACATGTTTGCGCGAAACATGCGCCATCTTGTTTTTATCTCGCGCGAAACATGCGCCACCTTGTTTTGATCTCGCGTGAAAACCGCGCACGTGAAAATGCCTTTGGTTGAACGGGTCGACTCTGTCATGTAAATGCAGAACGAACTTCGTTCCGGGATGAGTTTCGTTCCGGAATGAAAGTCATTCCGGAATCATGTAAACAGGCCCTTAGATAGCAGTGTCGATAAATAAATGATAAAATGGACAAAAGACAATGGTATTCCGAGTAACGCGTCACGCAAGGAATGCATGTTTTATCATTTCCTATTGCAGCGAACCAATCTATGTTTTTGATTACACAGTTTTGTGAAGTGTAATCGAGCACCCGGTGTGAACTGAAATGTGTTTTTTCTCAGTCGGTAAACTCGCTATGTTGTGCTTGCCTTTTGTTAACGTGGCGCGATTAATGAAAAATCACTGGACACCGGCCGCAGAGTCGTCTGGGCCGCGAACAAGTCAGAGTTGTTTTTTGATTGACAGTTGATTGTGAAGTGTAGTCGAGCACGTGGTGTGAATTGAGATGTGATTTTCCTCGGTTGATAAACTCGCTATGTTGTCAGTGGGAGAAGAGATTTTTCTCTTCCGGTGTTACGACAAACTATCGTGATTGACACATTTTTTGCGTTCCGATCGTTCTTAGTGGAAGAACAAAATTTTCAACTTCCGGTTTGCAGATAGCCTTTATAAACGTGGTGCGCACGCGTAATACGCAATCCGCTGGTCACTGTCAAGATTAGGGTTGCGGGCCTCTCTTGGGCCCGCAATTATTCCACGCGCCAAAATACTCCTATGCTGAACGTATGGCAATAACAATTCAATTGTGACTGAGTTTTAATGTATTTTCTCGGCGCCAAAGGTATGCATATGGCAGGCAAGTTATTACTGGACTGAAAGCATATGGTAGCAAATACGTAATTTTAAAACAAGCTAAGCGTAAAGTATTTTGGAGCTATAAAATCGTCGATGAACATCATATTCTGGGCCGTACCTAGGATTTTTTGTCTGCGGGGGCAACCTCCGCTAAACTCCGGTGCGGGGGCAAACTCCAATATAGCTACAAGAAATAGCTTAGTAAAATCAAACTCTATGTTAGAAATTTAGTTTTCCTGGCGAGGGCAACTGCCCCCCCCCCCCCCCCCCCCCGGCTAGGTACAGCCCTGCTATAAGTTTATTCTGCTAACTTTCCGTTATCTTATCGAGTTCCTTACAGACATTTTCAACATGCATTGCAGTTGAAATGTGCTGCGATGATTTTCCCGCGCATTCATCATTTGTGCGTGCCTGGACGTTTCTTTTTTTTTAGCCTTTTCTTGTATGAGATGTATCAGTTAAGCAATTTTGTATTTAACTTTTTTCTTTCGCGAAGTCCCTCGAAAATAACGTTTTCGGGCGTTTAAAATTGATTTAAAGCTGTGCTCGAGGTTATTCGTGCCAAAATGTTAACTTTCCACACTTTTGTCTCCGATGCAGATATCATGCAGAAATTAAGGATTCTGAGACATGACAATAAAGAAAAAAGAAAAGGAAAAGATAAACATGTACATAGACCTGTAACATACTGTACAGTAAAAAACTACGTAGAAGAACCTAAAATTCAAGAACCTGTTAGGCTAAAATTTTTATTTTAAACCCCCTTTTCATAAGAACCTATTAGGCCTAAAAATTTTAATAGGTTCTTATTTTACAAAAATGAAGGCACAGATGAAAATACAGAAATGAATTTTTAGCCTCGAAATGCATGCTAGTATTTTCGGAAGATAAATTTACTGCATGGTTATCATCTAAACTATATTCCATATCACATAATCATTATGTCCTGTTGTAGTTATCTGTGCTGATCGCTAGTGTCCCTATCAAATTAAGAACCTATTTCAGAACCTAAGTAGCCTAAAATCCCACTAAATACCATTTCTATAAGAAGCTATTTGGGCTAAGTTGGAAAAATCTAGGTTCTTATACGTGGGTTTTTACTGTAATGACTCTTCACTATGTACTCATCAGCTTGAACTATTCCTACCTGCAGAAGCTCAGATGTCTTGACGCGTATGCAGCAATCAGTCGAATGATTGATTATGAAAAGTTAACTTTCCTTATTTACCACTGAAATGAATTAATCAGTAATTCACCTACTTACTAAATGGCAATTTGATTGGTTGGACCCAATGATTGCCATTGTCTCGATCGATATATCAATTCTAATTTTCCTTCATTCAAAAAATCCCTTGTCATTAAAATGCGGGAGAATTATTTTAGACGGGTTTTTTTTATTTCGCGCCCATTAACGCATGACAAATAGTTAGCTAGGTGTGCTCATTACTTTCATTGGAAATTAAGAGCTCGTCATTTTGACTCTTTGTTTATAAACAAAGGCTGTATTACTCTTTGTTAAACAATAAAAACGCAAGGAAATGAAATATTAAGGGAAAATTTTTATAATCCTTGAACACGCTTCCCAGTTCAAGGAAAGGGAATTTTTGCTCGCGCGCTTCTTTCTAAGTTCTCAAAGCCTCAACGGAACGCTTGTCTTTGTACTGTGTACTTTTACGCTTGGACTGCGTAAGCAAAGAATCTTCTTGCATACTTTTGGGCGACCAAAACCAGAAATATTGATCCCCAGCTAAACCGTCCATGTTGTTTAACAAGCAGTACGCCACTGCGTGCAAATTTTGGCGACTTGAAAAAAAAAAAAAAAAGTTGTGAAAAACATGGATCATACATTACCATCACAATCTATTAAGAGCTATGAAAAATTAAGAGCTATAAAAAAAAAACAAGCTTAAGTAGTTGTATATTAACCTCACAATCTATCATGAGCTATGTGTTAATTACTAAACAAGAGATACAAATAATGTTTGCAATATGGCGATGATTGCAGACTATGCGCTAATTAAACAAAAGGAGAAAAGGAGGCAAAAAGGCAGCGATGTAGAAGCCATTTCAAAAACTCGTGCTCTTTGTTTCACCCGGATTTCCAAACACTGAAAAACAATACTTTTTCTCGTGTTTGGAAACCCCGGTGAAACACTCGCGCTCGTTGTTAACATATTACTCACGTACTGAACAAATAAAGAAGCCTCGACTGTGCCCTGTTCTGTTGTAAAGCACACAGGAAACGGCGATAGCACGAAGGGGGAAACACGAGCCGTTAAATTGTAACGCCCGGGAGACACATTTGACTGCCGTAAAGCTATGTTTTTGTCATTTAGATCCATAGATATAACTTCTTTGCAAACACTTAGTTTCATAGCAAGTGTTTGACAAAGCTTAAGAAAATAAACTTAACTCAGCCCTGACACAGTGAAAAGAGTCATATTTTTCCGTATGTTTTCATGTTTCGTAACAAGCAGGACGCCACTGCATGCAAATAGTGGCGACTTGAAAAAAAAAACAGCTTAAGTTGTGAAAATAAGCTATGTGCAATTAAACTAAAGATTGCAAAAATAAATTGTTGACGTAATATAATATCCTATGTTTGCAATAAGGCGTTGCGCTAATTAAACAAAAGGAGGAAAAAAGGCGCCAATTGAGAAGCCATTTCTCCAAACACTGAAAAACAATAATAAGTTTTCTCGTGTTTGGAAATCCCGGTGAAACAACCGAACTCCTTGTTGAAATATTGCTTATAATTAATCCACGCACCAAAATACTTCTATGTTGACAGTGTTAAATGTACGGCAATAAAATTTAATTGTGACTGAGTTTTAAAGTCAGTTTCTCGGCGCCAAAGGTATGGCCAGGCAACCTATTTCTGGTATAAAAGCATATGGAAGCAAAATTCGTATTTCTGCACAGCCCCATACATTTTTTATGGATATAGTTCTTTGTTTATTGAAAACAACAGCCAAAGCAATAGAGAGCCTTTGGGACAAAAGCTTTTTGTTCAAGTCATTTCTACGGTTCCACTAACTTTGCATTTTTATTAGTAACACAGAATAATACAGCCTTTGTTTATAAACAAAAAGTCAAAATGAAGAGCTCTTAATTTCTATGAAAGTAATGAGCACACCTAGCTAATTACTTGTCATGCGTTAATGGGCGCGATATAGAAAAGACCCCGTCTAAAATAATTCATTTTAATGACAAGGGGTATTTTTAATGAAGAAAAATTAGAATTGATATATCGATCGAGACAATGGCAATCATTGGGTCCAACCAATCAAATTGCCCTTTAGTAAGTAGGTGAATTACTGATTAATTCATTTTAGTGGTAAATAAAGAAAGTTAACTTTTCATAATCAATCATTCCACTGATCGCCGCATACGCGTCAAGACATCGGAGCTTCTGCAGGTAGGAATAGTTCAAGCTAATGAGTACATAGTGAAGAGTCATTACAGTAAAACCCACGTATAAGAACCTAGATTTTTCCAACTTAGCCTAAATAGCTTCTTATATAAAGAAATGGTATTCAGTGGGATTTTAGGCTACTTTAGTTATTAAATAGGTTCTGAATTTGATAGGGACACTAGCGATCAGCACAGATAACTACTACAGGGCATAATCATGTATGTGATATGGAATACAGTTTAGATGATAACCATGCAGTAAATTTATCTTCCGAAAGTACTAGTATGCATGTCGAGGCTAAAAATTATTTTCTGTATTTCCATCTGTGCCTTCATCTTTGTAAAATAAGAACCTATTGAAAATTTTAGGGTAAATAGGTTCTTATGAAAAGGGGGTTTTAAATGATAATTTTAGCCTAGCAGGTTCTTGAATTTTAGGTTCTTATACGTAGTTTTTTACTGTATGTCACAGGTCTATGTACATTTTTATCTATTACTTTTGTTTTTCTTTATTGTGTTTTCTCAGAATCCTTAATTTCTACATGATATCATTCATTTATTTAAAGATAACAAAATGTGCATCAGAGACACAATAAACTTATAGTGATTTTATCGACGATTAAGCTCCAAAATACTTTATGCTTAGCTTGTTTATTAAGCTTTCCCTACCATATGCTTTCAGTCCAGTTAAAGGTTGCCTGGCCATACTTTGGCGCCGAGAAAATACATAAAAACTCAGTCACCATTGAATTGTTATTGCCGTACATGCATTCAGCATAGAAGTATTTTGGGGCGTGGAATAATTATAAGTAATATTTCAACAACGAGTGCAAGTGTTTCACCAGGGTTTCCAGACACGAGAAAACTGATGAAAACTTTATTGTTTTCGAGTGTTTGGAAACCCCGGTGTAACACGAAGCACGAGTTTTTGAAATGGCTTCTCAATCGGCGCCTTATTGCAAACTTTTACAAAAGATGTTATTCACGAAAAATTAATTTTTGCCTTCTTTTGTTTAATTAGCGCATAATTTGCAATCAAGGCCTTATTGCAAACAGAGGATATTCTTCACGTCAATATTTTATTTTTTGCTCTCTTTTGTTTAATTAGCGCATAACTATGTAGATTGTGATGATAATGTATGATCCGTGTTTTCTGAGACATGAATTGTATCTCGGCAACGTGACTGAAATGCAAGTTAGTGAAAACTCCACACCTAAATTAGGATTAAGTACCTCTTTTGTTTTAAATCAATTTTGCTTGACATAATTCAGCATAATTTATTAGTTAACTTTCATAATTTATTCATGGTCAGCCCAGAGCTGGTTGCAGGGGTTTTCTCTTTCATTCTGTTCGTTTTCTTTTCTCGCTCGCCTCTACCTCAGCGACGGCGTTTTCGCTTGAGTTGAAAAAAGAATAAAAGACCAGGTTATACGGCTACCACTTAAGTTAATCAATAAACTGGTGCAAAAACATTTTACCTTCAAGATGAGTCAATACGCGCGCAAAAACAGCCGGCAAAGCCTAAAAATATTCATTAAAATTTAAACAGAAAAGAACAGAAGAGTGGAACCGATGACGTAAGATTTGAAACTTTTATGTCTGAGTAGTGAGTGCAATTAAGTTCAATAATAACTGGTACGTGGACATTTTTCCTCCAAGATTCAATCCGCAATAAATGGGCCCACCCAATCAAATTTCCCTTTAGTATAAAGTAGGCGGATTACTGATGAAGTCATTTTAGTTGAAAAAAAAGAAAATTAAGTTTTCATTATCTATCATTCGACTGATTGCAAAAACGCGTCAGGACATCTGAGCTTCTGCAGGTAGGTTCACTTTGCTGATGAGTAGATTGTGAACTGTTATAACGTAACCATGTGACTGTTCCCATCATGATAAAGCCGGTAAGACTGGAAATATTTTGAAAGTGACAGTATTTAAAGGGACACTGTCACGACCTTCACCCCCAAAACTCACGAGCCTGAAGACTTACAAATAGTGCTCCACTTTTGTTGGCAATTACTATGAACCTATAAACAAGTGATATTATTGTGATGCCATCAAGAACTTAAGATCTCAACTTGAAAAAGTTAGGCTTACTTTTTAAGAGGCTCCGACGGAGAATAGGAGAATCGTGGACAGGCTGGGAAGTCGACTGCGACGGAGTCGACGGGGAACGGCACGCACTAGCTCCTCACACGCCCCCTCGTCGCCCTCCCGACGCCCGCAGGCACCTGGAGCAGGCGCACGAGGCGCACGCGGAGCGGGCCCCGCGCGCGGGGGAGCAGCCCCGGCGCGCCCGAACCCCCCCGCCACTCCGCGCGCCCGCCGCGGACGGAGGGCGGAGAGGGCCTCAGAGGAGGGCAGCGCACGCAGAGTCGCTGCGAGGCAGAGAAAGCGAGTGCGATTCCAGAGCGAGCAATCTCGGGGGTCACACGCAGCGTCGGACGTGGTGTGAGACAGATTTATTGAAAGGGCATCGCTTTGCACAGGTAGTACTTCGGATTCGTGCTGGCCTCTTCCGTCCGTGCGGAGCAATTTAAGGCGAGATCTATAGCTAGAAAGTGCCGGCTGAGGAGAAGCTATATCTACGTATTTCGATTCAAAGCATTGAAATGCTCATAGGAATGAGAACTTTGCCATTTTTACGCATATTTTTTGCATGGCTAAACCGTTATTTTCGTTTTTTCTTATTTCTCGCATTTCCCGATGAGATATTTTTCGATTTCCCAGTGTTCTTCGGGAAGTTGATCATTTTCCCAGCCTGTCCAACGATTCTCCATATTCTCTCGGAGCCTCTTAAGTTCTGCCCTTGTGACCTGGAAAAGAGTAAAAACTAATAACGGTTCTCCTCTTCCTTCAACACAATTAACTTTATCTCTTCATCTTGATGTTCTACGCGCAGTTCGTGTACGAGCGAGAGTACTTTTCCATTTTTAGTACTTTTTACGGAAAATAAAAAAATTCCCGTGACAGTGTAAGCTTGCGCTTGCGGCAAGCACAAGCACAAGGATCAAAATTTTTCCTTTTTTGCGTGATCGCGCTTGTGCTTGCGTCGCTAGTGAAAACCAGGTTTTAACGTCATCATTAATATTAGCAACGGCTATATTTTACTCTAGAACTCATTTACTGAAATCGTTTTTTTTTTTTTATTTCAGTCAACATGACTTGTATTGACAAGATTATTTTAGCGTTTGTCATTGTCCAAGTGGCAGTGGTTCTCGCCAAACCGTACGAGCCTGAAAATGACGATGGGCTGAATCAGTTCAGTGACGATATGGACAACTTTGTTTACAAACGAGAAGGTGGGACTCATCTTAAATTGCTAACTTTGCTATTTATCCGATTAGTGGAAACCAAGGGGAGAAAGATACTTCCTTTGTTACACGACTTAAAAAATGCGGGATAGCGGTGCCGCGCAACCGAGTGTGCGCAGTAGCTATCAAATGGTTGCTAAGGGCATAGTGAATAGCTTGACAAAGTTCATTGTTTAGTTCGCATGTTTTGGTCTTGACCGTGCACAAAACACAATTGCTATTCGCATTTCACGCATGCAGTCATTAATCTTTCTGAGAAAAACAGAACTTTGGGTGACGTCTTTTTTAGCAACGGCTTGATTGACATAGACTTGCAACGTTTCTCGGCAGCGCTATGTCGTCAAAGAAAAGTGCCGACTTTCTCCACCCCCACCACCCCGGTAGAAACTCATCCGTGTTCTATAAGAAATCCGCAAATATGATTGATTCTCCCATTGTTTTCTATTTGACAATTAGACGGCGAGCTCGACGAGGAGCTTTGCCCCTCGCCAACTATCAAAGTCGATAGAAACCGAGACCGATATATAAAAACAGAATATCGCTAGAATTGATTTATTGAAGGTTTTGATTGATAAAATTCAGCAAAAAAAAAAAAAATGAGCGCGCGCTCCGAGAGGCATTTATCGATCATTAGCATAACCACACTGACCGTCTATTGGTAATCGCGCAATCTGATTGGCTACACAGGTGCCGTCTATTGATCGGTAGACGGCTCTCGAAGCGCGCGCTTGGTTTTCGCTTAATTTTATCAATCAAAACCTTCAATAAATCAATTTTAGCGATCTTTTGAGTTTAAAAGATCGGTCAGTGGGTTAGGCTAACACAATTAGATGGCTCGCTCTCGGTTTCTACCGGCTTTTGATGGTTGGCTCGGGGCTTCGCCCCTCGCCAACTATCAGCCGGTAGAAACCTCGAGCTTGCCGTCTTATTGTTAAATAGACTGTACCTGTGTAGCCAATCAGATTGCGCGATTACCCAATAGACGGTCAGTGGGTTATCCCGTAATCGCTAATAGAACACAATCACGCGCGCGTTACTCCCGTAAAAGGACATTAGTGTTGCTTTTTGCCTCAAAAGTGCACAAAATTGTAACTTTTGGACTGAAATCCTTTAGGGTTTCAACTAAAACAATTAAACTTCTCGCTCATAGAAGACAAGGGGGGCCAGGAGCCAAAAGCCAGTGGTCAGAAGCTAATTAAGTAAACCGTTGCATATTCTGTAGTATTGCATAGTCTGTGGTATTGCATGGTCCGGTATTCCCAGGCGTTCATCTCGGCCTCCAAGACAAATAGGTTTCCAACGAAAAGCGTATAAACAACGCGGGCCATTATTTTATTTTATTTTAATTTTCATTTAGCTCAGTTAAGATTTTGCAAGAAACTTTTCAATCATGAATAAAGAACCGAATTGTTCTCTCGTTGTATTTCATATCAACACCGTCCCCCCCCCCCCCTCCCCTCGTGAAAACGAAGGGGCTTTGAAAGTCATTTATGAGGAAAAAGGAAAAAGTTGGCTTTTTTCTGAAGGGGTTAAGAAAAGTCGGGCTGTTGCGAGAAACTTTAATCATGAATAAAGAACCGAATTGTTCTCTCGTTGTATTTCATAATTCCCCCCCCCCCCCCTCGTGAAAACGAAGGGGCTTTGAAAGTCATTTATGAGGAAAAAGGAAAAAGTTGGCTTTTTTCTGAAGGGGTTAAGAAAAGTCGGGCTGTTGCGAGAACTTTATCGTTGTTCTCTCTTGTTTTTTCCCCCCCCCCCTCGTGGGGGGCTGGTCATTGGGGGGTGGCTTTTTTGGGGGGGTCCGTGGGCTGTTCCCCCCCCCCCTCGGGGGGTCTGGGGGGGCTCTGGGGGGGTCGGGCGGCGGCTTCATGGCGGTTCTTCGGTCTTCCCCCCCCCCCTCGGGGGGGTCTGGGGGGGGGGGGGTGGTGGGCGGGGCTTCTTCTCGCTATCCCCCCCCCCCCGGGGGCTGTCTGGGGGAGGCTTTTTCTGGGGTTGGTCGGGCGGGGCTCGGCGAGTCTCTCGTTGTTTTCCCCCCCCCCCTCGTGAAACGAAGGGGCTTTGAGTCATTTATGAGGAAAAAGGAAAAAGTTGGCTTTTTTCTGAAGGGGTTAAGAAAAGTCGGGCTGTTTTTCTTAAGGGGGGCATTATGTCGGCTCTTTAAACTGTTTTCTCTGGGGAGATTTTACTTACCTCGTCAACGGTGCGGGGGTAGATATAAAATGAAAAACCTTGCTAGACCTTCGTCACGTTCCTGCAAAACAAATATTCAGAAACAAGAATTCTCAATGACATACCACCACAGTGACAACGTATTTATGCGCTATTCTGTTGGCTTTCCGATAAGCATTATTTTTGAGGAATCTAAACCGGAAACGGTTACATTAAAAGCTTTACAAGTTTCGCATTTTATCAGTTATTTTAAACTCATTCATAGATCGTCTAGCTATGACTCATTGTACCTTTGTGTACGTTGTCCGGATTCGTCTAATAAGCTTAGTTAACTGTTAACTCGTGACGTGATTTCTCTTGGTATACACACTCGCCTAAAATTAAGCTCCTATATGTGTACTGAAAAATCAAGTCACTCACGATATTATACCCCGGTGTGGTACTCGAATACGTAACATTATTTCATAAGAAGTATCTATATGCTATGATATCACTTCCACTACCAATATCACCGCCGCTATACCGCTAGGCATTATAAAAAAAAAAAAAAAAAAAAAAAAACAAATTGAAAACCCTAGGATTATAGAACTATAAATGTGGAATACAACATTCTCTATCTTTGTTTTAGCCCTATCTACATTTTGTGGTGTTTCTGTCAACAGAAAGTTGCTCCGTAGAGCCTCAAGATCGTATAAACTGTGGCTATGGAGGAATAACCAAACAACAATGTGAAAGCAAAGGGTGTTGTTTTGATGACAGCATTGGGAGTGCTTTTTGGTGTTTTAAGACAGGTTTGTCTTAGGGCTTTCCACAAGTTGCTCGAAATTTCCCAAAAAGTTGCCAGTAATTTCTCAAAAAGATGCTCAAAAGTTCCTCCAAAAATCCAAAAAAGTTGCTTCTGATAATAAAAGTTGCTCGAAAGTTGCTCCAAAAAATCCAAAACGCTGCTTCTAATCAAGAAAATTTCTCTAAATATATGCTAATTTCCCTTTGAGGGTAAGATTTCTTAGCAGTTTTATGCAATTTTAAAGCAAAAGAAGTATTAAATAACATATTAAGGGGGACATTTGTTAATTAACAAGAATTTCTTTAACTGAGAAAAATCGTGAAAATATCTATGACGTCATGTTTGCAGACGAGACGAGTTTTGTAACGTTTTAAAGCAGAATGGGCCAAAAGTTGAAACGTCTTTAGATGTTCCTCGAAAATCTTCGGAAAACTTCGTAAATTTTCGGAAACGTTCGTATTGCCTTTGAACAACACTCGGATAATCTTCGGAGATCTTCGGTCTGGAAATTTCTCAATGTGCAGCAAGTTGCTAGCCTGCGTTGCAGACGAACAAAACCCCGGGACGTTTTTGACGTCTTCTATGATCTATAACTGAACAGGAATGGAATGTATTTGTTTTATCTAATAACACAAGACTTCAGTACACTTCAGTGTGAGCAATGCCGCTACCGGTGAGCTAAGTTGTTTTCATTTCACGTTAAAGTTTCCGTAACCACGAAGCACTGTTAAACCGATTAAATAAACAGAAAAATGGTAAATTGAAATTCAATGAAAAAACTAACCTTTATTCCGATTTGGCTAGTTGTTCAAATCTATAAACATAGCCAAGCCTAAAAGCGGAGCTCCTTGCTCATTTTCTGGTTCTTAAAATTTTGTGAAAATATTCTCATTGAAAATACTATTATTGAAGTTATTAACGCATACTTCTCAAGAAGGATCCATAGCCTAAATAAATCGTCAACTCCAATCGCGGAAATTGCGCTTACCAAAGATTTGAGCCCGCGATTCATGAGCTGTACGCGCGATTCGCGATTCTCGGGCTCAGGTGTACACCTGCTCGATGAGCTGTACACCTGAGCCCGCGATATGGTTATCTGTACTGGTCAGCGGATACCTTGTTTTGACAGCTGTCAATTGACCATAACATTAATGTCCGATATCAAAGATACAAGCCGACGTTAACCTTAACGTTCCTTGGGATATGACAAGATGGCATTCTCCTACCTCTGGTCGGGTTTCCTTGTGACTCCCATCTCCCTCCCCGAGAATCTGAAGGCGCGGGCGTACGCTCACTCGTTAACCAGTTTTTTTTGGCTTCATGGGTTTACCAAATTTTCTTACCCATGGTGCTCCGCTGGCGCGGTTCGCGCGCTAGGGCTCCGCTAATAATGATGAATATGACGATGATGGTTATAATGTGCAGAGCAATAAATGTTGTATACAGTTTTCTGTGTCTTTGTTTTAGTTTTACCTTCATTTTATTATAATTCTACCTCTACCTTTTTCACGACTCGTACTACGATTTAGTAGCACCAGCACTATCTCCATTTCCATGCATATTGTGTTATACAATATTCTCTATTTTAGTCACCACACCTCCAGAAAGCTGCTCCGTAGCGCCTGTAAACCGTAACAACTGTGGCTGGGGAGGGATAACCAAACAACAATGTGAAGGCAAAGGATGCTGTTGGGACAGCAGCGTTAGAGGTGCTCCTTGGTGTTTTGAGCCAGGTTGGTCTCGTCTCTCTGACATATACACCTAATTAATAGAAAACGCGTTGCCAGAAAACGAATAAAGCAAATGAGGAATTAGTAGCCTATCTGTTGTAGTCCTTGCGGAGGTGTCATTTCGTGTTTTAATCAGGTTTGTCACGTCTCATCGATTATACACACCTTTATATTAACGTAGACATAAAAAGAGAAAATGAAAAAAGCAAAATAGGAATCAATTGCCTTAGTTAGACGGTTGTAAAACAGCAGAGTAACAACAATTCATTATATAAACTAGAGTGAATTACCAGGATTTCTCTCGCTAAGAAAAATCATATCTTTACACTGTAAAAGATATGATATCTTTCACATGTGAAGATATCGATTTGGCCACGTTTGCTGACGAGTTTGCCATTTTTCAATGCTGAATGAGCTACATAAATTTTATCGATATTAAGTCGAAACATTTTCGGAACTTCCTCGGCAATCTTCGGCAGTCTTCGGTAATCTCCGGACATTTGCGGAAAGTTTGAAAATGTTCGGAACCATTCGTGTGACCTTCGGACAGCATTTGGAAAGTCTTCGGAAATCTTTAGAAAATGGTCGGAAATCTTCTAACAGTTTTAACTTTACAAGACATGTTTCGACATTCCTATGTCATTTTCAGTTATAAATATTTTTTTAAAATTTTGAATTTCCACTGTATTGATACGTTGAAAAATTAAGTTAAAAATCTGGCAATTTGATTTTTAAAATACACCGGAAATAAAGAATAGCAATAGCAGTTACCTAGGAAAAGCATATAATTAAAATTACCAACCGCAAAAAAACAAACAAACAAACAAACAAACAAACAAAGCAAACTAAAATAAATAAATAAATAAATAAATAAATAAATAAGTAAATAGGAATTAACAATTATTCGCCTCAGGCTCAGTGATTATTGTTGAATAATCCTCGAGACGAAGTCGTGGGAATTATTCAACAATAATGACTGAACCTTAGGCGAATAAGTGTTTTAGTATAATTTTCAGAGGTGAATATCAAGAACTGCAAAATAACAATAGAAAACACGAAAACAACAAACACAAGTGCAGCACCCCGCAATACACGGCAGTTTGCACTCTCCCCAGTTTTCGCTTGCGTTCAGGAACCAAGATAACCTGAATTTCAGACATCCCTCTCTGGTCGCCTACTCCCGAGATAGGACGTCTGAAAAAATCCGGCCCTAATGCCGTCCGGTGACGTCACTACACCTTGGTTTAATTCATGCCGAAAAGTTTCTGTCGAGGCCATGACTTTGTGAATAAAAAATCGCTTCAATAAAGGATTACAGGGTATAAAATTGTTTTAATAGTAAACTGTTGGAAACTTGAGACAAATGGATGGGATTTTCATCGACTGCAGGCTATATTCTTTACGGAACCGATTTAATCTAAACTGATTTGTTTTATCTAGCGACTGAAATATAATAATATGTTATGCAGCGGACAAATACAACACACTCGTGAGTACTTAAATGAATTAATTTAGACGGTTACAGAGGCATCAATGATCGGAATTCAAAACAACAAGAATATCCTTCTTGACCGTGGACACTGAGTTCAGAAATCACTGGCTCTTCGAGGCTGCAGGACATAAGCGTCGAGCGGCTTTGTTGACAAAACAAGAATACGTTATTTGGCAAAACACTGCATGTCGAAGCGGCGAATGCCGCCAACTTAGAACCTACCGGTTTACCATAACTATTCTGCATCCGTAGGTAAACTAAAAAAGTAATAAACTCAAGGTAAATAACTAGTAAATTCATTTCTCGGAAGGTGACCTCTTTAGAAATCTTGCAAACGTTTTCAAATTAAAATCCTCGCGCGTTAAAAATCAGTCAAAATCAAAATCACTACCCGGTTTTCGGGCAGTGACGTCACCGGACGGCATTAGGGCCGGATTTTTTCAGACGTCCCTTCTCGGGAATAGGCGACCAGAGAGAGATGTCTGAAATTCAGGCTAGAACCAAGACGGCAGCGCGTCGAGCGCAACAATCGATCTCTGCGACTTCACGGAGAAATACGGGGACTGTAAACAGTCTAACTTATTTGTTTTTACCCAAAGCCGACTGCGGCAGTGGCTGCAATTGGAATGGTTGTTTCTACCAGAGGTGTCGATCATCCTGCAGATCAGAAGAGTCCCACTCTGAGAAATACGACAACAAGTGTTCCGGAGCGGACAAATGCTGTTTGAGTGACGCAGGAAAGCATGGTGCCTGGCCGGTAAGTACAGAAACAGTAACTGGTGATAAATAGTTGCAGCAGTCAATTTTTTTTTGGAATTAGCACTGTTGATAATACTTGGCTTCGCACTAGAGCTCGTAAGTATAGTATAAGTGCACTTGGAACCTACTCTGAGTGTGAAGGGATAAATCGTACTTTCTTGAACTTTACTTGGTGACCATGGAAACTTTCGTAATTCAAAGAAGCCGAAGTACGCCGCCAAGTATGGTCCACACCACACTTCAGAACGCCCTTGACCAATAGGAAATGGAAGGCAACTGAAAGCGGCGTGCAGAGTTGTCACGATTCTGTTGATGATTGACAGCTTGTACCTCAAGTACCATATACTTTGCCATCAAGTGTGAAGCCAGATTTTGTAAAATGCGACTTAATGTTTCTTGGAAGCAAATGAAGTATAATTTAAATAAAGAACAGACGAAAATAACAACACAGTGATTCGTGATGTGCTATCCAAGGAGCATGGCGCTTGCTGTAGCAAACCTTCCGAGAAGCACTGAGCCATTTGCAACTAGCCACATCAATTCAATTCAGTTTTCCACGAGTGTTACCCATAAGAGAGTTTTTTTTTAATAAAAATGGAGGGGAGGACCAACCCTTTATTTGGAAAAAATACCAAAATTCCCCAGTCCTCCACCCCCCTCCCCCTCCCCCAAGAAAAAACCTACCTTCCGTAAATTAATCAAACTTGTTGTTTTCTTTTTGTTTCTACAGCAAATGGGATAATTGATGTGGCCGATCAACAGAAAGCAGCAATATTGCCGCACAGCAGTGCGAGGTAGTTTAGTACAACTTTGTGTGTATCACAAGACAAAGTGAGAAATAAAAGCAATATTGCCATAATGGAGTGTGTCAAATATTTCATTAGGTACGTCAGCTTGGAAAAGTTAAATGAGGTTCTAATGGTCCTGGGTAGTCAGCAAAAAATGCGGGTCGGCTCTAAATACGTTTAGTTTTCACTCATAAGGGTTGAAACGTGTAACGCGGGTTCACAGCGTTTGAATATTCAGTTTTGCCAAGTACCATATTTGGAAACACAAAGAGCTTGTGCGCGAATTATACGCGTAATGACACACGGAACAACATTTTCGGTTTTGCAGTGAGTTACTTAAATTCCGACCTAAGCGCCTTAAATGTTTCACAGAAACTGAAGATATTCATCAAGTGTATCAAGGTGTAGTTCTCCAGACTACTTAACGACGATAAAACAGGAGAATTTAACCAAATTTAACTTTATTCAACCAAGCTTGTTCAAAAACAAGATTACGCCATTTAGCGCGAGCTAGCGCCTGCTGTGAATTTAATCCAAATATTCTGGATAAAGGCAGACAAACTACTATTTTTAAAAAAATGTACAACAACTTTTAGTTTGTAACAAGACATGTTTCGATCGTTCAACGATCATCGTCAGTTGTGAATTCGTTTACAATTGCAGTTTAATTTTTACAAGCAATGGCGTAACATTTCAAACGTGATACATTTCAAAGTTAACATACAGCATTTAAGGTGATTCCACGGTTTTGCATTGCGCATCCTTTCTGCGCATAAGTTTTCGCGTCATTTAGCGCGCGCATGAGCGCGCGCGCACACAGAACACTACGAGATTCCCTTTAGGCTAAGCTCGGTTGGGAAATAAATGGTCGTTTTCTCTTAAACGAGCACGGTGACCCCCATTTTTTAATGCATTAATTTAAATGTCATAGGGCTGCCTACAATA
Organism: Oculina patagonica; assembly: GCF_052425735.1. Taxonomy (NCBI): domain Eukaryota; kingdom Metazoa; phylum Cnidaria; class Anthozoa; order Scleractinia; family Oculinidae; genus Oculina; species Oculina patagonica. Next base: position 30,907,606 of record NC_135765.1, on the reverse strand, counting down.
TATCGCGATTTAAAGAAAAGTTTAAAATTCTACATTGAGAAATTTTAATTTCAATGCCGTAAAAAACACGTTTTTAGGTTGTGCCGTTACCGTGCGCACGAAGCGAAATCTTTAATTTCTATCATTATCTTAATTCCTGTACAATAAAAATTGTTTTTAATATTAGATCAAAGTCTATTTTGTTGAAATAGACTAATACTTTAATGCAATAAATTTTTTTTCTAGAAACAATAGTTTTCCATTCGGATTACTAGGGTTGCTAATATATACCTCGCGGGTCGTATATTTACTAAAATGCCCATCCATTTTACACAAAAACTAGCGCGGTGACCCCCATTTTTTATTTCATTTTTTTAATGCTTATAACATAATTGTAACCTGGACCAAGTTTCAGAAAATTTTTAATACTCCTTCTATTTCAGTGGAATCACCTTAAATGCGCGAGACATGGAACAATGCGCGCGAGTCTAAATACACGGCAAAGAAATTATACAGTATAAATAACAAAGTAAATTACAATTATTACACAAAATGATGAAAATATATCAACTTAAATTGCACAACACTAATGTATAAGAGAATAACATAATATTAAAACGAAAGAGTTAAGTCAGCATGTTTGAGCTGCTTATTTAACGTTGGGTTTTCCCAGTGGACAGCCTCTTTTAAAATTAGTTGCAGTCTATTGGGTGCGGAATCCACAATAGAAAAGCAATTCTTAGATGAAAGCCTACGGCATGCCTCACATTGCTGCAGATGTTGAAAAATGTGCGAGTTCCTGTCCCTACTCAGATGCTCACGAATGCGCGTTGAAAGATGACGGCTAGTTTAGCCGATGTAACAGGCATTACAAAATGCACAAGAAAATTTGTAGACAATATTGCAATTTTGATTGGTTAATTTTTTTCTCGATATTTTCCAAATATGGTTCTTAATGGAAACGAATGTGCAAACGCTTTGTACAATGTGAATCATAGGGAGTTACACGTTTCAACCCTTATGGGTTTCTGTTAAAATTAGTTCGGCTCGTGGACAGAATAGTTGGATAGTTGCGCAAAGTAAGAATATCGTAAGGATTAAATATGAGAAGACAATTAAGATAATTTTACATATAAACTGATCTACAAAAAAGCGCGTTCTTCAAAAGAACAGTATATGTACTTATCACAATTCAATCTGTCTAGACGTATTATTATGCAGACACATCACAGACATATATTTGCTTCAGCAAAAGATAGAAAGAAAACCTACAGTACCTGGTTAATACAGCTATTGTTCTTTCTTTAACAATGAATTTGAAGGGTAGAGCTATTTCATATGCGAATTATTTAATTTGTCTTCCAAGATTAGCTGACCTTTGTTGTTTGGCAATCATAATTTGAAAAGAGCTTTCTGGAAATTATATCTGCCTAATTGCATATAGCCGCACTTTCTTACAAGCCAGTGAGTCAAGTGGCTCTGATTTTCTCAAAGGTAAATTCATCCCATTAGTTATTTTGAAAATACAGCCGAAGGACCACAGACGATCGTGCACCGGCCACGCCGCTGAGCTCGGAGGAAACCTCGGTGACACTTGGTAAGACGCTCGAACGGAACGCATGACGCTGGATTGGACTACTGAACATATTTTCGGACTTGTTTTTTGAAACCAAAGCAGTTAATGCCGCTTGCTTTAAATGATTGCGCCCCGCTGTATAGTTTGTGATCAGTTAAGAATTTTTCCAATCTGCCATAGGATAGTTGCGCAAAGGATGATAAGGATTAAATATGAAAAGACATTTACTAAGCGCGTTCTTCAAAAGAACAGTACAAGTACTTATCACAATTCAATCTGTCTAGACGTATTATTATGCAGACATACATCACAGACATATACTTGGTGAATACTTTTTGCTTTAGTAAAAGAAAGAAAGAAAGAAAACCTACAGTACCTGGGTAATACAGCTATTGTTCTTTCTTTAACAAAGAATTTGAAGGGTAGAGCTATTTCATATGCGAATTATTTAATTTGTCTTCCAAGATTAGTTCGACCTTTGTTGTTTGGCAATCATTATTTAAAAAGAGCTTTCTGGAAATCATATCTGCCTAATTGCATATAGCCGCTCTAAATTACAAGCCAGTGAGTCTAGTGGCTCTGATTTTCACAAAGGTAAATTCATCCCATTAGTTATTTTGAAAATACAGCCGTAGTGACCACAGAATCGTGCACCGGCCACGCCGCTGAGCTCGGAAGAAACCTCGGTGACACATGGTAAGACGCTCGAATGGAACGCATGTCGCTGGATTGGACTACTGAACATATTTTCGGACTTGTTTTTTAAAACCAAAGCAGTTAACGCGCGCTTGCTTTAAATGATTGCGCCTCGCTGTATAGTTTGTGATCAGTTTAGAATTTTTAAAATCTGCCATAGGATATAGTTGCGCAAAGTTAGAAAATCATAAGGATTAAATATGAAAAGAAATTTACTAGATTATTATACATATAAACTGATCTACAAAAAAGCGCGTTCTTCAAAAGAACAGTACATGTACTTATCACAATTCAATTGATCTAGACGTGTTATTCCGCAAGTTTATTTAGCGTTGGGAAAATCCCTAGAGACCGACGGCGTATAAAAACTTATTATGCAAAAATGAACTGAACCAATTTTAACTCTGATGAAGGTAACAGAGAGTTACCGAAAATTCAGTTTTAATACGTTTTTAAACAATTTTAAGATCAGATACAAACCGATTTTAATCATGATCTAGACGTATCATTATACATACATCACAGACGAATACTTGGTGAATACTTTTTGTTTTAGTAAAAGAAAGAAATAAAACCTACAGTACCAGGGTAATACAGCCATTGTTTTTTAACAAAGAAGTAGAAGGGAGGAGCTTCTTCCAATGCGAATTATTTGTCTTCCAAGATTAGTACGACCTTTGTTATTTGGCAATCATATTTTAAAAAGAGCTTTCTGAAAAGCATATTTGCCTAATTGCATAAAGCCGCTGTTACTTAAAAGCCAGTGAGTTGATCAGCTTGCTTTACCTTGTATAGTGGCTCTGATTTCCGTAAAGGTAAGTCCATCCTATTAGTTATCTTAAAAATGCAGCTGTATCAACAAAAGATTTATTCACCAGCCAAGCTAGTTCGGAGGAAACCTCAGTAACACTTTTGATACGACGCCAAAAACCGAACGCGCGCCGCGGGCTTAGCTTGACGAAAGATTACCGACGCATTTGTTTCTAAAACCAAAGCAAATTTTAGAACGCGCGCTTGCTTTGATCAATTGCCCGCCGTTCTCATGTTTGTAACAAATTAAGTGCTTCAAGTAGGAACTATTACTTGGCTTCACACTAGAAACTAAGTTAGTTCCAAGTAAGCACTTGACTCGAGTACACTTGAAAATCTCAAGTCACATTTTACAAAATCTGGCTTCACACTTGATGACAAAGTATATTACTTTGGGTACACGCTGTCAATCAACTTTAGAATCGTGACAACGCTGCACGCCGCTTTCATTTGCCTTCCTTTTCCCATTGGTCAAGTGCGTTCTCAAGTGTGGTGTAGACCATACTTGGCGGCGTACTTCGGCTTCTTTGAACTACGAAAGTTTCCACTGGTCACCAAGTAAAGTTCAAGTAAGTACGTTTTATCCCTTCACACTCAAAGTAGGTTCCAAGTGCACTTAGACTATACTTATGAGCTCTAGTGTGAAGCCAAGTATTGTAACGTAACCATGATAAAGGCGGTTAGTCTGGAAATACTTTGAAAGTGACAGTATTCAGTTAACGTCATCATTAATAAAAGCAACGCAAATATCACGACGCCTTTTCATTTACTCTAAAACTCATTTTAATACTAAACTGTTTTTTTTTTTCATTTCAGTCAACATGACTTGTATTGACAAGATTATTTTGGTGTTTGTCATTGTCCAATTGGCAGTGGTTCTCGCCAAACCGTACGAGCCTGAAAATGACGATGGGCTGAATCAGCTCAGTGACGATATGGACAAATTTGTTTACAAACGACGACGTAAGAGACATCTACAATTGCTAACTTTGATATTTAACCGATTAGTAGAAACTCATCCGTGTTCTAGTAGAAATCGATTTTATCCGAAAATCTGATTGGTTCTCCCACTTTTTTCTATTTAACAATTAGACTATGAGCTCAAGTTTGCTATGAGAGATTAGTCAACGACGCATAGCCGAGTTAACTATATCGCTCATAGAAAACGAGAGCGAGTATATAGTAAAATTGTTTTAGTAGAAACTCGTAATGATCTGCTATACAGCTAGGCATTACAGAACTATATATTTTGAATACAACATTTTCTATCTTTGTTTTAGCCTTATATCCATTTTTTTGTGTTTCTGTCAACAGGCAGTTGCTCCGCAGAGCCTCAAGATCGTATAGACTGTGGCTATGCAGGAATAACGGAACAGCAATGTAAAAGCGAAGGATGCTGTTGGGATAGCAGAGTTAGTGCGAGTGTTCCTTGGTGTTTTGACAAAGGTTGGTCTCGTTTTTTTGATAGATACTGTACACCTAATTGAAATAACTTTCTTTTCACCCCAAGCCACCCCATAAAATTGAAAAAATAACTCCTGCACGCTTAACAATGTTAGGGTTTTAATAAAGTTGAAAAAATTCAATTTTTTAAATACAGTGAAAACATATCAATTCCTACTAGAATTAGGATTTGAGAAACGATAATCCAAAAAAAAAAACATTTGCAACTAGCCAGAGCAATTTAGTTTTCCCCGAGTGTTGCCCATAAGAGACGTTTTTTTTAATTAAAATGCAGGGGAGGACCAACCCTTTATTTGGAAAAAATACCAAAAATTTCCAGTCCTCCACCCCCCCCCCCCCCCCCAAGAAAAAAAACCTACCTTCCCAAAATTAATCAAACTTGTTATTTTATTTTTGTTTCTTCAGCAAATGGGATAATTGATGTGGCCGATTAACAGAAAGCAGCAATATTGCCGCACAGCAGTGCGAGGTAGTTTAGTACAACTTTGTGTGTATCACAAGACAAAGTGAGAAATAAAAGCAATATTGCCATAATGGAGTGTGTCAAATATTTCATTAGGTACGTCAGCTTGGAAAAATTAAATGAGGTTCTAATGGTATTGGGTAGTCAGCAAAAAATGCGGGTCGGCTCTAAATACGTTTAGTTTTCACTCATAAGGGTTGAAACGTGTAACGCGGGTTCACAGCGTTTGAATATTCAGTTTTGCCAAGTACCATATTTGGAAACACAAAGAGCTTGTGCGCGAATTATACGCGTAATGACACACGGAACAACATTTTCGGTTTTGCAGTGAGTTACTTAAATTCCGACCTAAGCGCCTTAAATGTTTCACAGAAACTGAAGATATTCATCAAGTGTATCAAGGTGTAGTTCTCCAGACTACTTAACGACGATAAAACAGGAGAATTTAACCAAATTTAACTTTATTCAACCAAGCTTGTTCAAAAACAAGATTACGCCATTTAGCGCGAGCTAGCGCCTGCTGTTAATTTAATCCAAATATTCTGGATAAAAGCAGACAAACTACTATTTTTAAAAAAATGTACAACAACTTTTAGTTTGTAACAAGACATGTTTCGATCGTTCAACGATCATCGTCAGTTGTGAATTCGTTTACAATTGCAGTTGAATTTTTACAAGCAATGGCGTAACGTTTCAAACGTGATACATTTTAAAGTTAACATACAGCATTTAAATGCGCGAGACATGGAACAATGCGCGCGATTCTAAATACACGGCAAAGAAATTATACAGTATAAATAACAAAGTAAATTACAATTATTACACAAAATGATGAAAATATATCAACTTAAATTGCACAACACTAATGTATAAGAGAATAACATAATATTAAAACGAAAGAGTTAAGTCAGCATGTTTGAGCTGCTTATTTAACGTTGGGTTTTCCCAGCGGATGTGGACAGCCTCTTTTAAAATTAGTTGCAGTCTATTGGGTGCGGAATCCACAATAGAAAAGCAATTCTTAGATGAAAGCCTACGGCATGCCTCACATTGCTGCAGATGTTGAAAAATGTGCGAGTTCCTGGCCCTACTCAGATGCTCACGAATGCGCGTTGAAAGATGACGGCTAGTTTAGCCGATGTAACAGGCATTACAAAATGCACAAGGAAATTTGTAGACGCAATTTTGATCGGTTAATTTTTTCTTGATATTTTCCAAATATGGTTCTTAATGGAAACGAATGTGCAAACGCTTTGTACAATGCGAATCATAGGGAGTTACACGTTTCAACCCTTATGGGTTTCTGTTAAAATTAGTTCGGCTCGTGGACAGAATAGTTGGATAGTTACGCAAAGTAAGAATATCGTAAGGATTAAATATGAGAAGACAATTTAGATAATTTTACATATAAACTGATCTACAAAAAAGCGCGTTCTTCAAAAGAACAGTATATGTACTTATCACAATTCAATCTGTCTAGACGTATTATTATGCAGACATACATCACAGACATATATTCGGCCCCTTAGCAAAAGAAAGAAAGAAAACCTACAGTACCTGGTTAATACAGCTATTGTTCTTTCTTTAACAAAGAATTTGAAGGGTAGAGCTATTTCATATGCGAATTATTTAATTTGTCTTCCAAGATTAGTTCGACCTTTGTTATTTGGCAATCATAATTTGAAAAGAGCTTTCTGGAAATCATATCTGCCTAATTGCATATAGCCGCTCTTACTTACAAGCCAGTGAGTCTAGTGGCTCTGATTTTCTCAAAGGTAAATTCATCCCATTAGTTATTTTGAAAATACAGCCGAAGGACCACAGAATCGTGCATGCACCGGCCACGCCGCTGAGCTCGGAAGAAACCTCGGTGACACTTGGTAAGACGTTCAAACGGAACGCATGTCGCTGGATTGGACTACTGGACATATTTTCGGACTTGTTTTTTTAAAACCAAAGCAGTTAATGTGCGCTTGCTTTAAATGATTGCGCCCCGCTGTATAGTTTGTGATCAGTTAAGAATTTTTCCAATCTGCCATAGGATAGTTGCGCAAAGTTAGAAAATGATAAGGATTAAATATGAAAAGAAATTTACTAGATTATTATACATATAAACTGATCTACAAAAAAGCGCGTTCTTCAAAAGAACAGTACATGTACTTATCACAATTCAATTGGGCTAGACGTATTGTTATACATACATCACAGACGAATACTTGGTGAATACTTTTTGTTTTAGTAAAAGAAAGAAAAAGACCTACAGTACTGAGGGTAATACAGCTATTGTTTTTTAACAAAGAAGTCGAAGGGAGGAGCTTCTTGCAATGCGAATTATTTGTCTTCCAAGATTAGTACGACCTTTGTTATTTGGCAATCATATTTTGAAAAGAGCTTTCTGCAAAGCATATTTGCCTAATTGCACATAGCCGCTCTTACTTAAAAGCCAGTCAGTTAATCAGTTTGCTTTAGCTTGTGTAGTGGCTCTGATTTCCGCAAAGGTAAGTCCATCCTATTAGTTAGCTTAAAAATGCAGCTGCATCGACAAAAGATTTATTCACCAGCCAAGCTAGTTCGGAGGAAACCACATTACACTTTTGATACGACGCCAAAAACATGAACGCACGCCGCGGGCTTAGCTTGACGAAAGATTACCGACGCATTTGTTTCTAAAACCAAAGCAAGTTTTAGAACGCGCGCTTGCTTTGATCAATTGCCCGCCGTTCTCAAGATTGTAACAAATTAAGTGCTTCAAGTAGGAACTATTGTAACGTAACCATGTGACTCTACCCATCATGATAAAGCCGGTTAATCTGGAAATACTTTGAAAGTGACAGTATTCAGTTAACGTCATCATTAATAAACGCAACGCAAAATATCACGACGCCTTTTCATTTACTCTAGAACTCATTTACTGAAATCATTTTTTTTTCATTTCAGTCAACATGACTTGTATTGACAAGATTATTTTAGCGTTTGTCATTGTCCAAGTGGCAGTGGTTCTCGCCAAACCGTACGAGCCTGAAAATGACGAAGGGCTGAATCAGTTCAGTGACGATATGGACAACTCTGTTTACAAACGAGGAGGTGGGACTCATCTACAATTGCTAACTTTGATATTTAACCGATTAGTAGAAACTCATCCGTGTTCTAGTAGAAATCGATTTTATCCGAAAATCTGATTGGTTCTCCCACTTTTTTCTATTTAACAATTAGACTATGAGCTCAAGTTTGCTATGAGAGAAGAGTCAACGACGCATAGCCGAGTTGACTATATCGCTCAAAGAAAACTTGAGCGAGTATATAGTAAAATTGTTTTAGTAGAAACTCGTAATGAACTGCTATACAGCTAGGCATTACAAAACTATATATTTTGAATACAACATTTTCTATCTTTGTTTTAGCCTTATATCCATTTTGTTGTGTTTCTGTCAACAGGCAGTTGCTCCGCAGAGCCTCAAGATCGTATAAACTGTGGCTATGGAGGAATAACGGACCAGCAATGTAGAGGCGAAGGATGCTGTTGGGATAGCAGCGTTAGTGGTGTTCCTTGGTGTTTTAACAAAGGTTGGTCTCGTTTTTTTTGTAAGATACACCTAATTGAAATAACTTTCTTTTCACCCCAAGCCACCCCATAAAATTGAAAAAATAACTCCTGCACGCTTAACAATGTTATGGTTTTAATAAAGTTGAAAAAATTCAATTTTTTAAATACAGTGAAAACATATCAATTCCTAGAATTAGGATTTGAGAAACGATAATCCAAAAAACCTTATCTTAAAACTAGGTTCCTTTTTTTATTACCACCAACATTCACAGGGGGTCCATGTTACATTTGCAGAATTATACTATGAGGAAAAAGTTGAAGTCTAGTTAAAATATATAGTTGTTCTGTCTGCCTTGAGAATTATTATCACAATTCGGGAAGGTAGTTTGCCTAGTAGATTTATTTATTTATTTATTATTTACCAATAATAATAATAACAATAATACCAAGACCAATAACAAAAGCAATAAAAATAATAATATTGATGATGATGATGATGATGATGATACAATACAATACAACAATACAATACAATACAATGTTTAATGTGGTCATTACACTTAGCTATGGTTTCGATGCGTCCCGCAGATATGGTGATGATAAAATGCAAAGCAATAGATGTTGTAGAAGTATTGTACCTCCATTTTATTATAATTCTACCTTTGCCTTTTTCACGACTCGTGCTACAATTTAGTAGCACCAGTACTATCTCCATTTCGTTGCATATTGTGTTATACAATATTCTCTATTTCAGTCACCACACCTCCAGAAAGCTGCTCCATAGCGCCTGTAAACCGTAAAAACTGTGGCTTTGGAGGAATAACCAAAAATCAATGTGAAGGCAAAGGATGCTGTTGGGACAACAGCGTTACTGGTGTTCCTTGGTGTTTTGAGTCAGGTTTGTCTCATCTCTTTGATATATAATCAACGGTTTACTGAAAAACTTCAGTAGAGATATTAAAACTAAAGTTGCCCGACGTTTCGATGTAAAGCCTGGTTTTCACTAGCGACGCAAGCATAAGCACAAACACAAGCGCAAGCATAAGCAGTTTGTGCCAAGTGAAAACGAACGTCGACATAAGCACAAGCGCATTAGTATAAAGGTCGGCACACACTAGGCGACACGTCGCTGCAACACGTCGCGGCGACATGTTGCTGCGACATGTCGCCTTGTGTGACATGGTGCATTTTTGCGACAAACAAGTCGCTGCGACAGAATTTTGTCGCTGCGATGTGTCGCACGAATTCAAACCAGTTTGAATTCGTGCGACACATCGCAGCGACAAAATGAGCGATAGCAGCGTTGTCGCAGCGTGTGTACACGTCTGCGACAAATCACTGCGACAAAATATTAATTAACCAATGAGAGACCGTCATGTATATTTTCGCCATATAGAATTGGAGAACTATTTCGCATTCCCACTCTTCCAAATTCACCGTTTATGCACCGAACAAACGCCTTGTCGCAGCGACTTGTTTTGAAGCAGTACACACGGAGCAACTTGTCGCAGCGACCTGCTGTCGCTGCGACTTGTCGCCTAGTGTGTCCCGACCTTAAGAATACAATGTTTACAAGTTAGAAGGCTTCGTTCTCTCGGCAAATATTGCGTCAAATACTCTCAGGCGTCGAGTGTTCTTGTCTCCTCTACTCTTGTGACGAAGAAAGCGAAAGCGACTACAAAAAACGAGGAAAACGAAACATTTGGGGTTATAGATATTTTTAAAGAGAGCATTCATCTCCATTTCTTTCGCTCCTCGAGTCCACGCTTGTGCCTTTTTGTTTTTTTGTCTACACTCCCCCCCGAACAGCCTCGGAAAACGTTTATCAAAATCAACCGTGGCCTCTGCGACTTTGTTCAAATGCTGGAACGAGTGCTTTAATTGGCTAGACACGGCCAGACGTAAACATTTTTCTTGTGCTTGTGCGATGTTTCGTTTTCACACGAACGCAAGCACAAGCGCAAGCACTAGAAAAGGAAAAAATTTTGTTCCTTGTGCTTGTGCTTATGCTTGCGTCAAGGCCGTTTTCATTATGAAATAAGAGCCGTTATGCTTGCGCTTGTGCTTGCGTCGCTAGTGAAAACCAGGCTTAACTAACATCATTATCAAGGTAAAGTGTTGTATCGTGGTGTGAATATAAATTAGTTTGTGGAAAATAGTATAATAGACATTTGCTGCACGGCGGTTATGTTAATAGTTTCACGCGGATGGAGTCACTTTGCACGTTTAAAGTTGGCTTTAGGTCTCAACTATCAGTTAACCCCATCCACACTGTAATGCATATAAATCAGGGGGGATAGAAACGAGATCTGGGACCGAGTAGCGATGCTCTCACAACTTGCAACGCGATCAATTCACGATGTGATCAGCGGATTTTGGACGATGGCGAAACAGACAATCTTTTCCCGCGAAATGGAAGCTATGACAATTACGACTACCATGCCGTGGAATCACTTATTATAAAGGGGTTTAATTCTTTTAAATCGTCGTGTAGTTATAACAACGCAGAATATTGTGATGACGTGCTACTTTTTAGTGCTGAAATTGAAATAATTTTTTTCTACCCAAAGCCGACTGCGGCAGTGGCTGCGCTCGGAGAGGTATTTGTGTTTACCGGACGTGTCGAGCGTCCTGCATGTTATTCGAGAGCCACTCTGAGAAGTACGACAACAAGTGTTCGGGAGCGGACAAGTGCTGTCAGGGCTTTCTGTATGGGTAACACAGGATATCATGGTGGCTGGTGGGTAAGTACAGAAACGGTAACTGGTGATAAATAGTTGCAGTAGTCAATTGCTTTTGGAATAAACACTGTTGATTATATTTCTTGGAAGCAATTGAAGTATAATTTAAATAAAGAACATACGAAAATAACAATATCAGTTACAGTGATCCAAGGAGTATGGCGCTTGCTGTAGCAAACCTTCCGAGAAGCACTGAGCCATTTGTAACTAGCCACAGCAATTGAGTTTTCCCCGAGTGTTGCCCATAAGAGACGTTTTTTTTAATAAAAATGCAGGGGAGGACCAACCCTTTATTTGGAAAAAATACCAAAAATTTCCAGTCCTCCACACCCCCCCCCCCCTCCCAAGAAAAAACCTGCCTTCCCTAAATTAATCAAACTTGTTATTTTCTTTTTGTTTCTACAGCAAATGGGATAATTGATGTGGCCGATCAACAGAAAGCAGTGAATATTGCCGCACAGCAGTGCGAGGTAGTTTAGTACAACTTTGTGTGTATCACAAGACAAAGTGAAAAATAAAAGCAATATTGCCATAATAGAGTGTGTCAAATATTTCATTAGGTATATCAGCTTGGAAAAATTAAATGAGGTTCTAATGGTTCTGGGTTGTCAGCAAAAAACAGGTCGGCTCTCACTTCGTTTAGATTTCGCTCGTTTAGCTGTTGGTTAAAATTAGTTTGGCTCGTGGACAGAACAGCGCTTTAAGTGCGCATTGATCACGTTCAAACTATAGTGTCGAAACGTTACAGTTTGTTTTTTAGCTGGAAAAAGAATATAAGTGAACTTGAGGAGTATGAGCCCAAGCCTTATTCTCGTTACACGTTGCTTTTCACATAGAAACGGTGTTTACTTTCCTCAACATTAAAGAGTCTGCTTCAGTTACAACATCGTTCGGCTCAACCATGTCAGCAAATCGTCTAGTATTCCGGTTTCTCTCGTGCAACAAATTAAGAGATTAAAATAAAGCTGTTTGACATCAATCGTTTTTCTAATAATAATAATAATAATAATAATAATAATAATAATAATAATAAAAAAATAATTTGCTAATTTATATAGCGCATATTTCCATATTCTGATCAATAGCGCTTTACATATTTAAGAGAAAATTAAAAATTACATCACCATGAAAATAAAATAAAGTTATAAATTATAAAAATACTTCTTAAAAAGAAAAGTTTTAAGTCGAGATTTAAAACAGTCAAGTAATGATGCTTGACGAAGCTCAACAGGTAGGCCATTCCAGAGTTTCGGAGCTGCTACTGAAAATGATCTAGCTCCCAATGTTGACAGCATCTTTCCCTTGGGATGGACCATCGCGTTTTAGTTTCTTTCCCCATATGGCCAGTTTGCGTTTGCAGAAACAATTCATAATCCTCCTTTTCCCCACACCAACACATCAACCTTGTTCCCAGGGTCTAATCCGCTTGACGCGCCGAGACCGCCATTTTGAAAACTCGTCGCCGTGGAGACCTTGGGGACGAGGTTGCCAACACATCTACTCCGTCACTGAGGACAACGGAAACTTCTGGCGAAGGTAGGGTGCTGCTCAAAACCAGCCGTGTTTTGGGTGGGGTGAGGTGGGAGGAGGGAGGGAGGTCCAAAAGCCACTCTAAATACAGTGTAGAACGCAGAGAGTGTCTAAGAGCCACGTTACTCAGTCTATGCGGATGGTGCTCTTACCACTGTGCCATCCTTGCTGTTTTTGCCCAATACCCTTTACCTACCCGGGCCTAATATTACCCTAATGAACCACAAAGGATTGAATTTTCATCGATCGATTTCTCATTCAATGTGAATGAAAATGACAAATTATGCATGACACGTGTAATCGCCTATAAAATTTGGCGTCACGACAAAGCAATTAAATCCCTGCGTCGCACTTGGTGCACGCGACATAGCGTTCCCTAGCCTGCTTCTCAGACGGTCCAGGTCGCTCGCGGCCACGATCGAGAGAGTGCATGGCCGCGAGCGACCTGGACCGTCTGAATCAGGTTAAGCGTTCCCTGGTTCTCTTTATTTTTTGTCGTTTGGGCATTATATCTGAGTTCAAGTGATCATGAAGAACTCTAATGTTCGTTTAGATGAGGGAACAGGCTACAATCTACAACCATCTTGTAACGGTGTAAAATTATATATTAATATCTAGTGTAACCTTCTCCAATCCAGCTTGCTACTTTTTCTATTCTGTTATTTTTTTTTTCTGAAATTTGAGTTCTACGTTTCGATCCGTCGCCAAGGTATGTGGACAAAATTTATACTTCGTTCGGACAGAAACGCTTTAATCAACTTATTTATAGTATAAATCACGTGAAACATCCAAGATATTCATTAAAGATCACACGGCAGTGTTCTGCTCAGGAGCCCAGCAAAAGGGGATAACCAAATTATTGACGCAATATTCTAAGAAAGAAAGTGTGGCCCACTGGAATGGTATCAAAGTTGGTGACATTAAATTAAACTTTGAAAAAATCAAAAAAAGGGGTAGTTTATAATTCGGTTCTCTTTTCCGGAATTATAGAATATTTATTTAAACTTGTTCTGCAAGAAGCCCAGGGTTGTGTGTCGTGTCTAGACTTTGGTAGATTGTGCTAGCATAACTTTTGGCATAATTGGAGCAAAAAAGCATAATTTTTTAAACGAGCACTGCCACGGCATAATTAGCAAACTTTAGCACTTTTTGGAGCATAAATTCATAAAATTTAGTAAATATGGTGTATTTTCTACAGAAATAAACTAAATTTAGGTAGTATGTTCTTGCAATGCGTGTTTTAGGCATTGCAAGAACATTTACAAACGGTTCAAACAGCTAATTTGGTCAGCTGACGGCCGAGACACACTGCCATAAAACACAAATAATTTTACAACAACAGTTTTTTTGAAAAACATCATAATTTGGTGTCGTTATTGCGCGCCTCTTTGTACAGAATCTACGTCATTTTGTGAGCATAATTTCGGAAATCAGGAACATAATTTGGGAATTCTGGCATAATTTTGGCATAATTTGGCAGCACTGCTAGTAGCATAATATGCCACTTTTAGGAGCACAATCTACCAAAGCCTAGTCGTGTCCGTAGTTTCAGTTTCGCTTCAGTGAACACGCAAGGATACGTGCGTGACCAGGAAAGCATTAAATAACAACTACTGTAGCCCTAAGTACTTCATGTAATAGAACACAACCTATACCCAAATATAAACGAACAGCACCCCCTATAGTAGACCCCTACACACCCATGTAAACCCCTATACAACCATATTTACCCCTATATAGCCATACAAACCCCTGTATAGCCATGTAAACCCTATACAGCCAGGTAAACCCCTATACAACCATGTAAACCCCTATACAACCATGTATACCCCTGTACAACCATGTAAACCCCTATACAGCCATGTAAACCCCTATACAGCCATGTAAACCCCTATACAGCCATGTAAACCCCTATACAACCATGTATACCCCTGTACAACCATGTAAACCCCTATACAGCCATGTAAACCCCTATACAGCCATGTAAACCCCTATACAGCCATGTAAACCCCTATACAACCATGTATACCCCTGTACAACCATGTAAACCCCTATACAGCCATGTAAACCCCTATACAGCCATGTAAACCCCTATACAGCCATGTAAACCCCTATACAGCCATGTAAACCCCTATACAGCCATGTAAACCCTGTACAACCATGTATACCCCTATACAGCCATGTAGACCCCTATACAGCCATGTATAACCCTATACAGCCATGTAAACCCCTATACAGCCATGTAAACCCTGTACAACCATGTATACCCCTATACAGCCATGTAGACCCCTATACAGCCATGTATAACCCTATACAGCCATGTAAACCCCTATACAGCCATGTACACCCCTATACAGCCAAGTGAACCCCTATACAACGCTGTAAACCCTTATACAGCCATGTAAACCCCTATACAGCCATGTAAACCCCATGTAAACCCCTATACAGCCATGTGAACCCCTATACAACCCTGTAAACCCTTATACAGCCATGTAAACCCCTATACAACCATGTATACCCCTATAGAACCATGTGAACCCCTATACCACCCTGTAAACCCCTGTACAGCCATGTAAACCCCTATACAACCATGTATACCCCTATACAACCATGTATACCCCTATACAACCATGTATACCCCTATACAACGATGTATACCCCTTTACAACCTTGTATACCCCTATACAGCCATGTAAACCCCTATACAACCATGTATACCCCTGTACAGCCATGTAAACCCTTATACTGCCATGTATACCCCTATACAACCATGTAAACCCCTATGCAGCCATGTTAAACCCTATACAACCCTGTAAACCCCTGTACAGCCATGTAAACCCCTATACAACCATGTATACCCCTATACAACCTGGTATACCCCTATACAACCATGTATACCCCTATACAACCATGTAAACCCCTATACAACCTTGTATACCCCTATACAACCATGTATACCCCTATACAACCATGTAAACCCCTATACAGCCATGTATACCCCTATACAACCGTGTATACCCCTATACAACCATGTATACCCCTATACAACCATGTAAACCCCTATACAACCATGTATACCCCTATACAACCATGTATACCCCTATACAACCATGTATACCCCTATACAACCATGTATACCCCTATACAACCCTGTATACCCCTATACAGCCATGTATACCCCTATACAACCTTGTATACCCCTATACAACCATGTATACCCCTATACAACCATGTAAACCCCTATACAGCCATATAAACCCTAATACAACCATATAAACCCTAATACAACCATATAAACCCTAATACAACCATGTATACCCCTATACAACCATGTATACCCCTATACAACCATGTATACCCCTATACAACCATGTATACCCCTATACAGCCATGTTAACCCTTATACAACCTTGTATACCCCGATATAGCCCTGTAAAACCCTATACACCTCTATACAGCACTATACACCCCTATACAGCATTATACATCCCTATACAGCACTTTACACCCCTATACAGCACTATACAGCTCTATACACCCCTATACAGCACTATACACCCCTATACAGTACTATACAAACCTATACAGCACTATACATCCCTATACACCTCTATACATCCCTATATATCCCCATACAGCAATATACACCCCTATACAGTACTATACAAACCTATACAGCTCTATACACCTCTATACAGCACTATACACCCCTATACAGTACTATACAAACCTATACAGTACTATACAAAACTATACAGTACTATACACCTCTATACATCCCTGTATATCCCCATACAGCAATATACACCCCTATACAGTACTATACAAACCTATACAGCTCTATACACCCCTATACAGCACTATACACCCCTATACAGTACTATACACCCCTATACAGTACTATACAAACCTATACAGTACTATACACCTCTATACAGCACTATACATCCCTGTATATCCCCATACAGCAATATACACCCCTATACAGCACTATACACCCCTATACAGCACTATACACCCCTATACAGCACTATACACCTCCATACAACACTAAACACCTCTATACAGTACTATACACCTCCATACAACACTAAACACCTCTATACACCCCTATACAGCACTATACACCCCTATACAGTACTATACAAACCCATACAGCACTATACACCCCTATACAGCACTATACACCCCTATACAGTACTATACACCCCTATACAGCACTATACACCCCTATACAGTACTATACAAACCTATACAGCACTATACACCCCTATACAGCACTATACACCCCTATACAGTACTATACAAACCTATACAGCACTATACACCCCTATACAGCACTATACACCCCTATACAGCACTATACACCCCTATACAGCACTATACACCCCTATACAGCACTATACACCCCTATACAGTACTATACACCCCTATACAGCACTATACACCCCTATACAGCTCTATACAACACTAAACACCTCTATACAGCACTATACACCTCCATACAACAGTATACACCTCTATACAGCACTATACACCCCTATACAGCTCTATACACCCATATAAGCACTATACACCTCTATACAGCACTATACACCCCTATACAGCACTATACACCCCTATACAGTACTATACAAACCTATACAGCACTATACACCCCTATACAGCACTATACACCCCTATACAGCACTATACACCCCTTTTAGCGAATATTATGCCAAGAAATAAATTGAATGTTATATCTTTTTGTTAATATATAGATGCAATGGTGTTCCTGTGTGACTTCCACAGGGAACAGGCTTGGCTGCGTTGGCTAGGAAATCAACAACATGGTGTCCATATGCACAAAGAAGAAATACTTTCACAATTAAGAAAAATTGCTTCGTCTGAAACAGAGGAAAGTTTAAAAGAAGCTATCGAGGACTTAAAGAAGGGTGACGTATGGAAAAACAACCCAAAATTGCAAGCGTGGTTTACAAAGACGTGGCTACCAGAAACTAAGGTACCGAAAGAATTTACACCCATTTATAAATTTACAAAGCACTTTATAGGTTTTTTTTTTCATTGGAACATTTGCACCTATTTATTTGTTCAAAATATCGACGCTGATTGCCCTAGTACAGTAAAACAACTTTCCCTTTTTGTTTCTCTTTAGAGGTGGGTATGGCTCTTCAGAAAAGATCGCATAAATGTGAAGGTGAATACCAACAATGGCATAGAGCGTAAAAACAAATCTTTCAAGTACGAATTCCTTGAGGGGAACAGAGAGATGAAGTTAAGCGGTCTTCTTGCCATTCTTGTGACACAGTTCCTTCCACAGTCCTTCAAAAAGTAGGTTCATGACCAAGATGACAAATGCCATATTTTATTTTACCCTAAAAGTAGATATGCTACTTGAAAATATCATATAAAGCCTCCTACTACTATGAATAAACGTAATTGTATAAAGGTATACAACTTACTATAAAGATTGGCGAAAATAAGCCACGACATTTCGAACTCATCTTGATTTTATTATCAAGTAGATAAAAATAACGGTTGAGTTTTAGTTCAAATGCAAATAGAGGCGATAGAGTATGTAAGAATAAAAAATATTTCGCGGTCATTAGCGTTCTAAGTGTCAGTGCGTGCTGTATTTAACTAAATAAATACTTTCGCACGTATTGATTCGACTGCTTGTTTAGTGCTGGTCTTCTTTCACGAATTAGAAGCATTTCTTTAACTAAACAATACACGATGACCGCGAAACATTTTTTTAATATTCTAACATACGTCGTGGCTTATTTTTGCTATTTTTTTATATATCGAAATGTTCTGTATAAAGGTAACCCATTAAGAAATCGTAATGGGTGACAAGTCAAGGACGATAATGATGATGATGATCAACATGTGTTATGACGTTACTTAACAATCGGTTTATAAGTTTTTATTGACAATGTTTTTTTAAATCCCATAGGTATGAGGAACTTAACATTAGATCTTCGAGTTCATATCGCCTATACAACACAAATGTGCCTGTGTGGTTAAGAGACAGACCGCGAGAGTTTGTTGCACATTGTATGGGTAGACTTTCCAATGCTATGGAAACACCTGTTGAAGATATACAGGTGGTAGGCGGAGGCAAGTTTAAAGTTAAAAGCCAGACAGATCCGAAGGAGTATACCCTCAACTTCTCAAATGAAGTTTTCCCATCTTGTGAATGCGAGGACTGGAAGAAGAATCATTGGCCCTGCAAACACTTTATGGCAATCTTCATAAATTTTGAAGAATGGGGGTGGTACTCGTTGCCAGCTGTATACCGGGAAAATCCCTACTTTTCCCTCGATCCAAGCATCGTTGAAGCAGGGCTAGCTCAAGAAAGTTACACGATTGCAGAATCTAAAAAATCGGCTTCTTTAAACCCGCAAAATATGGAAGATGAAACCTTAGAAGAGGAGCAACTTTCTCTGAGCAAAAATTTTAAAGAGTCGGCGATGACATGTCGAGAATATTTGAACCAAATTAAAGACTTAACTTATCTGTGTGAAAATCATCAAATACTTGAAGAAATAGGTCAACTACTTAATAACATTCTTGTTGATTTTCGGAAAAAACTTGAGACTGAGGATGGGATTCTACTGGAAAAAAGAGTAGCTAAACGAGGACAAAGCTTAACACGACCATCCACTCCAACAAGCAGATTGTATTCCGAGATCCCCAGCAGAAACAAACGCAAACGAAAAACAAACCGAAACGGTAAATCTCAGAAAAAGGCATAAAAGAAAGACAAGGCGTGACATGTACAGAAGCATGATACTAACGAGAACTTATTTACTACGAACGCGTTTTGAGCTATTTAGTTATTTAAGGTATGCGCACATTAACTTTCGAACAGTAAAATTGTGGCCTATTATACATTTTTAAAAGCACATTACTGAATTAGTCTTTTGAGCTCACGATCGCCACTTTGAACGCTACTTAGACATGACGATCTGTGATTCCCCCTTAAACTTGGAATTTCTGAGCTAGTGATCGTTATCTTAAACTGGAAATTTGCTACTTTGCCACTTCGAACTGGCAAAATTGATCTGTGGCGTGAGCAGGCCTTGATTATGAGAACACATTTTTTTACAACAGACCTAAGTTATGGAGGTGGGAGGCGAATGACGAGCGCCGCTAGCACAAGCTTCAACCGGGGTCTAGGGGAATTCTCCCCTGAGATATTTTCAAATATGAGGTGTTTGAAATAGCATTTCTATCCTTCCGAGAGCAGTTTCCACAAAGCAATCTTTGTAAACTGACTTAAATCTTAGGAAAACAATATAATTTACAGAAATAGCACGAGTGCTAATCAGGCTAAACAATCCAACGATAAGGTGACATTGTTACTGTTCTACTTTAGAATATTAAAGTGGCATAAGTATATTATCAAAATTTTATGGTAAGCGTTTAACTTCAATAAGGGTTTGCTAAAGGTCCGAAAATCGGTGATGTCATTTTTTGGTTTTATTTCAAGTTAATTGTTGTATAAATATATTGTTTGTCTTTAACTTCAGTATAAAAATAGTAGATCGGGAAATAAAGGTCCAGTTTTACATCACTGGAGTATGTATTGTGTGTATCTGGCTGTATAGGGGTGTACAGTGCTATATTATAGGGATTTATGAAAAATTAAAACTAGCAATGGTACAATTCGTGAGTTTTGATTGGTATACAGGCAATGGTATATACGTTCTTATTAAAAACTATCAATGGTACAGTGGAACCCCGATATAACGATATGCCAAGGGGGCAGTAAAATTATATCGTTATATCGAGGAATCGTTATATCGGGGTTCCGTCCCATACGTTTTACTATTGCCAGGACATAACATATTCATCGTTATATCGGGAATATCGTTATATCGAAGATCGTTATATCGGGGTTCCACTGTATATTGCAATTCTTGCGTTTTGAATGGCTAACAGGCAATGGTACATAATTGTTTTAATAAAAAAATTAGTCCACTCGCGCTTGTTGGATATGAGATCGTTATAGCTAACTCGGCGCTACATGCATTGGTGGCTATCTACCATCTCATATCCAACGCGCGCTTTTGCAATAATTGTTAAATATACCATTGACCACTCAGCGAAAACAGCTGGGAAGCTCAAATATTGCAGTTTTTTGTTCATTTTTAATAAAACAAGTATTACGCTTGTTGGATATGAGATCGGTATAGCCAACTAAGTGCTATGCGCCTCGTTAGCTATCGTGGAATAATTGTTAAGTAAAGCGTTGTATAGATAGGGATTTCGAATGACGGGGATGATCGAATAGGGGCAAAAATCAGGACCTCAAAAAAAACCCAAGGGCTTCACAAAAACCCAAAAAATCCTGGGCAAACCAATCTCATGCCGAGTTTCGTACCCATTAATTTTTTTTTTTTCAAAAAAGAGGAATGATCTTAATATATAACACAAAGAAAAAACAGTAGAAACACGTTCAGGGTTTGTACTTTATTCGCAGAACTATGCAGTCTATTGTTTTTAATACCCCCAAAAAATCCCTTTTTAAATCAAACCACCCAAAAAATACTTACTCAATTTTCCTACCCCCAATAAATCCCGGAATCGAAAATTCCAACCCCCCCCCCCCAAAAAAAAAAAAAAAAAAATCCCGCCCGGATGCGGTATAGCGCTTTATATGGGTGTATAGTGCTAGATAGGGGTTTATAGTGCGGTATAGGAGTATATAGCGCTGTATAGGGGTGTATAGTGCTATATAGGGGTTTATAGTGCTATATAGGGGTTTATAGTGCGGTATAGGGGTGTATAGAGCTGTATAGGGGTGTATAGTGCTGTATAGGGGTTTATAGTGCGGTATAGGGGTGTATAGAGCTGTATAGGGGTGTATAGTGCTGTATAGGGGTTTATAGTGCGGTATAGGAGTGTATAGAGCTGTATAGGGGTGTATAGTGCTATATAGGGGTTTATAGTGCGGTATAGGAGTGTATAGAGCTGTATAGGGGTGTATAGGGGTTTAAGGTGCTGTATAGGGGTGTATAGTGCTGTATGGGGGTGTATAGTGCTGTATAGGGGTGTATAATGGTGTATAAGGATGTATAGAGCTGTGTAGGGGTGTATAGTGCTGTATGGGGGTGTATAGAGCTGTGTATGGGGTGTATAGTGCTGTATAGGGGCGTATATTGCTGTATAGGGGCGTATAGTGCTGTATAGGGGTTTAAAGAGCTTTATAGGGGTGTATAAAGCTTTAAAGGGGTTTATAATGATGTATAAGGGTATATAGGGGTCTACCTGCTTGTATAGGGGTGTACATGGTTGTATAGAGGTTTACATGGCTGTATAGGGGTTTACATGGCTGTATAGGGTTGTACGTGGTTGTATAGGGGTTTACATGGCTGTATAGGGGTCTATATGGCTGTATATAGGGGTGTATATGGTTGTATAATGGTCTACATGGTTGTATAGGGGTTCACATGGCCGTATAGGGGTTTACATGGCTGTATAGGGGTTCACATGGCTGTATAGGGTTGTACATGGTTGTATAGGAGTTCACATGGCTGTATAGGGGTGTACATGGTTGTATAGGGGTTTACATGGCTGTATAGGGTTGTACGTGGTTGTATAGGGTTGTACGTGGTTGTATAGGGGTTTACATAGCTGTATAGGGGTCTATATGGCTGTATATAGGGGTGTACATGGTTGTATAATGGTCTACATGGTTGTATAGGGGTTCACATGGCCGTATAGGGGTTTACATGGCTGTATAGGGGTTCGCATGGCTGTATAGGGGTGTACATGGTTGTATAGGGGTTTACATGGCTGTATAGGGTTGTACGTGGTTGTATAGGGTTGTACGTGGTTGTATAGGGGTTTACATAGCTGTATAGGGGTCTATATGGCTGTATATAGGGGTGTACATGGTTGTATAATGGTCTACATGGTTGTATAGGGGTTCACATGGCCGTATAGGGGTTTACATGGCTGTATAGGGGTCTATATGGCTGTATATAGGGGTGTATATGGTTGTATAATGGTCTACATGGTTGTATAGGGATTCACATGGCCGTATAGGGGTTTACATGGCTGTATAGGGGTTCGCATGGCTGTATAGGGGTGTACATGGTTGTATAGGGGTTCACATGGCTGTATAGGGTTGTACATGGCTGTATAGGGGTGTACATGGTTGTATAGGGGTTCACATGGCTGTATAGGGTTGTATATGGTTGTATAGGAGTTCACATGGCTGTATAGGGGTGTACATGGTTGTATAGGGGTTTACATGGCTGTATAGGGGTTTACATGGCTGTATAGGGTTGTACGTGGTTGTATAGGGTTGTACGTGGTTGTATAGGGGTCTATATGGCTGTATATAGGGGTGTACATGGTTGTATAATGGTCTACATGGTTGTATAGGGGTTCACATGGCCGTATAGGGGTTTACATGGCTGTATAGGGGTTCACATGGCTGTATAGGGGTGTACATGGTTGCATAGGGGTTCACATGGCTGTATAGGGTTGTACATGGTTGTATAGGAGTTCACATGGCTGTATAGGGGTGTACATGGTTGTATAGGGGTTTACTTGGCTGTATAGGGTTGTACGTGGTTGTATAGGGTTGTACGTGGTTGTATAGGGGTTTACATAGCTGTATAGGGGTCTATATGGCTGTATATAGGGGTGTACATGGTTGTATAGGGGTCTACATGGTTGTATAGGGGTTCACATGGCTGTATAGGGGTTTACATGGCTGTATAGGGGTTCACATGGCTGTTTAGGGGTGTACATGGTTGTATAGGGGTTAACATGGCTGTATATAGGGGTGTACATGGCTGTATATAGGGGTGTACATGGCTGTATAGGGGTCTACATGGCTGTATATAGGGGTGTACATGGTTGTAAAGGGGTCTACATGGTTGTATAGGGGTTCACATGGCTGTATAGGGGTTTACATGGCTGTATAGGGTTGTACGTGGTTGTATAGGGGTTTACATGGCTGTATAGGGGTCTATATGGCTGTATATAGGGGTGTACATGGTTGTATAATGGTCTACATGGTTGTATAGGGGTTTACATGGCTGTATAGGGGTCTATATGGCTGTATATAGGGGTGTACATGGTTGTATAATGGTCTACATGGTTGTATAGGGGTTTACATGGCTGTATAGTGGTTCACATGGCTGTATAGGGGTGTACATGGTTGTATAGGGGTTCACATGGCTGTATAGGGTTGTACATGGTTGTATAGGAGTTCACATGGCTGTATAGGGGTGTACATGGTTGTATAGGGGTTTACATGGCTGTATAGGGTTGTACGTGGTTGTATAGGAGTTCACATGGCTGTATAGGGTTGTACGTGGTTGTATAGGGGTTTACATAGCTGTATAGGGGTCTATATGGCTGTATATAGGGGTGTACATGGTTGTATAGGGGTCTACATGGTTGTATAGGGGTTCACATGGCTGTATAGGGGTTTACATGGCTGTATAGGGTTGTACGTGGTTGTATAGGGGTTTACATGGCTGTATAGGGGTCTATATGGCTGTATATAGGGGTGTACATGGTTGTATAATGGTCTACATGGTTGTATAGGGGTTCACATGGCCGTATAGGGGTTTACATGGCTGTATAAGGGTGTACATGGTTGTATAGGGGTTTACATGGCTGTATAGGGTTGTACATGGTTGTATAGGGGTTTACATGGCTGTATAGGGTTGTACGTGGTTGTATAGGGGTTTACATAGCTGTATAGGGGTCTATATGGCTGTATATAGGGTGTACATGGTTGTATAGGGGTCTACATGGATGAATAGGGGTAAACAGGGCTATATTGAGGTATACATGGTTGAATAGGGGTAAACAGGGCTATATAGAGGTCAACATGGTTGAATAGGGGTAAACAGGGCTATATAGAGGTATACATGGTTGAATAGGGGTAAACAGGGCTATATAGAGGTCTACATGGTTGAATAGGGTTAACAGGGTTGTATAGGGTTCTACATGGTTGAATAGGGGTTAACAGGGCTGTATATATCTTTATAGGGGTGTACATGGTTGTATAGAGGTTAACAGGGTAAAAAAATTTCCGGGTTTATTTTAGGTGACACTTTGTGTTGCGTTATATAACGTATGAAACGTTAGGCTACGGTGGCTGTTATATAGAATTTTCCGACCAGGAGGGAGGGGGCGACTCTATTGTTTTCAGGTGGGGGTCATCATATGATGAAATCACGTGAAAGTCATACAGGCTGGTCTTTCAAGATCTTTCAAGGTCACTGGACAGTATTCCGGGGAAAAGGGGAACTCCCAAATCACTGAAGCAATTCAACTTCCGTCCGCCCAGCTCGCATCAATTCATTTGCACTGTATACCAACTTTATTCAGGTCAGTTGTGTTCTGTTCACTTAAAAGCAAGTTGTTTCATATTTTAGTGACGAGTGTACTTTTTCTTGTAGGTCTCCGTGGTACATAGAAGAATGTAACTGAAGTTTCGGGTAGGTCTTGTTTTGTTCATCGTACTGTATATATTGCGTATGATGATGAACAAGTTCGGTTGTGATTCGTTTATAGACGCAGTTGCTCGTAAAGGGTAAGGCTGTTAAATTCTACATGACTACGATATTGCTTTTCAAATACTTTGATCGTGTTTCGGTATTTACAAAGAAAATAGCTCGCTCTATCATTCCCGGCATAGTGAATCGAACGTTCGAAAATCGAACACAATCGAACTCAATCGAACTCAATCCGTGGATTGAGTCCGATTGAGTTCGGCAATCGAACGAAATCGAACATCAGACTTTCAGTGAGTTCGATTTCCGAACAAATCGAATTCAATCGAACAAATCGAACTCAATCCATCTGATTGTGTTCGATTGAGTTCGGAAACCGAACTCGAACGGAAACCGAACTCAATCGAACACAATCAGCTGGATTGAGCTGAGTTCGGAAACCGAACTCAGTCGAACACAATTAAATGGGTTGCGTTCGATTGGCCCCCTGGTAAACCAATACAAAGCAAGCCCATCAAAGCAGGTTTTTCTCGTGCATTTTTACAATTTATTCAATAACAGAAAACCATTTATAAACTGTCCACGGCAATTAAGAGAACAGAACAGAACAAAGCTATCATTCAGTGCAATTTGTTCGAAAATGGACGAAGCACTCCTGAGCACTACTGAATAAAATAAAAGCCGTTGAATCAGTTTAATATCAGGTCGTCGTAAACACTGGTAAACATGGCTTGGAACATCAGAGTACGCAAATAAATGAAAACCTTGAAATAGTTATTCATAACAAACGAAATGCAGTTAATAATCTGGTTTTCCTCTTTGGTACATTAAACGTATATAATTAAACGTATATAATTTAAATTGACATATTTTGGTAGGGGTCATGATGAAATCACGTGAAAGTCATACAGGCTGGTCTTTCAAGATCTTTCAAGGTCACTGGACAGTATTCCGGGAAAAAGGGGAACTCCCAAATTACTGACGCAATTCAACTTCCGTCCGCCCAGCTCGCATCAATGCATTTGCCTTGTATACCAAGTTTATTTAGGTCAGTTGTGTTCTGTTCACTTAAAAGCCGCGTGAGTTATTTCGTATTTAAGTGATGCCTGTACTTTTTTCCCGTAGGCCTTCGTGGTACATAGAAGAATGTAACTGCAGTTTCGGGTAGGTCTTGTTTTGTTTATCGTATTATATTGCGCAATTTGCGCTAACGTTTTTTGAAAAATGTTGAACTTTAGAAAAGCTAGAAGTCGAAGATTTTCCTCTTGACCGCAGGCGGATCGAACGATAAAGAATTACTGATGCACGGGGTGAATCGAAATACAAACTTTGTAGGTGTTTGATTCTTTCAACTTTTATTAAAAAAGATTACTTCTTTGCAGCTTAAGAAAAATAGGGGATATATTTTGGTGATCAGGTTTCAAGTAGCTTCCAAACGGATGGATATGGTGTAGTTACAACTAGCTGTCGAATAACAACAGTTTCCCCTTAAGAGCTAAGTTCGCTCGCAATTGTTTTGAATTCAAATTAAAGACATTAATAATTTGACTTTTCTCCAGACGTCTTAATGGAAAACGGTACTTATGCATCCTTTTAGTTCATTAAATCAGTCGAAAAATTCCTTAAGTAATTCATTTTTTATATTAACTTGGAGGAATTTGAACTTTCGTCGCTTTCTATTCGAACCAAACAACGCGTCTCGTCTTCAAAAGTGCAATATATTTAACTCCTTTTAGGCCTTGAGGACAATTTTTATTTCGATTTAATGAAAGTAAAATGAAATTTAGATTTTAGCGAGTTAATACTCATGTGAGATTTTAAAGATCCTCCTATCTCCTATTTTACAGAGATCCCCATTTTTAGAGATTCCTTTTTTTAGAGATTACCTCTTTTAGAGTTTCCCTGTTTTTCAGATTCCTTACTTTCAGAGCTTTTTCCATTAAATTTGAATCTTAAAATATGTTTTGCCTTTTGTACATACAGTCATGGCGGAAGGTCAAGGTTCGCCATCTTCTGCTGGTGGAAACCTGGAATTTGATGATGACACTCTAATAGGTAGGAAAAACTGCAAATAAACATGGTGTTATATTTATTTATTTATTTATTTATTTTACGTTTGCTCTTTTGCAAGGACATAAACATTTCAAGCTTCTTTTGAAGTGAGAGAAACGAGTTAGTTAATTTACGTGTATATCCTTAATCCATAAACTATACTGCCGTTTCTTTTTTTTTCAGCGATAGCAAAAGTGTACCTGGAAGAAGGTAACAAGGAATACAAAAGAAAAGAGGCTAGTAATGCCGTATATTTCTACACGGAAGGAATTCAAGTAAACTGTAAAGATGATGAACTGAATGCCAAACTGTACAGCAACAGGGCAACAGCTAATTTCAATTTGGGTAAGATCTTGTTATAAAGATTTACACTGAAGCTCGTCACTCGGGAAGATATATTTGGAAAAATGTTATGGGTTGTGTATTTTCTTTTCGCCATTACACTAATTGCGAAAGATAACTTTTATGCGTTTCAGTAACGCGTGCATCCTGTACATGCAATGTAAGTGGGTTTCCTTGCTGCACTTAATTGCATGGATTCCAACTTTTGACTCTAAATTCCTTCCTTATATTTTGAACATTTTCGCAAACAGCTTTTTCTTCGAATGTTCGAATGCTAATTGTAGGGGTATAAAAACGAATGTTATCATTATGCAATTTAGTTAACTTTTTCCACTCAGTTAGAGAATGACATTTTAAAAAACTATCCGGTGTGTTAAAGCAATCCGATTAACGTCGTTGAGAAGAAATTTTAATATCCTATCACAGACCTGGGTAATTATAATTTTGCTACTTGAGTTCGATTTTACGCAATCGATGACTTATCACTTAGCTTTTCCCTGCCACTCGTTCTGCTGTACATTAAACAACCTTATAATTTCATTTTTTTCTGTTAGGAAATTACCGAGAAACTCTAAATGATGCAACAGCTGCGGTTAGTTTGGAACCAACTTTCATTAAAGCCATTGAAAGAGGTAACGTCTTGGCGACCATTTGTGATGACTTGTGGATTGCAATCATTAAGCAAAAAATGCTTTATATGTCCATTTTAACCGGCAGGGCAACGGGTTGACTCGTTGAACGGTCGAAATTTAGTTTGTTTACCCAAACGCTTTTTAGGAAAGCATTGGCGATTTTTTTCTGGTATTTAAACAGCAAATGAATGTTAGTTTCTCCAACCAACATGCAATGCAAGAGGAAACAAAACAATTTTTTTTAAATGTGTGACTATTTAATTGGTGTCCACAATAAGCCCACAACGACTAAATACATAGACATGCACGAAAATAAAGTTTTAAATTACTTACTTACTTACTATACCAGACTGGAGTATAAGAAAATTCGATGTTGTGCTACATGTTGAGTAATGCCATAGAAAACGTTTGTTTATATCGTGAACTCTTCTCTTGACTTAGGAATTGTTTCAGATTGGCGGATCTCGCTACAGCTGTAAAACAATTTTCCAGTGAATAAGAAAGATGTTGATGAGAAGTTCCTAGAGATTCTGGCAATAACAAAGTCTGACAAATTAAAGTCAATAAGGTTTCTTTTCTGCATGAAAGCTACTTGTTAGTAAATCAAAAGTTTGCGCTGGCTGTCTCTGTTGAACACTCATTAACTATTTACGTCATTTTCCACGTTGCCCGACTTGTTTCAACTGTCAGTTCAATATCCGGACTTTGCCATAGCTTGCGTATGCAGCTTTGCTGTTTTTACTTATTTAACTTTAATTGCCAGAAAAATCAGTGTTTGGGTGCTTGTACGCTTTTGTTTGCGGATCTATGTTTATAATGTAATACGTTTGTCTAAATATTTTTCCTCTCTTTAGGGGCCAGTGCTTGTGTAAAACTACAGCGCTATAAAGAAGCCATGGCCTGGTGTGATAAGGGATTGGCTGTATCCTTTTACATTCCTTGCCATGCATCCGTTAAATTAAGATACAAGTTACGTTACCTTTCGGGATTCTACTAAATAGTGGTCCATTGTTAAACTAACAAAAAGCAGCTGTGGTTTGTTTAGACCATTTTTTTATACTGTAGAAAACTCCACCTCAATACAAACACGACGTACAGGTACAGGTCTTGAATCTTCTCATCCCATCTATCTGAGACCTTCCATGGTTTTACTTCAAAGCATTGTCACGGTCTGTTCCTGTTGGACTTCAAGCTCTTCATTTAAGTCCTCCGAATTAAGAAAAATCCCTATTTTCCAAGTTAGGCTTAAAGCAATCACAATGCATTAGGTTGCCACGTCATCGTACGCGTTTTGCTGCCAGTGTCATTGTGTTTCCTCTTGAAGGCTTCGCTCTTAGTGGTTAGGGAGGTGGGGCTTTTACCCTGAAGGACTATAAGCCACTATGCGTTTGTTGTTGCCAGATCGATGGGTTGAAGTGATAACCTTTATTGTGCTTTTGTGTACATTTTTTATAAGAGGTCATTTTAAACTTAAACTACATTAATTTACTGACAGTCGCTATGAAACTATAAAAAGTAATTTCTCGATTAAGACTTAAATTTTTTCATTACAATTTGTGTTTGTGACCACTTCATTCCAATAACATGTCACGTGACTTAATTCTACGAAGATCGATAAGAAGAATAACACATTACTTGATTTACGGACCAGATGTCTTGGTGGACAAAATACATCTCAAGGGAGCATGCCTGTTACTTACACTATGAAAAGCCATGTAAGTGTTGTTTATACAAAAAAGTATTGTTGCAGAAAAATAATTCCATGGCTAATAATATTAATAATCTTTTATTATTTAACTTTTAATCACCTATGTGGTTTTCAGAAAGTTCCTAAAGGTCCTACCTACGATTAAAAATACTAACTTAGACTATAAAGAGTAAAATGAAATATACCAAGAAATCAAAAACTATTATTATAAGCCAGATGTGTTGGTTCACAACAGATCTGACCACAAAAGATCTGTGTTTGTTCACCATCACATCTGACTTTACAAGGAAGATCAAATGATATCGAGTAAATTGTTTTGCTTTTAACGTGTCCATTTCCTTTTCACAAATACTTCCTTAACCTATATAATAAAATGCTAAGCAAAAAATGTTTAATGGGATATTTGAACGAAAAATTCAATAGACAAAAGGAGTACGTTAAATAAAAAACTTTTTTCACCACTTGAGAATTTCAAAGTAAAAAGAAATTGAGGACCTCTTTTTGCACTGTTGTCAACCTGTTAGTTTCACCTTTATTACACGCAGGCACCAGGTTGACACATGGTAGTTTATGTGCCAACTTCTGTTCTTGATTTTGTTACTAATCAAGATATGTTTCTGTCTGATAGCAAAGCAAGACAATTTTCCAAAACGCTGCCAAAGAGGTAGGAGGTAACGATGAGGAAACTACACGTGGTGATGTTACCAACGCCCATAATACTGTCGGAGATCTAAACAGTACAATACCCTTCCTTGAACTCACTTCTGGCAATCCTGACATTACATCTTACCGTCTGCAATATCTTGAACGTGAGCTAAAAATTGCAAAAGAAGTGGGAGACAAAGCCCGAGAAGGAAGAGCGTATGATAACCTTGGCAACGCTTACAAAAGTCTGGGAAATTTCAAAACAGCCATTGAGTTCTATGAACACTGTCAAAAAATTGCCACAGAAGTGGGAGATAAAGCCATGGAAAAAAGTACGTATGGTAATCTTGCCGATGCTTATGATTGTCTGGGTGATTTTAAAACAGCTATCGAGTACCAAGAACGTTGTCTAAAAATTGAAAGAGAGGTGGGTGACAAAGTCAACGAAGGAAGGACGTGTGGTAATCTTGGCAACGCTTATGAAGGTCTGGGGGATTTCAAAACAGCAATCGACTACTACAAACGCTGTCTAAAGATTGCCAGAGAAGTGGGAGACAAAGCCATAGAAGGATATGCATATGGTAATCTTGGCAGCGTCTTCAGAAGTCTGGGATATTTCAAGACGGCCATCGAGTACAACGAACGTTGTCTAAAAATTGCCAAAGAGGTGGGGGACAAAACCGGCGAACAAATGGCGTATTGTAATCTTGGCAACGCTTATCAAAGTCTGCAGGATTTCAAAACAGCCATCGACTACTTTAAACGCTGTGTAGAAGTTTCTAAAGAAGTGGGAGACAAATCCACAGAAGGAAGTATGTATGGCAATCTTGGTATCGCTTACAAAAGTCTGGGAAATTTCAAAACAGCCATCGAGTATCATGAACGTTGTCTAAAAATTGTCCAAGAATTGGGAAGCAAAGCCAAGGAAGGAGCTACGTATGGTAATCTCGGCATTGCTTATCGATGTCTGGGAGAATTCAAAACGGCCATTGATTACCATAACCGTAGTCTAAAAATTGCCAAAGAGGTGGGGAACAAAGCTGGAGAAGAAATGGCGTATGGTGATCTTGGCAATGCTTATCATTGTCTGGGGGATTTCAAAACAGCCATCGACTACTATGAACGTTGTTCTAAATATGCCGCAGAAGTGGGAGACAAAGCCAGAGAAGGAGAAACGTATAACAATCTTGGTATCGCCTACAAAAGTCTGGGATATTTCAAAACAGCCATCGAGTATCATGAACACAGTCTAAAAATTGCCAAAGAAGTGGCAAGCAAAGCCTTGGAAGGAATTACGTATGGCAGTCTTGGCAACGCATATAGCTGTCTGGGGGATTTCAAAACAGCCATCGAGTACCATAACCGTTATCTAAAATTTGCCAAAGAGGTTGGGGACAAAGCCGGAGAAGGAATCGCGTATGGTAATCTTGCCAACACTTGTCAACGTCTGGGGGATTTCAAAACAGCCATTGACTACTATAGACGTTACTTAAGAATTAACATAGAAGTGGGTGACAAAGCCGGAGAGGGAAGGGCGTATTTTAATCTTGGTAGCCTTTATCAAAACCTGGAAGAATTTAAAACAGCCATTGACAACTATGAACATTGTTTAAAAATTTCCAAAGAATTGGGGGACAAAGCTCTGGTGGCCGAATCGTTTTATGGTCTTGGTAGGAGCTTTGAAAGACAGGGATCTTTACTCAAGGCTCTTGATTGCTACCATTCTAGTGTGAGTATGTTCAACAAAATTAGGCAACATCTGAAACGTAAAGATGAGTGGAAAGTCAGCTACCGCGATATAACTGACTGTGCCTACGCAAGTCTATGGCGTCTATCACTAAAGCAAGGCAAAGTAGTTGAGGCTCTATCTGCGGCTGAACAAGGACGCGCCCAAGCTTTGAATGATCTGATGGAATTGAACTATGGGCTTGAAACGGCTTACAAACAGTCCAATACACCGGATGAAAGTGCCTACGACTCATTTAGCTTCCTCCGATCGACTGCCGTTTTTATAGCGACTGATGAAAGAGACATTGTTTTCTGGGTAGTTCAAAACGGAAAGGTCGTGGACTTGAGAAAAAAGGAATTCAGTGATAGCAATTCACTGGAATTAAACAGCTTCTTTAAGTCTTTAATATTGGCCGCTTCTCAGAAAATTGGTGCAAGAGCTGGTGTAAAATGCGAGGATCGCTCATTGGATAACCTGGCAGATGAAAAGGTGCCAAATGAGAGGTCTCCTGAATCACGATTCATTCCATTTCGCCTTCATACAAATGTCTTAAGAACATTTTATGACATCATCATTGGCCCCATTAGCGACTTGGTTCGTGGTAAAGAACTGATATTGGTTCCCGAAGGCCCATTATGTTTGGCCCCTTATGCTGCATTCATGGACCCTAACTCAAGGTACCTATGTGAGTTTTGTAGAATCCGCATGATTCCATCCTTGACCAGCTTGAAATTGATCACAGAATCACCAGATGGTTACCACAGTAAGACAGGGGCGCTTCTAGTGGGTGATCCGTGGTTACAGGAGGTTGTTTTCCAAGGGAGAATACTAGAACAGCTGCCATGCGCCAAAGAAGAAGTAGAGATGATTGGCAGAATATTAAACACAGAACCACTCATCGGAAGACAAGCAAAAAAGGATGAAGTGTTGAGTCGACTCTCCTCTGTCGCTTTAGTGCACATTGCGGCACATGGTCGTATGGAAACAGGAGAAATTGCATTGGCACCCAATACTAAACGAAAATCCCAGATTCCTGTCGAGGAAGACTTTCTGTTAACTATGAAGGATGTCATGAGTGTTCAAATTCGAGCAAGGCTGGTTGTGTTAAGTTGCTGTCATAGTGGTCGTGGGGAAATTAAGCCTGAGGGGGTGGTTGGCATTGCACGAGCGTTTTTAGGTGCCGGTGCGCGTTCTGTCCTGGTGTCCCTGTGGGCGATTGACGATGAGGCCACTATGGAGTTCATGAGAAGTTTCTACTCACACCTGGCGGAAGGAAGAAGTTCCAGTGAATCCCTGGACCAAGCCATGAAATGTATGAGAGAATCTGACGACTTCAATGAGGTGAAGTACTGGGCTCCGTTTGTGCTGATTGGAGATGACGTTACGCTGGAATTTGGTGGAAGCGAGTGAATGTTCTTCACTGTAAGTAGAACCATGTATAGTGATCAATTCAAATACCACAGAAATTCTAAAATTAAATATTTGTTCTTTAGCCACTATCGTTTGTGAAATGAAAGAGCTTTCCGTTTTGAGACCAAATTAAGAAAATCTTTTAAAGTTCACTAGGAACGCCCGAATACCATTACACTTGCACGTTTTTGCATGTGATGTGAGGTCATAAGAGCAAATTAAAAGTACTGAACGACCATAAAACATTTTAGACAGCGATTACATAGTTTTAATAGTTCTTGTACGATGGAGTTTTAACAATTTTAATTTTACGTAACGTTACAACTTGATTGGTGTGTGAACACTTTTTTTACCAATTGATTTCCTTAATGTAGAAAATTTACTTTAGTTTTAAATATTATTAGTGATAGTTACTCGATTTATTGATACTGCCGTATAAACACTTTTACTGAATTTCCTTAATGTAGAAAAATTTACTTTAGTTCTGAGTATTAATAGCGATACTTCGATTTATCGATGTGCTGTTTATATGTTTGCCTCTTAGGTGCGGAACGTAGATCGAAACTGTACATGCGCAAAAAAGAAGTGACCCTAGTGCTGGATATTGATCAAGGATGTCTATTGGTACATAATTAAAAAAGACTGTAAATACACATATCATATTGAAATGTATAGGAAAACGGATTCATCAGAGACTGTAACGATATATACTGTAGTGTACTAGAAGATGTTTAAGTTTTCTTAGCTTCGAGAAAAATCTTAGTCTTTTTGACTGTATATTTATCAGTGTTACTATCAATGTGGATGGACCTTCTCAATTGATTTGTTGTCTATGCTGGTCTTAGTGTAAATAGTCAATAATTTCAAAGTAATTAGTCAATGATAGTTTTGTAGCAAACGTAATCTCGTATAACATCTGAAACGTTTTAAAAAATGTCTAGCCGAAGCTATATAAGGTGTTTTAATTTTATTATTACTAGTATGATTTCATTTGATGCACCTGGGTATATATTTAGAGTGCTTTGCCAACAGCTTAGAAGCAAACACTGAAGAAGTGGTGAATTTCCCTGCCCAGCTAAATATAAATAGCAACATTTCTCTAATTTTCAGAGACAATCGAAACCTGCTACTTGCCGGGTTCATTTCGCCATTGTATAGCCCATTTCTAGAAATAAATCTGCTCTTGTTCCGTTCTAAATGTGATATCCATATTGATAACATAAAACTCTTTTAATTTGTAAGAGAACGGTAGCTAATTTTTTAGGACTTAGTGATCAGACATGGTACATGTACTTTATCTTACATTCTGAATCGACAAGATTGTGAAGTTTGATATTAGTGATAATAAAGGCCATTTTGTTGGAAAGCAATGCAGAAGTGTGTTTTAAGTATTTTTTGAATGAGGTGATATGACGGTTTTCAGTTTCAAATCAAACAGGGTGCACAGAACTGATTTTAGTGATTTTTCCTCTACCTTTTACTCCTTTTCACCTGCCGTCTTTCATAAGATTCGTTCAGGATTTTGTCCACCTTAAATTTATGCTGCTGGCGTCACGAAAATTTGAGGGCGGGGTGTTGGGCGAAGAATTTTGCATTGAAACCGTTGCCAGGTAGGCCAGCAGATGAACTTGCCTAATTATTAAACCCTCCGAGGTCACTCGAGGGATTGGACGAATTTGGACGGTCTGACAATCACGCAAAATAAATGACCTAATTGGGCTATTTGCCATGGGATATATTTTCTCTCGCCCATTATTTGTTTGTTTACAGTACGACTAGTTATAATAGCGGAGCTCCTTAGCGGCCCGTAAGGGCCGCAGAGCGGAGCACCATACCCATAAAAAAAACACATGAAAAAAAAAAAAAACACATGAAATAAAATAGGAAACCTCTGCATCCGAGTTTTCATGGTCATCATGGCTAGCGGCATGCCTCGCGGGCGCGTACGGCGGCGTACGTACGGTGTTGCGCACATCCGGGATCTTGAAAGGTCTTGACAACTCGCGCAGTACTGGCGCGAAATAATTTTGCAGTGTGAGGTCTAAACAGCTAGTCTGAAAGTTAGAACTTGAGACAAACACATTTATTTTGGCTCCTTGTTATGCCGATGACTACAAACGAGAGCAGGGTAAACTTAACTTCGAGGAAACAGGGTTTAAGCGATTTGCGACGGGAAAGAGATCGCGAGAGATCCAGAAAACCCGGACAGAAAGCAGGCGAAAAAGTATAGCAAAGCGCCTGTCGAACCTGGTAGCAAAGTAGCGAAGAAAAGCGACTAAAATAGCAAGAGAGGTGCCGAGGAAACAGGCAAAGAAATAGCGGAGAACAAGGGAACGGAGATAAAACGAGCAGACGAGTGTACCTACTGCGGCCAACTGGTGAAGGTGAGTACAAAACTGCAGTGTTTCCGTCATTTAATATCTCTACGTTTTGTCTTAAGCTTACTTTATACGCAAAGTAAGCTTATATTGACGGCACATTTTACTTGCTTTCGCCACTAAGCATTTGCTTGTGACATGAACAATGTTGAAAAATACTATTCGTTAAAATTCAGTTTTACCAGGTTTTACTGATCAAATAGGAGGATTTGATTATGTAAACAAATAATTGTTGGGCCTTCGAGGAACGAATTCACAAAGAATATCACTTCAACACATCTCGAAGAAAATTAAGCTTACGATTTTTAAATGCTTGTGATATGATTATTTTGTTTTACAGTGCTGGAAGAGCAGCTGAGATGAGAATGAAAGTGATGTCAGTTTGCACGAAGCACCTGGAATTTCGTTAACTCCGAGTGAAATAGATCGATTCAGTGTATGCAGTTTATTGATATTCATGATGGAGGTAAAATTACTGTTCATTTAGTCAGAGTAAATAAACTTCAGCTTCATTACTTGGCTCTTTCGTTCCCAAATATATTAAATAATCCACTTGTCATGTAGTTCTGTTCACTATTGAGCGTTCATGTGGATTACATAACAATGTCAACAATTTTGAGATTTTGAGGTCTGTTTTGCTGGTTTCATTCAGAATGTCAACAGTAAATGTTATATTTGTCATAAAAAAATCACAATCTTGTTGTGGAATTTGGAAAATGCACACAACAAAGGTTAATGACTACTGGAAAACTGGAATCTTTGTGAGTAAATTCATGCCATTTTAGACACTGTATGCAGCTGTGCATGCAAACTTATTATTAATTAAATGTGTATCTTTAAAAATCTTAGTATTACTGTTAAGAGAAAAGCTTTTAAGATGTGGCAATGTTTTTCCTATGCATGTACATGTACATGTATATATAGGGGTAGAGGGGAGGGGGAGTATTTAAAGGTCAAACCTTTTAAAGAGGGGGTGTAAGGGTTTGCAGTGATGCTTTGAGTTTATTAAAATATCAGGACCTGAACAATCGATGGAATCGATAATCAATGGCAATCGATAACAATCGATGACAATCGATATCAATTAATCGATTGATATTGATAATCGATGAACAATCGATCGCTAAAGTTTTTGTGATTATCGATTGTCATCGATTATCAATTTCATCGATAATCGATGACAATCGATCAATTAACTAACATCGATTTTCATCGATTATCAATATCATCGATTACCAATTCAATCGATCATTTAACTGCCATCGTTTTTTATTTGACTAGTATTTGATAAATATGTTTACTTTAAAACACACGGTCTCTCTTGTATGTTATATTTTATTAGCAACAACAATGATAACCTTTCCAAAAAATGTCAATACAACGAGAAACTTACTAACTTAACAGTAATAAGGCAATAATTATTTAAAACAAACGTTTTGAGCTTAAGTCTTATTCGCCTCCATCAACGAAGCGTACGCTTTTCGGTCTGGTTTGCTTTCAAACCAACTCCTGGCAAAGTAAATAGAAATCGCAACTTACAGAATTCCTCGCTGTCTAAGTACAATGTAATTTTTCTAAAACTCTGTCTTGTAGTCCATAAACATTTTCTCGCTCGTCCGAAATATTTCAAATCAAACAGTAGCAGAGAGAACTCAAAAATACGTCGTCCGTACGTCGGAACGAAAACGAGACAACAGTGGGAGTCTGGGGATGAGTTTCGCCTGTCACGTCCGCCATTTTTGACTCGGTCACGAATAACGAAGTGTCTTTGGAATTCTAGCGCTAGCAAACAGTAGGAAACTCGAATGAAAAACAGAAACATTAAAGCTTATGATGTAAACTTCATCTCAATGGAAAGGAGCTTTATTATTTTTTTTTACAAAACAACATATGTAAGTATTTACTTCATGCTTCGGATTGATTGTGTGTTTAATGCCAATCGATTATGGTGGGTGATTACCGTCATAATTAAACTTTGGATTATGTTACTTGTTATTGCATTTTGTTTTACAATAAGTTGCTTGTGTGTTTGAATTTTATGTTGGTTGTATCAATTTTCTGTCAGAATTCAGAAATTTTCGCCTAATCAAATTTTCGGTAACTCTAAACTTTCTAGTCATTTGAATTTTTCAGGTTGTGCCAGTTTTCGGGAACTATTCCAATTTCAGACTGTTTTCCAATGCTTTGCATCTCCGATTCGTTTTTCGTTTCTGGTGTATTTTTTGCCAGTAGTTCGAATTTTCGGACACATTCAATTTTCTGCTAGTAGTTCGAATTTTCGGACACATTCAATTTTCTGCTAGTTCCCGGCGCCATATTGGAATAGTAACCGCGCAGACATGATAGCGAGGCTACCGGTGACCCGTGGCTGAGCGTGAAGAGAGATTACAGTGAGGATTCGGCAATTAGCCCGTGTTTTTTCGCGTTTTTCGGAACATAAGCGAAAGTTTTGATTCTAATAATACTCCTTCGTCATCTTCTAAGATGAATGGAAAATATTGGGCCGCTTTTGGCTGTAAAAAAGGCGAGTAAACTTCTCAGGGGCTATCAGTAGTTTGCGTAACAAAACACAAGGAGATCCAGTGAAGAAATCGCATCCATGGTGTAATCTGATAAGACGCCAGCATGAGCATGGTGAGGACAATTTTCTTCGTCTTTAAAGCAATTTTTCTTTGTACTAATCATTACAAAAAAGGAAATATACACAGCTCTCCTGAGCAAGTCGTTGGGATCAGAAAAAAGGTTTTTAACATGCAATGTTTACAGAACTTTTGTTTACTTGCTCTCAATCACTGAAGTTGATGTTTAATAATACTTTACATTACACAATGCCCAATTCTTGAAAGTTTTCAGTAAAATAGTTATCCCAAATCAGGAATTATTCTCAATTTTGCAGACTTCTTTTTTATTTTATTTCTGAGTGTGGCAGTTTATTTTATATTGGTTAGAGCTGCTTTTAGGTGAAGTTATAAGCTTGGTTTAAATAAAGTTTTAATATTATCTCATAGGTAAAGAGAAATCCCAGCAACATAGATTGTGAAACATTCTAAAAGGAGTCTGCCAGTTGAAAGAAGCTCAGAAAATCATCTATTCAAGTCAAGAAATGGAAAATAACACAAGCAGAGGGCAATTTTTTAAGAATAAAAAATGTTTTCAGTTGAAATGACTGCATCAGCTACTAAGTTTTGAAATAAATCATTTGCAGTGTTGAATCAAGGTGTTTCAAAAAGCCATTTAACAGTTCCTGTTACTATAAAAAAGTATTACCAACCCAAACAGTATGGTAAGGATTATTATTATGAGATGCACAAAATGTGGACCATGTATAACTGACAATAATGCTTGCAAGTCTAAAGTTATATTTACAAAAATTGCCTGAGGGAATGATAAAATCATTGCTATACTTTACATGTCCAGGGACAACTGTATTTGTTCTTTGTCCTTGCCTTATTCTGGCCTTAAAGGAATTTTATTGACTATTTTGGAGAGAAAAGGCTTGCTTTTTCAATTTTTTTTTAACACCACATTCTCAGACAAAACAAATTCCACCCCTACACATTGACCTGGTGTGGGAGACGCGGTGGCCAATGGTTAGCGCACTCAACTCCCAGTCGAACGGCCCGGGTTCGAGTCCTGGTGGGGGAGCTGCGTTGTGTTCTTGGCCAAGACACTTTACTCTCAATGCCTCTCTCCACCCAGGTGTATAAATGGGTAACAGCGAATTTACTGCTGGCATTCCATCCAGGGGGGAGTAGACCTAGTCGCTTAATGCTACGGAAACCGGGATAAGCTCCAGCTGTATGAGCCACTTGGCTCGGACACAGACTTTACCTTACCTTTTACAGATTGACCTGGAGGTTACAACAAGAGAAATTCCTCTTCCCCATTGATGGTAGAGTTTCATATGGACACCGAACTACAGCTAATCTAGCAGAGTTCCATCCAGCTTCATGATGAAGATTTTATTTATTTTTATTTTCTTTACTGTCTTATTTAAACAACACATTCATCTTAAACATTACATAAATATTTTCAATACTACATGCAGGACCTTAAATTTTATAGCTCCCCATTTGAGATAATAAACATTCAGAAAGTGTTTAAAGTATTGACATACTTTCTGGTTTCAGTGTAAAAGATTTATGGGTGGTTAACCCTTTACTGTCAAAGAATGAACAGCCCCAAAACTTTACCAGGTCAATACATACACATGTACACAAAAGGAGATGTAACAGTAATTAAAATTTTTCCCTGAATTTGACCAAATTCTCTCATCTAGAGCTGATAGAAAAGTTGATTTTTAACCTCTTTTGGAGAAATAATACCAAAATGATGGGTTATCACTGATGGACGATTAAACTACCCTGACTGTAATGTGGTTGAGACCAAACTTTGCCTGAAATTCAACCAGTTTAAATTCAATGATGCATTATTTTCTTTGCAGATCAATCAGACTTTTCATCAGGTGATTTAATAGGGTGCAATAATACTCCTGGTTAATGAGAAAAAAGTTTTCCCTTTTCTTTTGCATTTTTATTTCTTGAGTAGATGTTTCTCTGTGCCTTCTTTTAAATAGTGACTTCCTTGTGTGATAATTTCACAATCCATGTTTACTGGGATAGTTTTCACCTATGAGACAATATTGAAAACGGATTTAAACTAAGCTTACAACTTTACCTAAAAGCAACTCTTTGTTATCAATAATCTATTTCTTTTAAATCTTATCAAAATACAATAAGCTTATATCAGACTCAAAATAAATACAGAAATAAAAAAAACCGTAGGCAAAATTGGGAATAATTTCTGAATTGAGATATATATTTAAATGGAGACTTGTCAACAGAAGGGCTTTCCTAGATATAAAATATTATCAAACAACTTCAGTGATTAGAAGCAAGTATAAAACAAAAGTTCTGTAAACATTGCATGTTAAAAACCTTTCTTTCTGATCCCAACGACTTGCTCAGGAGAGCTGTGTATATTTCCTTTTTTGTAATGATTAGTACAAAGAAAAATTGCTTTAAAGACGAAGGAAATTGTCCTCACCATGCTCATGCTGGCGTCTTATCAGATTACACCATGGATGCGATTTCTTCACTGGATCTCCTTGTGTTTTGTTACGCAAACTACTGATAGCCCCTGAGAAGTTTACTCGCCTTTTTTACAGCCAAAAGCGGCCCAATATTTTCCATTCATCTTAGAAGATGACGAAGGAGTATTATTAGAATCAAAACTTTCGCTTATGTTCCGAAAAACGCGAAAAAACACGGGCTAATTGCCGAATCCTCACTGTAATCTCTCTTCACGCTCAGCCACGGGTCACCGGTAGCCTCGCTATCATGTCTGCGCGGTTACTATTCCAATATGGCGCCGGGAACTAGCAGAAAATTGAATGTGTCCGAAAATTCGAACTACTAGCAGAAAATTGAATGTGTCCGAAAATTCGAACTACTGGCAAAAAATACACCAGAAACGAAAAACGAATCGGAGATGCAAAGCATTGGAAAACAGTCTGAAATTGGAATAGTTCCCGAAAACTGGCACAACCTGAAAAATTCAAATGACTAGAAAGTTAAGAGTTACCGAAAATTTGATTAGGCGAAAATTTCTGAATTCTGACAGAAAATTGATACAACCAACATAAAATTCAAACACACAAGCAACTTATTGTAAAACAAAATGCAATAACAAGTAACATAATCCAAAGTTTAATTATGACGGTAATCACCCACCATAATCGATGGCAATCGATGAAGTTCGCGACCACCAAAGTGTGATTATCGATTGATCATCGATTGGCCGATGCCAATCGATGCCAATCAACAGTAATTAATCGATTGTCATCGATTGATCGATTGATTTTCCGATCATCGATTTTCATCGATTGTTCAGGTCCTGAAATATTTACAGTAGAACCCTGCTAACTCGAACTCTGAAGGGAAACGAAAATGAGTTCGAGTTAGCGGGGTTGATTGAATATTTTATTTGCCAAGTTAATAATTGATAGTTTACTGATTTTTAAGCACTTCAGTATACAGTACTGTGCAAATTGAACTTATCTTGCCAGAAACTCTAAAGCGACCACACATTCTTTTGTTAAGAGTGGAAAATGACTGTCAAATACATGATCTGTTCATTGCTATAATCAATGGGCAACCGTTGCGAGTTGCAAGTTCTGGAATTCGAGTTATCAGGGTAAAAAGTTTGACCCAAATTTTGTTCAAGGGAAACAAAATTTAGTTCGAGTTAGCGGGGTTTTCGAGTTATCCGAGTTCGAATTTAACCGAGTAAAAATGACTGAAAAGTGGGGTCAAATCCAAGGGAAATGGAAGTGAGTTTGAGTTAGCAAGGTTGTTCGAGTTATCCGAGTTCGAGTTACCGGGTTTTTTTTCTGTAGTTGACTTCGCAGTTATCAGTAAAAAAAAATAGTCTGTGCTGATACATCTCTGTTAAATATATAAGGTATCCTTTCGCATCCAGTAGTTTTGCTTCACTTTATACAAGCTTGCGTTAAGTGTTTTGTTCTATAAATTATTGATTTTCATACCAATTAATCAATTTTAATTTAATCTGTGGCATTTGACTTTTTTCAGGGTTAACATGAATTTCAGAATTTGCAGAGCCACAGACACAAAAACAGAATGTGGACAAGGACATCAAAAGAAAACAGGAAGGATTAAGATTATCCAGCTTGATGTTTGGGTGTCTTCATGATGCCATTTTCAAGAGACTAGTAAATTACATGTAAATTGAAATCAAGAAAAGCTGCAAATGAGCAAAGTTTATATTTTAAATGTTAACGTATTTACAGTGTACTTCAGAAAACAACTTCTTGATTGACCTGTCTCTTTCACATCTTTTTAGATGTAACAAGGGCATTATGAAGTGATCTTTTTAAGAATAATTTATGCAGCCAAAACAGTAACAGCAGAAATGAATGGGAGTTTAAAATTGCTATTTTCAATGTTTTGGCTGGTAAGAAAC
Organism: Oculina patagonica; assembly: GCF_052425735.1. Taxonomy (NCBI): domain Eukaryota; kingdom Metazoa; phylum Cnidaria; class Anthozoa; order Scleractinia; family Oculinidae; genus Oculina; species Oculina patagonica. The sequence goes on along the minus strand of NC_135765.1, from coordinate 30,864,432 downwards.
CACATGTGACCAAGCTAAAATCTCTTTGGCCGGTTAACATGACCTGTAAGTGTCCAAATATTTTGAGCCCTCGACTACACAGGACTTACATGTAGTTGTCTAATTACTGTATATCATAAGATCTTTGGTTGACCTTGGGGGAGGTAGTGGAGTTAAAAAGCAATGTAATAATTTGAATTTGGATTGGTAATGCTGAAACTGGTGGTACTGTAATTCTTAAGTATAGACGTTAAAATCGTGATTGCAAGCAATATGCAATACCAATTTCATTCTTATGTGTTGTATGCTGCGTACAATTTATAAGAACAGCTATAATGTTAAAATTAGTGAAATATTCTAAAGCCAGATTAAATTTGCAGTGTCCATTAGGTACCATGAAGCAACCAAATTGTGACTCATTTGCTTACTTTGTGAACTTCATGACGAATGGGCAACATGACTCCACAAAAATGTGTACAATAAAGCATACAAATTTTTAAAAGAGCAGTCAAAGTATTGATGCTTTTTTTCTTGCATAGTTTTATACACAAGCAAACATGATTCTATTTTTTCTGCGTAATCAAAGAACAAAACTGAGTTTGAGACACACAAACAATATTCTATCTTCCCAGAATTTTTGTTTTTTTTATTTCTGTAAGTGAAGTGAAACCCCTTAAGAGGAAGGGGACTCAAAAAGACATGTAAAAGTAAAAAAGGTGCTATCATCCTTTTTTTGGGGGGGGGGAGGGGGGTGGGATGGGGTTACAGAATGTCCCTTCTTTGCTTCCAGTTAGTTTCACTCCGGTTTGCTTGTAGTTAGGTTCACCCCTGTTTGCTCGCAGTTAGCTTTATTCATCCGGTGTGCTTGGGATTAGCTTTCACTCTAGTTTGCTTGTGGTTAGCTTTCACTCCGGTTTGCTTGGCATTAGCTTATGGCAATATGCTGTAAACCCTTTGCTACATGTATGACCTCTGCCATTTCCATTCAAAATTAAAATATAGGCAAATAGTGAAAATAAAAACAAATGAATGAATGAAAAAAAGAAAATTAACCATATTCTTAATGTAGATGTATATTATTTCCTATATACTCTAAATGTTAAGTGCTTTGCTAATTTACCACGTGATATGCCTATCTACCCCAACATGCAGCCCTACTACCCCCTCCTTATCTACGAAGGTTACATAATTACCCGTTTTGCAGCATAATTTCCCATCCAGACTTCTGGATCATAATGCTGTCGGTGGAATTAAAACGTTTTGATTGATTTTGTTTGTTCTCGGCTTATTTGGTGTTGCTGTATACGGTACTCCCATATAAGGGCTATACGGGTATGTGCTGCTCAACAGGGTATGCCTTTTGCCTCTCTGACTCTGAAACAGGGTATACAAATCACTCTTTTGACTGTGGAACACTATCAAGTTTAGCTATGAAAATCTGCTCCTCTCATTGGTTTTTCTCCAAGCCACAGACAAAGTCAAGTGAGCGCTTTGTGATGTACGCTAGTGTTTTTATATCTATCTTCATATATTTTTCATTGTGGATATTGTCTGGAACAGGGTACCTATTTTGCACTGTTTGTCTGGAACAGGGTCGCAAATTGAGCCGTTTTTCTCTGGAACAGGTCCAGAGTCTCAGCGACTCAGTGGCACACCCCTTGAGTAAATTTTAGGGAGTACCTCTTCTGTCCCCCCCCCGGGACACGGTAAAAAAAAGTAAGTAACAATATTAAAATTTATAAAAAAAAAAAAAATAAAACGAATATTATATTCTTAGCCTTAAAATTGTACAATGGCTTGAATTCAGGTTTCAATAAAGTGCAAATTAATTAACTGGGGAGCTCCGCTTTTAGGCTTGCCTAAATCTATATATTATAAAAGGGTTACTACACGCTAAACCGTTCAAGAAGTCGTATTTCGCTCCACAGGAAGAAAAACCGTTTTATTTACTGAAGGACAATTATTAGAATCATAGAATAATCATGACCCGGTTTATTTGTGTTTAAGATAATTTTCTGCATCGCAAAAGCAACGTAACTCTTTTAACAGAGTTGTTGTAGGCAATAACACTGAGTAGACAAACAATGCGCCTCGTAAAAAATAAACTTTATTAAAGGGTACTTTAAGCTAAAACTTAACACCCTTAGTCAGTTCGGTTACTCTAGGAATCAAACAACTGCATAAATTTTCAACTGAAGTAGGCAATTTTCACGGCAGTATTGAACTGACGCGGCCTGCAATGGAAAATTTTGCGGAGACTGACAACATTAAGGACAGTTTTATGTCACTTAATTTTCCACGCTTAAATAGCCTCCCTAAAAGCAACGTTCAGTCGAATCCCGAGAAAAGCAATTTACTTCCTTCCTTTGGCAGTGAATAAAGGTTCATGGAATAGTAAAACTGTCTGAACAAATGCAACATTTATAAATATCAAAATAGCTCAGGATCAGTTCCGATCAGTGTAGAATCAACCACATCTTCTTCTTTACTGGAGAATACTGTAATCAACAGAGGATGATTTCAAACTCGACAACACCATAAGATCTACCTACAAGACCGCGGCCCAACAAGATCCGATATGTTAAAAGACGATAAAACTTGCCATCCTTTTTACAGTAACAACTTTTTCCCGGCCAGCACTGGGCATAATAATATCGGCAATTTGGGTATCCCTTCTACCCCGCGAGGACAAAATTGTCCCTTTATTATCTCTGGTCCGCAAGTGTATTAATTTCGCGCGAATAAATCGACCAGGTGGAAGTTTGTCTGCAGTGTCTGCAGATCGATGTTGGCTAAATCGCGTTCAATTTTTTTTTTACGCAGAGGCAATTGCAAGTAGTCCATACATTTCCACTATAAGAAAATTGTTTTCTTTTTTGTTTCGTTTTTACTCAAAACTTCCTGTCCCGACAAGGAACGTTCCAATGTTGACATCACATTTTTGACCCCGCGTATGAGATAATTTACGTGCGGACCAAAGACAATAAAGGGACAATTTTATCCTTACGGGGTGCAGTAGTAGGTCTAGCCAAGTGTCCCAAGTGGCCCGTACAAAAATAACGTTCTTGTCCCCGTCGGGTGTTATCTAGAAGAATAGCCAATCACAAAATTATGCTGTAAACATGTGCTGGTACCTGACAGCGGTGAAGTAGTTAATATTTAAGTACTGCAAATTTACCCTAAATTTTCCATACATTTTTTTGATTTCACAAATGTTCTCTGTTATATATATGAGGTTAATTACGATTTCTGTGTGTGTTTTGAGCTGTAATGGAAAAAACTGATACAATTGATCAGACCATAACAGTTGATTTTCAGTGCGATAATTCAATTTTATATTTTCTTGTTTTCAGGGAAAGCAGTTTTATCAAAATAAATATCCAATTTTGCCGTTTCTTCGGGGAACCCCCTAAACGTCTCGTGACATTTTCTATTTACATAATTTCTGCACTGAGAGTTTCAACCATAAAAAGACATTTGTTCCTTGTAGGGTTAATAGCTATAACATCACTGACAAAGAAAAGGAAAAGGATTAAAAAAAAGGTAAGTTGTTGTTTAAACCTTATTCACAAGTCACTAAAAAGACAATCGTGCAATGCAACTCGCTGCACATTTTCCTGTTTAAGCCTCTTAAGTTTCTATGCTAATACAGACGTCGCATCAGCCGACGCACAAGTAGCGAAGCAGTGTAGCCAGACTATCGGTCATTCGAAAGAATAATGTTACTCAAAGCCATTGCAAAAAGAAAGTAGGTAGTCGGAAACCACAGCACAATTTTGTGCTATGTGCAAGGTTAAATGAAATATTCGCTATTCATCCCACCTACCGCGCGCACACTTGTCCATTTAGGTGGGATGAAAAGCGAATATTTTTAAAATTTTACCTTGCACGTAGCACAAACTTGTGCTTTTTGTCGCGCTGTCTGTGTGTTCTGTCGGTCTCCGACTACCTACTTTCTTTTTGACATGGCTTTGAGTAACATTATTCTTTCGAATGACCGATAGTCTGGCTACACTTTATAACATCGAAGTTCGTTCTGCGTTCACAAAGCGACCTGCTCAGCTTTTAATATCACCTGCTGCGCCTTCGTTGTCCACCATGTTAAAAACGATACGCATGCGTCACTCACCCCAGACTGGAACGGTTTGCGGTTTCATCTCGGAACTGAGTTCTTTTTCAGTTTACATAATAACAGAAGGAGAAGTCATACCGGAACGAAAATTTAATTCGGAATGAACTCTTTTTGGAATGTCTTGCACGGGAATGAAATTTCGTCTCGGTATCATGTAAACAGATGCAGAGAAATAGAGATGGAAAGAGAATGAAGTCGTTGTGGAATGAAAATCATTCCGGTATCATGTGAACAGCCCTTTAAAATTCCACATAAAATCACCAGGAATCTTAAATGCGTTCCCGGCCAGTTGCCGGATAAAATTTCCCGGACACGCCAAAAATGGCCCTCGCTGACAGTCTACAACTCTTCTAAAACCTGGCTAGAAATCGACAACAATTGATTCCTCGGTGATTGTTATCGGAAGTTATTTTTGTCTTTTTACAAGTTGAAAACAAACATGAGATGGCCATCAAAACCGAAATTTGAAATGGTAAATATCTTTCTCGAAACACGTCTTTTTTCTTTTTTTTACCAGTCATGGCAGAAGGTCAGATCGCGTCATCTAAAGCAAAATTGGAGTTTGACGATGAAACTTTAAAAGGTATGGAAAATAAACTACATGCAAATAACTTTATAACATCGCAAATATAATTATTTGATGGTAATTTAATTTTTATTTTATTTGCCCTTCAAATTGATATATCAAAGTGGTACGTCCTTGCAATAAATAAACATTTCAAGCTTCTGGCTATAGCCTTGCAATTCAAGAGAAGCGAATTCATTTACTAATTTACGTGCACATCCTCGTGAAATTTAATCTACTGCCGTTTCAATCTTATTTCAGCGATTGCAAACGTGTACCGCGAAGAAGGTAACAATGAATACAGAAAAAGAGAACTTAGTAATGCCGTATACTTCTACACGGAAGGACTTCAAGTGAATTGCAAAGATGATGAACTGAATGCCAAACTGTACAGTAACAGGGCTACAGCTAATTTCTATTTGGGTAAGATGATTAACAGCCAAATCTTGTGCTTTTGCTTTTCTCACGTACAAGCACAAACATAAGCATAGGCACATACACAAGAAAAGAAAAAGAACAAGATTTATTTAACGTCAGACGAGACATTAATGGTTATGTTTTTGTGCCGCTGGATATATGGAGTATCTTTGACTTCTATTTTAAATGTGAAAAATCTATCTAATTACTCCGGCCTAAATTTGTCCATGATGAACATGTCCACAATGTCTTTACTGAAAAAAGACAAGCCAAAAAGTGCAACATTTCTGGTTCTCGCGAACAGAAATCTTTAGCTCCCGGAACGATTACCGTTTTTTACGGATTTCGGTCTGGATATTTCCAAAAAAAAACTAAGCCGGTATTCTGCAGTTATCTACTTAAAGCGCAACAAACTAACAAAGTATAAGTAAAATCAATTTTTGGACCGTAGCCAGGATTTCTTTGATTTTTACTAACATGAATTTATTCTTTTACTATATTATAATTATGTTAATTAGTCCCCCTTTCTTTCAATCTAGTTTGTTAAATTCGTTGAGCTAAGTTTATTTGAAATACCCAACCAAAGTCAGCTCCAGGCTTCGTATCGGTGAGCATTTACCAATTTTCACTGCCTCCTTGCCAAAACATTGTTAAGTAACCTGGCGAAGACCTTGGTACTTATCTTAGCACTAAGTTTTTGTCCCACTGCTTGTGTTTCTGTACACAAAATGGCGTGTAACTTTTATCATTTGTTTCTAGGAAATTACCAGGAGGCACTTAGTGATGCAACAGCCGCAGTTAAGTTGGAACCTACTTACATTAAAGCCATAGAAAGAGGTACGTTCTTGGCGAACGGTTGCGTTTTGCCGACTTCAAAGCTTAAGTTCACAGGGCTTTATTAGCAAACATGAATTTACCTTGGGCAAATGTCGTTGTCTTTCCTGTTTAAACAGAACTTAGCCAGGGAACAGCCAGTTGCAAGTTCCTTGGCCTCACTCTCCCCTCCCCCCGTGGGGTTTGGGAGAGCCCAGGGTCATTGCTTGAAAGCCTTCCCTTGCTCACACAAACTTTAAACGCAGGGCTGATCAAACAGCTAGGGACTGATGTTATAAAGGCTGCTGAGCCCAGATGCCAATTGTGAAAAGCGTGAACAAGTCCTGGCCATATTTGAAAGCAAAGTCTGTGCTGAACAGTTTGCTCAAGTGGCTTTCGTGTTCTCACTTATTACTCTTTAATTTGTTTGTTACTTTAACAGTGTTTGAATGATTTTTCTTTCACAATGTAGGTAAATATAATACTTATATCTAACCTTTGTTTCCTTTTGTAGGCGCCAGTGCCTGTGTGAAGCTACAGCTTTATAAAGAAGCCATAGCCTGGTGTGATAAGGGGTTGGCAGTATCCTTTTATAACATTTTTTAACATCCCTTGCCATTGATAGATGAGAAAAGTCATATTACCTGTCAGGGTTCTTGTGAATAGTAGTCTACTTCAAAACTAACAAAAAGCCGTGCTTTCCTTAGAGCATCTATTATACTTAAGCTACGCACCCCAATACATTGACAACAGCTGCTGATCTGTCTTCACTGATCCCATCTTGCCATCACACTTTCACTAATAACCTACCACCAGGTAAGCTCCATAAATCCAACCCAAGGCTATCCTCTGGTGTTTTTGAAGTAAATTTCTCCGAATCAAACTCCTTCTAAGAAATATCTTTGTCGTTTCCAACGTGGAATTCTTCTTCTTGAAGTGGAAACTACAAAAGGTTATACATGTACTCTGTCTTATTGCTGTCAGTAATCAACAATTTCCTGAGGCTCCACTGTCATATTCTTTAAAATTATTTGTATAAGGCAGGTTGACCTTTTATCCTAAAAGGCTTCGAAGTGGAATACGTTTTTGAGGGGGATGAAAAATTTTCATCTGCAACCTTTTGTTTGAATTTATGCACCTCTGCAAACATTTTCTTTCGAAATTCAAACTATTTTTTTATACGTATGGTGTTTGCAAGCAATTTATTTTGTCTTTTTGAGCCCTTCAAACAATTTTTTAGTATTTTTCATAACCCCGCTTCCCCTCCAGAAAAAGTTATAGCCCGTCCCTAATCGAGGTCGTAAAAAAATAAAAAAAAAGTAATTTAGGAAGCCCCTATGAACAAATAAGCTCTTCGAGCCGTCTTTTGTAACAGATTTCTTTAACATCTGCCCCCTTTTAGGTCCTGAAGTTTATCCCTAAAATTCCCATTCAATTCTTATATTTTTGCTAATTGCAGAAAATAGCTACGTACATAGAATTCTTGCATGAACTACAGCTTTACGTATACGAAATAGCTTCTTGACGGCCGACATTTAGACTACAGATCTTTTGATCAATTCTATACAAGGCGGAGAAGTTACTTCTCGTTGAGTCGAAAAATGCTAAAGACGATAAAAATTCATTTCTACATTTCTTAAAATTAGTCAATTAACAATGAATTTACTTTATGTCATCACGACCTGTCTTTAGGGCTACTTTTATTTCAAACAATATGTCACGTGCCTTGACCCTTAGAAGATTGAGGAGACGCGAAGTAAATTAGTTGATTTACGGACCAGGAGTATTGAGAAACTAAATTCACCACAACAAACAAAGCAACAGAAAATTAAAGACATGTCTGTTACTCACTCTGAGGAAGGCCAAGTAAGTATTTACATGAAAAAGAGTACTGTTGCAAGAAAATAATTTAATGGCTTTAATGGGAAAATCAAACCATATTAAGCACGTTTTCTTTTTTTTCAATTTTCATTTTTAACCTCAAAATAAATGTTTTTCCCTGTGTCAAAAAATACTTTACATCAAATATCGAACAGGATTTTAGTATAGGAAAGCGCCGACCTCGAGGAATGTTTTGAAAGTTGTCAAAATTGAACGAGCCTTATAACCCCTCGTTTCGTCTTTAGAATACTTTGGGTATCTTCTTTAGCCTTCCAGTCAACATCGTAAAATCTTCGGAAGACTTCGGTTCAACTCCAAAAGTCTTTGGATTAACATCGGAAATCATTGAAAGTCTTCGGGTAAACTTCGTAAGACTTTGAAAATTTTCAGAAGACTTCGGGTCAACTTCGGGAAGAAAAGTAACAGGTTCGCTTAAGAAGTACAATTTGGGATTAGTTGTACTGCTCTGTCCAATCAGAATCCAGTAATTTGTTGAGTGTTCTATAAGAACAGAAAATTATTATTTGATTGCAACAGACAAGCAAATAGTGCTTTTAATAACTAATCTTGCATAGGGACATATCACCCTGCCACATATACATTTAGAGAGATAAAAGGGATGGTATTTATAAGAATTGATGAACCATGACAAGGGTAAAATATTAAAAAAATGTTGCTAGCCTAGCTACAGGTTTCGATAGATGAAATGTTTACAAAAAATGCGACTCTATAAAGAACACTGTAAAACACATCTCACACAATTCTGGCGCTACAGCAATTCATACTTTTGCAGACATGACACGCTGTGGTGTCGTGTTCCCCATTTTAAACATTTTTTGAAAATCTTATGAGACAATAATATATCATTGAGAAATAAATACGACATAATTTTCTAATGTTTCAACAGAGTATTCTTACCTAAGTTTTATCACTAACTGTCGTAAGCATACGCCGGTTGTTTATCAATTGTTTACGCTTCGATGGTTGACTGACTACTGTGCAAAGGAAAGGCCAGGCCAGGCCCCTTTTATATCGGCCGGAACTTCTTGTTTAATTTTCATTACGTTTTCGTAACGTTTTAAAGTTGTTCTTTCTTATTTAAAAATACCTGCTAGCTAAACCTAGCTATATAACATGGAAGACAATCGGCACATGGTTTTTTTTATAATAGCTTTTGCGGACCTTGATGATTTTGTTAGTAATAAAGATATGTTTCTGTTCGATAGGAAAGTGAAGATTCTTTGCCAAAAGCTTCCAAAGACGTAGCAGATATCAATAAAGTTACCAGCTCCCATGACGTTCTCGGGGATTCCAACAGTACACAAAACTACCTTGAACTCACCCCTGGCAATTTTGATATTACTTGTCACCGTCTGGAATATCCCAAAATGGCAATGGACTACCTTGAAATTCTTGGTAACGCTTATGAAATTCTGGGGGATTTCAAAACAGCCGTCGACTGCCATGAACGTCATCTTCAAATTGCCAAACACGCGGGAGACAAGGCCGGAGAAGGAAAGGCGTATTGTAATCTTGGTAATGCTTATCAAGATCTGGGGAAAATCAAGTCAGCCATTGACTACCATGAACTCCATTTAAAAATTGCCAAAGATGTGGGAGACAAAGCCGGGGAAGGAAAGGCTTATGTTAGTATTGGTGGTGCTTACCAAAGACTAGGGAATTTTAAAACAGCCATCAACTACCACGAACATCATCTAAAACTTGCCAAAGAAGTCGGAGACAAATCCGGAGAAGGGATGGCGTATGGTAGTCTTGGCGACTCTTATCATCGACTGGGTGATTTTAAACGAGCCATAGACTACCATGAGCTTCATTTAAACATTGCCAAAAAAGTAAGAAACAAAGCCGAAGAAGGAAGGGCGTATGGAGGTCTTGGTAACGCTTATGAAGGTCTGGGGGAATTTAAAAAGGCAATCGGCTACTACGAACGTTATCAAAAGTTAGCTAAAGAAGTGGGAGATAAAGTCGGCGAGGGAAGTACGTATTGTAATCTTGGCAACGCTTATCAAAGTTTGGGGGATTTCAAAGCAGCCATTCAAAATCATGAATGTCATCTAAAATTTGAAAAAGAAGCAGGAGACAAAGCTGGAGAAGGAAAGGCGTATGGAAACCTCGGCAACGCCTACTGCAGTCTCGGTGATTTCGAAACAGCAATCGACTACAGTGTTCGTGCTCTCGATTTTGCCAAAGACGTAGGAGACAAAGCCGAAGAAGGAAGAGTATATGGTAATCTTGGAAATGTTTATTACAGTCGGGGGGATATTAAAACTGCCATTGACTACCATGAGCGTCATCTTAAAATTGCCAAAGAAGTGGGAAACAAAGCCGAAGAAGGAAGTGCACATGGAGATCTTGGCAATGCTCATCACAGTCTGGGGGACTTCAAAACTGCAATCGACTATCATGAACGTCATCTAGAAATTGCCAAAGAAGTGGGAGACAAAGCTGGAGAAGGAAAAACGTATTGCAATCTTGGCAACGCTTATTATAGACTGGGTCGTTTCGAAACGGCGATGGACTATTATGAACGTGATCTAAAAATTGCCAAAGAAGTGGGAGACAAAGCTGGAGAAGGAACTGCTTATGGTAATCTTGGCAACGTTTATCACAGTCTGGGAAAGTTCAAAACAGCGATCGAGTACAATGAAGTTTGTCTAAAAATTACCAAAGAAGTGGGTGACAAATATGAAGAAGGAAGGGCGTATGGCAAACTTGGAAACTCTTTTCAAAGACTGGGGGATTTCAAAACAGCCATCAACTACCACGCACGTTGTCTAAAAATTGCCATAGAAGTGGGAGACAAAGTCGGGGAAGGAAGGGCGTATGGTACTCTTGGTTACACTTCTCAAAGTCTGGGGGATTACAAAACGGCAATTGACTTCCATGAACGTGATCTAAAAACTAAGCAACAAGTGGGAGACAAAGCGGGCATAGCCACATCATTTTATTGTCTAGGTTGGAGCTTTGAATGGCAGGGATCTCCACTCAGGGCTCTTGATTGCTATCATTCGAGTGTGACTATGTTCAATAATGTAAGACGTCACCTGAAAGGTAAAGATGAGTGGAAAATTAGCTACCGCGACTTGAATGAATGTGCGCATGCATACACACGTTTGTGGCGTCTATCATTAAAACAAGGCAAAGTAGTTGAGGCTCTATCTGCTGCTGAACAAGGACGCGCCCAAGCTTTGAATGATCTGATGGAATTGAACTATGGGCTTGATACGGCTTACCATCAGTCCAATACACAGGATGAAAGTGCATACGACTCATTTAGTTTCCTCCCGTCGACTGTCGTTTTTATAGCAATTGATGAAAGAGAAATTGTTTTCTGGATTGTTCAAAACGGAAAGGATGTGCAACTAAGGAGAAAGGAAGTCAGTAATAGCAGTTCACTGGATTTGAACAACTTCTTAAAGTCTTTAGTGGCGACTGCTTATAAGGAAATTGGTGTAAGAGCTGGTGTAAAATGTGAGGATCGCTCACTGGATAACTTGGCAAATGAGAGGTCTCCTCAGACACAACCCAATCCTGTTGGCCTGCCTGAAAATGCTTTAAGAACATTTTATGACGTCATTATCGGCCCTATTGCCGACTTGATTAATGGCAACGAACTTATATTGGTTCCCGAAGGTCCGTTGTGTTTGGCCCCGTACGCTGCATTCGTGGACCCTAATTCAAGGAACCTGTGTGAGTTTTGTAGAATCCGCATGATTCCATCCTTGACCAGTTTAAAACTGATCACAGAATGTCCAGATGGTTACCACAGTAAGACAGGGGCGCTTCTAGTGGGTGACCCGTGGGTACAAGAGGTTGTTTTTCAAGGGCAAATACTGGGACAGCTGCCATGCGCCAAAGAAGAAGTAGAGATGATTGGAGGAATATTAAATACCGAACCACTCATCGGAAGACAAGGAACAAAGGATGAAGTGTTGAGACGACTATCCTCGGTTGCTTTAGTACACATAGCGGCACATGGTATGAAAACAGGAAAAATTGTCTTGGCACCCAACACTACACGAACATCCCAGATTCCTGTCGAGGAAGACTTCCTTTTAACAATGAAAGATGTCATGAGTGTTCAAATTCGAGCAAGGCTGGTTGTGTTAAGTTGCTGTCATAGTGGTCGTGGGGAGATTAAGGCTGAGGGGGTGGTTGGCATTGCACGAGCGTTTTTAGGTGCCGGTGCTCGTTCTGTCCTGGTGTCCCTGTGGGCCATTGACGACGAGGCCACTCTGGAGTTCATGAGAAGTTTCTACTCACACCTGGCAAAAGGAAAAAGTGCCAGCGAATCCCTGAACCAAGCCATGAAATGTATGAGAGAATCTGACGACTTCAATGAGGTGAAGTACTGGGCACCGTTTGTCCTGATTGGAGACGACGTTACGCTGGAATTTGGTGGAAGCGAGTGAATGTCCTTCACTGTAAGTAGAACCATGTATAGTGATCAATTCAAATACCACAGAAATTCTAAAATGAAATATTTGTTCTTTAGCCACTATCGTTTGTGAAATGAAAGAGCATTCCGTTTTGAGAGCAAACTAAGAAGATCTTTTAAAGTTCGCTAGAAACGCCCGGGTAAATACCATTGCACTTGCACGTGTTTTGTGCGATGTGACGTCATATAAAAGCAAATTAAAAGTACTGAACGACCATAAAACATGGACAGTTCTTTGTACGAAAAAGGCATTACAATTTTTATTTAATATCGTAATACGTAACTTTGGCGTATGGACACTTTTACGGAATGATTTTCTTAATGCAGAAAAATTGACTTTCGTTCTGAATATTATTAGAAATGGCCTATTTATTGAGATATTTTTTTTTTATATTTGCCTCTTAGGTGCAGAATGTACCAACTGTATACGCAAAGAATACAGTGAGAACAAGCGACCCTAGTGCTGGATATTGACCTTGATGTCTATTTGGTACATAATTAAAAGAGACTGTAAATACACATATCATATTGAGATGTAAAGGAAAACGGTCTCTACATATTCGTTAAAGAGACTGTAACGATACATACTGTAGTGTACTAATAGGTGTTTAAGTGAGGAAAATCAATGGAATTTCCAGAATAGTTTTCTTAGTCTTTTTGACTGTATTTTTATCAGTGTTACTATCGATGTACGTGGATGGACCGACTCGTTTGATTTGTTCTCTATGTTGGTCTTAGTGGAAATAGTCAAGAGCTGCAGAGTAAGTGAGTCAATGACAGTTTTGTAGCAAACGTTATATCATACATTATCATAAACGTTTTAAAAAAGGTCTAGCCGAAGCAAGGTGTTTTAATTGTATTATTACTTGTATGATTTCATTTGACGCACCTGGGCATATAATTAGAGTGGTTTGCCAGCAGCTTAGAAGCAAACACTGAAGAAGTGGCGAATTTCACTGCCTACTGTATAATATAAATAGCAAAACTTCTCAAATATTCAGAGACAATCAAAACCTGCTAGGTGCCGGGTTCATTTCGTCATTTAATAGCCGATTTCTAGTACCAAATCTGTTTTTTTTTTTTCGTTCTAAATGCTATATCCATATCTATAACATAAAATTCTTTTAATTTGTAAGAGAACAGTAGCTAAATTTTTTAGTACTTAGTCATGGTACTTTGCTTTACATTTAAAATCGGAAAAGATGTTTTATAAATTGATATCACAGTAACAATAAAGGTCATTTTGTTAGAATGCAATGCTGAAGTGTGTTTTTAGTATTAATGATGGGGAAATAAGACTATTAACACTACACTGGAAAATAATAAAAAGGGTAAATTTTACTAAGCTCGGTGATTAATGATGAAGATGAAATGTTCCAGTTCACCACGAGTCTCTCATAGCTCAGTTGGTTAGAGCGCCCAACCAGTATCTGGGAGGCCATGGGTTCGATTCCCGTCGGGGACTCAGATTTTTTTCTTTGTCCCATGCTCGTGTCATTTTGAACATTTCACCTTCATTATTCACTGGAAAAATACCTCCAAATGCCGACTCTAAGCCTTGGGCTTCTACATCTTAGTGGGAGCTTTTGGATGGGCTTATAACTGGGGCAGCTTTTATCCGTGAGGGTTGGGGGGGGGGGGGGGGGGGCTTATAACGGTCTGACAATCACGCAAAATAAATGACCAAATAGGGCTATTCGCCATGGGATATATTTTCTCTCGCCCATTATTTGTTTATCTACAGTACGACTAGCTATAATATAAAGGGTTACTACACGCTAAACCGTCCAAGAAGTCTTATTTCGCTCCACAGGAAGAACCGTTTTATTTACTGAAGGACAATTATTAGAATCATAGAATAACCATTACCCGGTTTACTTGTGTTTAAGATAATTTTCTGCATCGCAAAAGCAACGTAGCATTGAGCTCCTTAAACAGAGCTGTTGTAGGCAATAACACTGAGGAAACAATACGCCTCGTAAAAAATAAACTTTAATATAGCGTTCTTTGAGCTAACACTTAAAACCCTTTCAGTTGGGAAACTCTAGGAATCAAACAATTACATTCACTTTCAACTGAAGTAGGCAATTTCCGGCATTAAAATGAACCAGCCTGCAATGGAACGTTTTGCAGAGACTGACAACATTAAGGACAGTTTTGTGTCACTTAATTGGATATCAAAATATTCCACACGTTTTAATAGCCTCCACTAAAAGCAACATTCAACTAAATCCCGAGAATAGGGTAAAAGTTATTTTCTCTAGAAGTGAATAAAAGGGTCATAGAATAGTAATACGGTCTGTACAAATGTAACGTTTATAAATATTAAAATAGCTATGAGTTCGCGCGGGCGTGTCCTTCTAAGGCGTGATACTTGAAAGATTTTAGAAAACTGTTTCCAATGGAGAATCATCTTCCTGTAACAAAAAGCACAAAAATATATGAATCATGTTACAAATTTAATAAGCTGCCAAACAGGCTTTCTTTCCCTCTCTACTTCCAATCAATGCAAACTTCAAAGCGTGACTTAGCTTTCAGGCAAGGCAAGACACTGACACGTTCGCCGAGATCAACTCGACGACGGCAAAAGTTTTTTCAGTTCCCCTGTTTTAGTTCTTACCGTTTCCTTTTCTTCTTGTGAGTCACCAAAGAAAGCTTCAGGCAGCTCTTTCCTCTCTCGTCTGACTCGTATTGGTGTCTTCTGACGAAATAAGAAAACAAAATCGTATTATGCACGTTTCCACTGGGCCGCATTTTTGTTCTCTTACCAGGTCATTTTTCCAGTCCAGGGGTCAACTTAGTAGGACTAGAAGATTTTGTTTCTTTTCTTTCTTCTTTGTTTCTTTTTTTTTTTGGGGGGGGGGGGAGGGGGGGAAGGTGGTTGTTTATCCTTGAAAAGAAACCTTTCATTTATTTTGTCTCAGGCTGATGCAAGGCATCATGAGACATTTTACAATGTAGTTATCTATAATTTCCCACTGAAAGAAATTTATGATTTTCCTCTAGATTGCCCCGGTTCAATTTAGTTATCAGAGCAGATTATACTTTCGTTCGAAGAATAAATAGTTTCGTAGTCTGCCTGGCACTTGGTTCAGTGTGTAATAATGTGAGAACAATGTTTAGTATTAGTGTCAGTTCTTAGGGCTTAGCCCTTACTCAGTGGTCAAATGTTTTTTTTAACCAGAATATAGTTTCATTAGCCAAAATGCCAAAATCACTGATTTGCAGAACTAAACAGCGACTAAACAGAAGGCGCCTGGTCAACGAGTGTAAATACTACCTTGGTATAACGCGTTTACCTTCTTTTCAATGTCTGTGTTATCATCGCTTTCATATTCTTCAATCTCCTCTTCGTCCTCGATATCTTCAAGACTTGTACGGCTGTAAATGTTGATTAAAAGGCAAACGTTACTTTGATTCAGCTAGAAATGCGTTATATCGTGGCATACATTAACAAGTAAGTTTCTAATGAAAATACTGTTACAGCTCAAAACAAACGCGCATTGTTATTGTCTAATGAATTGAAGAGTTCATTACGCATTGGTTATTAAATGACCAGACATAAACTCAAGCTTGTATGTTCTCGTTCACAACTAAGATATAAGCAACAATTCCTTAAGAAAATTAGGAAACATAATTGAATTCCGATAGCTCGAACCTTATTCAATTTCTCCGGTGGGGGGGGGGGGGGGAGAACTCAAAAAGTTTTTATACGGGGAGGCTACGCCCCGAGGTCCAACCCCTTACCCTTTTATATACCATTTTGACAGAAAAAGCACCCCTTTCGTATACCTTTTATACACGACACAAGGACGTTTTCTTGACAGTTTTTATGTAGCGCTTAATAAATTAAGACGATACAGCCAAAAATTGCGTCTGTTCGAAATATTTAATGTAAAGGCCTTTTTAAATATATTAATGACAGAATTTCCTACCCTTTCATACACCTAAACTTGTAAAATCCCTCTCCTTTTATATACCTGAAGCCTGAAAAAGGTACCCCTTTTCGGGCGGAGCCTCCCCGTATAGGCCATTATAGGGAGTACCCCCCCCCCCCCCCCCGCCCAGCAATTTCCCTTGAAGGTTCGAGTAATCGGGATTCAACTGCATTTCTATTTCATACACAATGCCATGCAGTTCAAGAAAAAAGTCATTGTCCGACTTGCATATTCCACGTTAATTAATTTCATTTGAAACACTAAACAAAAAAACAAACAAACAAGAAAGCCCCCCATAAAACAATATTGCCTTATTGTTTTGCGATTTAACGACATCGTGTTTATTTCGTGTCAAATTAACAAAGGAAATGTCTTTCCTCTTGTCATATGGGTACATACCCGATGCCTGATGTGTCCTTTTTACTGTAGCTTATACGAGCCTTTTTGCTGTCCTGGCGCGCTTTTTGACTTGATAACCAAGATCTTTGTGATGATAAGGGAAGGCTACAAGCAATAGGAGAAAAAGAAAGCACATTGTCAGTCAAAACATTTTTCAAGACACTCAGTACAACTTTTTCAGAACCTAGTATCGTAATGATTCGATTAAGCGCCCTCCTTCCAATAAGCCCCCCCTTCCGAATAAGCGCCCCTGTTCGAATGTGTTTTTGTTAATAAGCGCCCCCATTCTACTCAGTACTTCCCTTCTTATAAGCGCCCCTATTCTAATAAGTGCCGCCCCTATTGTGGATAACTACACCTACTGAAGTCATCGACGTCGAATAGATAAACTCGTGAACATTTACCGTACCGTACGTGTATATATTTACTGCTAAAATGAACAATTCTGTTAAAAATAACTGAACATTTAACAATTTGTTACAGTTACAGTTTCTGTTATTGTTTGTTATTTCAATATCGATTTAAGTTATGTTTTGAACAGCTGGTTGTTTCTCAAAAGTTTCTTTTAAAGGTAACTGAACTTTCAACAATTTGCTAATATTTATTAAAGTTTTGTTTTAAACATTTGGTTGTTTTTCGAAAAATTAAATAAGCGCCCTGTCCCGAATAAGCGCCCTGTCTCGAATAAGCGCCCTCCCTTGAGGTGCCAAAAGTAAATAAGCGCCCCGGGCGCTAAATGGAATCATTACGGTACCTTATTATAGGAAATTAACGCGTCATGAAATTAACGCGAATTTCAAAAGTTCGCGTTAATTTAAGTCGCGTTAATTTTTTGTTAACGTTAATTTCCGCACCGTTAATTAAGTGGAGCGTTAATTTCAATGACCTTAATTTCGTTTTCAAAGTACTCGCGAGAAAGGGAACTCTTAAAGAATGAAAACTGTTAGCATGTGGTCCAGTGTTTTTTGTTTCTTTGCGACAGACAGGTTGTTTCCTTTTGAGACCTTGGGGCTCAGGGAAGGGCTTATGTCAAACAGCAAAGCAGGTTGGATACAAATATAAGAAATCATTGTTTTAGTGACAAATTTGCACAAAAAGGCAATGAAAACTGAATATGGTACATTGGTAAATAATTTACCCGTTTAAAACTAATAGGTTTATACTCATTGTTATTGCTTCAGTTTTATTACTATTGTTATTAACTACATTAAAAACCCGCGTATAAGAACCTAGGTTTTTTCAAGTTAGCCTAAACAAGTTCTTATATAAATGGTATTTAGTGTAAAATTAGGCTAACTAGGTTCTTAATTAGGTTCTTATCTTTTGTTCAAGAAATAATAATAATGAAATTTTAGCCTAACAGGTTCTTAAATGATAGGTTCTTATACGCGGGTTTTTACTGTATAATCTTTTTTGTATTATCATTCTTTTCTTTTCTTTAATGAAGATGAGTTATTAATATTTTGTAAAGTTTTATTTTTCTTCATTATTTTTCTTCTTCGCCACCCGCCTCGAATAGCTAGGCTAATTGCGGGAGGTGAAAGACATTGTAAATAACATGATTGTGTAAAATAAAGTGTTGTTGTTGTTAAATGCTACCTTTCAAAATCCTGATCATCGTCATCATGTTCCTCGTCTTCTTCTTCATCAGACTGTGCGGATTCCTCGCGCTTTCTTTTCTGTTGTTCCCGTTTCTCAGTCACAGGCGTCTCACTCCCTTCTTCTCCAGCCTTGCCGCCAGGTGGCTTTTTCTTCTTCACAGAAGACAGCGGTTCCTGCTCCTCTTGAGTCCATTCTCCAGATCCTGACGAAATCACGTCGTCATCATCATCATCATGATCACTCGCCTCTTTCTCTGCAACAGCAGGTTTAGCTGGTTTAACAGGTATTGCTGTCGGAGCCTCGGTCTGCTGAGCTGTAGTTGTGGTTGACTTTGGAGGCCGTCCTCGAGGCGCCCTTGGTTTTTGTTGTTTTTTCTTCTTGACCTGCGCCACTCGTGTTTGCTTTGAAAGCCATTCTCCCTCTTTACTTTCATCTCCTTCAAAATTAATACAAAACATGAAGTGAAACAAAACCAGGTCAAACAGATTATGACAATGGATGACAAGGCCCTTTACAAAACAGTCAGTTGACCTTGTATGTCATGCATAATCTGATTCTTCTAAAGGACCCTAGTCAGCCATGCCTTTGTTTTTGTTTACATACGAGCGTTTTGGTATTAACTTTTACGCGGAGCGTGTCTAAACGGAAGATGTCTCTGTAAAACCGCTAAAGGTAAGTAACCAGAGTTCTAGTAATACATGTACAACTTAGAGCAATGCAATAAAATTTCTCTTCACCAAACAGTTTTCGGGGGGGGGTTTTTTTTTTTCTTTTTTTCCCCTTTTTTCCCCCTTTCCCAAAAAGCTCGAAAACCGTATAATTCCGATGGCATCGAAAATGGCGGAGGCTGACAAGGTTCCTTTAATGATCGACAGAATTTTGGAAAGATAATTGGTCGAAACATGAGAGACTTCATTCGCAACTCGTAGTATTATTACACCGACAATTAGACAGCGTTTGGGAAGGCAGTGTTCTAAAGACAGTCAAAAACTATAGAGCCAAACACCATCATCTGTGGATCATCCGCGTTGCAATATTGAGTGACAAAATCCAAAATCCAATACACGTTTGACAGCAACTTTTAATGACTTGTTAAGTTTACCTTCCAAGGGCAGTTTTCTTTTTGCCCGACTTCCTTTCTGCTGTACTACAAAATAAAAGCAAAACGAATTGAAAACATCAACCACAGAGGAGCAAAGGAGGAGAAAAGAGGGAGCCGTCACCCACGAAAGGGTGTGCACTGGACATTTCTATGACATGTCTTGTTTAATGCCTGTAAGTTGAAGTGACTACTAGAGAATGAACTTGCAAATGCTAGCTCGCCGCACATTTAATTTTCTTTGCAGCACTGTTTACACTATAGTATTCCGATTTTTTGTAAACAAAAATTCTTATACGATCATGGTTGCCATAAACTTAACATGTAGTTCAGTAAAGAACCAAGCAAGCCTGTTGAACAGCAGAAACGAATATTTCTTCTAAAAAAATTTTTTTTAAAGAATCCCAGCTAACTGGAGGCTGACCAGCTGGCTATTTTCATTACGTTGCCGAGGAGATGAACTTTATCCTGGTCCCAGAGGTTTTCTTTCTTCTCCTTTCTCTGTCAAATTTGAGCTGCTACACTCTCTCTCTACCACTGCCACAAATGGCTTTTTTCTCGCCAGAAGAAGAAAGAGGCTCTCTCCAACCACTCACAAAAAAACACACTGGGACCAGAGTACAGTGCAGTTGAAATAGCAGAGTGAGGGGACTGTTTTGAGACTTGCACCCTTACTACTCATCCACACTGTATAGCTAGCGACGGAGTTGGAGTTGGAGTCGTAAGCCGTCACACTGGGAGTGGAGAGAAACGTTGCGTGACTTCAAGTTTGGGAAAACGTTGCGTGACCAAGTGGGGAGGAGTGTTGCGTGACTCCAAGTGGGGAGAAGCGTTGCGTGACCAAGTGGGAGAAGCGTTACGTGCGGACCCAAATAACGGCTGCCAAGAACACTACACTGTTTCCAAAGCCAGAACACTACATTGCACGTTCTTCCCTCGCTTATAGTCATATCTTTTTGATATTTCATACCTTCTTCCTCTTCATCCTGTCCAGCCAAGCCATTTCTGTACGTTATCAGCGGACTCCACTGCCCTCCCTTCTTATTGACCATTTCCTTTGCATGTTCATCAAGAAATGCCAAACTGCAAGACATTATTAAAGTTCACGCTAGTCTCCTAGTTACTCTGTTGCATATTGCTAGCTTTTTAAGACATCTGTTCAAATTGTAAGGACTAGAGAGCCATTTGGCTTTCACTGCTGGCAAGTGCATGTAACCTTGATTCCCGTAGCCTAAACTGAAAGTATCTAGTTTCCAGCATTTTTCTAACATCCTCATAATTTGCAGGTCTCCATATATACTCATGGTTGGAGGGAGACTTTCAGGGTAAAGTGCCCTGACAAAGACCACAAAATAAAGATCGTTGCCATGCTTCAACCTCAAACCTACTGATTGCTTTAGCAAGCGGAGGTGAACGTAAAGTAAAGTAAAGTAAGTAAAGTAAAAACTTTATTTCAGTGTCTATGTGTGGGGCGTGTGGGGCACCAATTAAAATACCTAAAAAACTATTAATAATACTAAGCCTAAAATTATTTTAAAAAAAATTAACAAAAAAATAATATTTACAACATCTTCTAAGCGCTACAGAGCTTACAGCAGTTACTATTGTTTTCTACATAGTCCGATAGATTTAGTTTTCTAATTAATTTTTGTTCGCAGCTTTGGTTCGTTTGGTTCGCAAAGTAAGCGTATGGTGACTGACACACTTGTCATAAGGCCACTCTGCCTGTAACACTACATATATACATCTATAAGTAAATACCGGTAAATTAATAAATTAACTAACTTTATTTAGACACAGTTAGGATTAAAGCTATAAGCTTGTGGGGCTGTGTATTCCCGATCGAATTGAAATTTGGAAGTGGTTAGTGTTTTTTGCGGAGGGAGGAAAACCGGAGAAGAACCCTCGGAGCTACAGTAGCAAGGATTTGATTTGATTTTCTATGGTAATGGAAAATCAAATGAAACCTCCAACCAATGTTTTCATATTATTAAAAAAATGGAGATGAACTACACTATAAGAACGACAAAAGGAACTGTGTATGTCGTAATTAAACAAGATTGAACAAGGACCAAATTAAAAACTGAAGTTCTACTGGGTCGATAGAAACCACGTTAAGTTGTGTTCCTTCATGCACTATGATGTAGACACTCCTATCACTTACACTCCAGTTTTTCCAGACTTGTCCTGACTGATCAGCTTGAACGTGAATTCACTCAGAACATCCAAGAACTGTAGATTTGTTGGCGGCTCATCTGTATCGTTTCGAGCTGAAGTGTCTCCATTCCTAAGACTGTACTTGATTCCTTCCCTAAATAAATACCGTATTTTCTCGATTAAACGCCGGACCCCGATTAAACGCCGGCCTCGTATAAACGCCGGGTCAAAATTGCTAGTTTTTAAATAAACGCCGGGGGCGTTTATTCGAGGTCCCGGCGTTTACTTGAGGTCAAGCTAACAAGTTAATATATTCTGTTTGTCACAAATCTCGATTGCAACATAAACTATCCAATCCGTAATAGTGCACCTTTGGGAAATAATCACCTTTGGATACCCAGGGACACTTTTTCAGGACAGAACGAAGAAAAAAATCGTCCCGCTTTGACAAACTGCCCCTTGGTCTCGAAGATCGGTAACAATAAATCAATCTGAAAAATTGGCAGAAAATTGCAGTCCGTTAATAAACGCCGTGCCCCGATTAAACGCCGGCTTCAAATAAACGCCGGGTTCACAAAGCCAAGTTTGAAATAAACGCCGGGGGCGTTTATTTGAGAAAATACGGTAAATAAATAAATAAATAAATAAACTCATTTAACAGTCGTACATGTACCTATCTTCAGCTTAGTCACTCATTAGGCAGGTTGTCTCCATAACATGAAATGATTGGAATATTACTTTGAATTCCCACTTTTGTCCAAGGTCTTGCAAAGCGCTGCATACCACGTGTTCAGTTTTTTTCAGCGGGAAAAATGCTTTTCGTTGGCAATTTGTTGCATAATTTAACAGTTAACCAGCACAATCTTGAGCGGTATAGGGTTTGATTTTAGCTAGAGGCCACAGTCCTTGTTGGCTTATTATCAGGCGATATTCCACACGATTTCGCAGGATATTCGTTTAGTATACACCTAGGTGGGGAGAGGCTCTGTGAAAGAAAAGTGTTTCTCCCAGGAATACAACACAAGGGCGACAGCCTCTTAAACAATCTGGATATTAGTGTAATAAGTACTGGCCAACTAATGGCCAACTCAACTACCGAAAAACGTACTGCAAGTCTTCAGAGGAACAACCAGTGAGTACAAATCAAAGGATTCACACCGTCTTTTTAATTAAAAAACAACAAACCTGTGCAAAGTTACAACACATTCACGAGCTTGAGACTTCATTGTGTCCACACCAAATGAGAGCGCAAACCTATGAGCAAGTTCCTAAAAAATACGACAATGATAAGATGATAAATGGCGGTGATGGCACATTTAGGTTACCATGGTTACCTCTCATTCACATTACATTCACGTTTGTTTGCTAATCGCTGACATTTCTTTCTGCCCATTGACAGATGTAAGGGGATTCATCATTGCTTGACTTCAGTTAGGAGTAAAAAGGTCAAACCGTTACCTTGATTGCTGCAAAGTCCTTGGAGTTAGTATCAGCAGTGCCCTCATTATCATCCAGCAGTTTTTCAAACTCTTGCTGAAGACTCAACAGCAAAGCTTTGGCAAATGCGGCATTACTGATCTCACGGCATTTACCCATAGTATGACGGATTATATCACCATAGTTACTGTATGCCTGCAAAAAAATAACAACATAATGAACTGATTGTACGCTTCTGTGCAGGGCTTGATAAAAAAACTTGATTTCCAGTTCGTCCTAATGAGCAACTCTAACTTTTTTGTCCAGGCCATCATGTCTTTGTTTCAGAATCATCATTTCGTTGGCAGGCGAAAAAAGTTATTTGTTCGTCAGGAAAATCTCCCTGCCCTGGACAACTGGACAAGATTTTATCAAGCTTTTCCACTGAAGACCAACCATAGTACTGAGATGTAAAAATGCACCTCTCGTTAACAGTCAGGACAATGAAGGGAATTTGAATTGTAAGCACACCTCCAAGCTAAAACTTCACGTTAAGAATTGCCTGGGCCCTAACTTAACTTTTTACTCAGCAATTGACCAACTGGAATCTGGTACAATAAGCAATAAAAATAATATATGTATTAACAATGATTACACAAGAATAGAAATGTTAATGTAATTTTTGTTATGTAAAAACTTTATACCTTAATAAGGAATGCAAAAACAGGAGAAACCAGTTTCATGTCAATCACATTAAAGGCGACGAGTTTACAGAATCCAGCCAACACAGTCCTCTTCTTACTCAGCTCCAAAGCACTGGTGTCTGTCTGATCCTCTGTATAAACAATAACAACAGGTATAGTAGATATATATCATAAAATTACAAAATAAATTACTTCACTTGAATTGGCTTTCTCCTAATCAAATTGAACACCCAAGATTTGCCTAAAATGCCAGATCAGTTGAATAACAAAAAAGCAAATCCCACCATCTTCGTCTTCTGGTTCATCTTCTTCCAAGTCTGTGAACACATGACTGACAATATAGTCTCTTAGTCGCACTTGAGTACTGTAATCTGCTTCGTACACCAAAGGAGCTAAAGTAGGCGCTGCAACATAGAAAAAAGGTGGAATGAGTCTTGTCTCACCCTACCATGTAAATTTACAGAACCTTAAAGAAAAAAAATAATAAGTTACTAGTCACCAAGTGATTACATGTGACTAACAACTTTCTCAACACAGAGTGTTTCTATCAAAATAGCAAAAAATACCAGGTGATAGTTTATTGGGCCTGCTATATCATTTAACTATTGCCTTATAGAAATTTCACGCTCATAATCTAATTGTTAATTATTGTGCAGTGGCTTAAGATCATCAACAACTGTTCAAAATACAGTGGAACCTCGATTTAACGAACCTCTATATAGCGAAGTCCTCGATATAACGAACGATATTCTTCACCCCAGTAATAGTAAAACATATGGAAAAGAACCTCGATATAACGAAACCTCGTTATAGCGAACATATTTTGCCAGTCCCTTGGCCCTTCATTATATCGAGGTTCCACTGTAGTGACTTTTTCATGTTTGTAAGAAAGTTTAAAAGAGGATTGAGAAATATGACAGGGTTATTCAATTCCCCTAAAGTCTAAAAGAAGGGCATTCACCATTATGGGACTTAAAGACTCGATTTTTATTCCAAGTTGCAAGTGTGTTATTTACTGATTACCATTAACTAATGAAATTGCATCTCTACATGTTCTGAAAGTAATGCTAGTGAAAAGTATCGTGTGACAAATTGGCTGGCACAATGATGACATTACGAGAAAACAGCAAGCTATTACCTCTATTCTTTAACTGTTTTGCAAAAATGATCAGCAAATCACAGATACAAGTGAACGCCTTCAGGAGACAAAAAACAATGTGCGAATTATTATGAGAAGACATCATACTTGGTTGTCAAAACAACTGTCAAATGGCCAATAGATTATTGACAATTCACAGAAAAAAAAATATCCACAACAAGTTGCAAACTAGCTGAGAGACTACACTCTACCCAAAATTACATTCTTCCTTAAAAGTACACCTTAATTAATGGGCAATGTTCATTTTGACCCTGTCAACTCAGTTCCCCTTCCAATGTTGCTGCTTAAAGCCCTGGCCAAACGGTAACACAAGTAGATGCAAGTAGTCGCAAATTGGCAAGTTGAACTTGCATACAGACTTGAGTTGGCTGCAGCCAAATGAACCTGCAAGTTCACTCACAACTTGTGTTGACTTGCATGCAAATTTGATCTTGGCCAAAGTTATCGCAAGTTAAAGCAAGTCCTCGCCAAATGGATATGCAAGTGGATGCAAGTTGAAAACTTGCATCTACTTGCATCTCCCTTTGGCCAGGCTTTAATACACGTACTAGGTTTAAATGCAATCCTGAAATTCGGACAGCATTACATTGATAAACCAAGTGTGTTTTAACTCTTTTTGCAAAATGGTTTTATCGTCAACTAGTGTCAAAGGGTGACTCAAAATCCCTGCCAACAATTGATAAATGACCAAAACAAAACCTTGAATCTTATTTAAAAAACAATTTTCTTACTTACCACTCTCTGGACTGAAGGAGAACTAAACTGTATGAGTTCATCGCAATGAGACATAAACTGACTCACACGTCTCTTAAGTGTGCGCATCTCATGCTAAGAGAAGATAAAACATGTTAGCATAAGGCAGTCATTAACTCAACATCACAATAACAACGTGAATGGGTAGAGGCTTTTTAGACCCATAGCCTGATATATTTCAAATTTTTCACCTATAACATTCTGTGACCGAAATTTGCAATAGTAGCATTTCATGAAGATGCAACAGCATTAAAAAGCTACACCTCATATTTCTCATTTGTGACGTCTTCTAGATTTTAAGATGAGCAGAAAGTCTCAAACAGAACATCTGCCCACCAAGAATTCTCAAAGCAGGAGCATAACATAATTTCCTAGTATGGCAAGAGCCAATTCTGTAACAAACAAAAAACTGTAACTTTGACCAGTGGTTAGGTGATGGGGTGAAAACTTGGTGAAAACTGTCAGAATTATTTTAAGTACAAACTGTAGCAATTCGCTGGTACATCTTTAAATATAATCAAACACCTTTCAGCAAAGTACCTTGTCAGGCTCATTGACATCTATTTCTGTTAAATTCCAAACTAGTAGCATCTGCATGCTGGAAAAGGTTAGCTCCAGTATCTGTAACAAAAAATAAACGAATGTGTCACAAATGCAATAATTTTCTGCGCAGATGCACCCATGTCACATATAGGTTAAGCAAAGTGATTGATATAGCTTTGGCGTAAATTACAGGTTTTGAACTAGTACAGCTGTGCATATCCACGGACATGTGAAACATTCCTACAATAAAATTAAAGAAATGCTGATAAAACTAACTGTTTGATATATAACAGCATTAATAATGTGAAATGGGTCATTGTAGGATATCCATCAATCAACCTTTTAATTTTGTTAACAAGCCTCGAACAAAAAAGGAAAGAAAAAGGGTTATTCACAAAGACACTTTGGAACAAAAATACTTTTATGACTCCATGATGTAAATGTTGCAGTTTAAAACGAGCTTCAGTTCAAAATGACTTTAAACTACCTTGTAGTTCGATCATTTGTATTTTGTTTTAAGGATTATGGTAACAAATCTGGTGCGAAGAAAAAATATAAATCAAACTAGTTTAAAATCATTTTGACCTGAATATTCATCTTCAGTAAACTAAATCATAAACAGTCCAAACTGACGTATATGATTTAAGAAATTCGTTAATCTGTAGCCTGCCACTTTCTACTTTATTCTTAAAGCCTCCTTTGCTTAATACCTGTTCTATTCATTTGGTAGAAAAAGTCAACAACTCCAGGTCTGTTCAACAAAGTGACACTGGAAAGCAGTATTTTCAAAAATTCCATGATTGCAATGCAGAACAGCACCTAAACTTTGGTTTTAAAGCGATTTCATTATATTTTGTGTCCATAACCAACCCTCCAAGTTTATTTTTTTCCTTAGTGGCCATTTGGCCACCAACTACTCAAGTTTTGGTCGCCAGTGAAAAATTTTAGTCACCAAATTTAACAAGATGTCAAAGTAATATACAGTATTCACCTCATCTGGTACTGTGTTATTTGCAGCATAGTTGATGATGTAGGACAGATCATCATAAAGATCCCATTTGTTGAGATTGTGTGACCTGCATTCACAATGAGAAAAAACTATAAATTTATGAACTGAAAGACAGGGTCAAAGGGACAAATGAAGGAACAATGGAATGAAGTAACAAACAAGTGAATGGAAGAACAACAGAGATGGATCCAGGAAATTCAGAAAGAAGGGGCAGAGGATGTTGTGGAGAAAGCCCAAGGCCCCCCCTCCCCCTTTCCTTACTCCTGTCCATTACACACCCCAAATGAAAAAATTAAGTTGGAGATGTTGCTCACAGCATTCTAGGACCATTATTTTGTGATCAAAAGTTAAGGCTTCGGAAAGAAAATAGCCAGCCTCTTTACAGCTGTAAATCTGCTCCTGAACAAACAAACCAGCCAGCCAACTGACAACCAATCAATCAAAGTAGATAATAATTAAAATGTTCATGGACCTACTTGAAGAATGATGCTATCCTTGCAAGATTTACATGAAGGGCAAATCTTTCCTGGTCATCTTCATCACCTTCATCCTAAAACATCAATTTTTGCATAACACACGTTCTTACAGCGACCTTTATTACAATTATGGCAACATTTATTATTTTAAACCCTCTTTCAATCCTCATCATTTACTGTACTTTTGGGAGTTTATTCTTAGTATTCAAACATCCAACAATGTTTAATAGCGTTTACTTACAGTAAGGCACATGGTTAAAAAAAATAACTTACTGCTTCTAAACCACTCTTCAAGTTTTCTTTAAATTTCCCCACAAATGAATCTATGAGTTTGTTTTTGGACACATCCTGTAACGCAGAAAATAACGAGGAAATAAATTGTTATTTTGTACAAAGAAATTTTGCATATGTACACGTAATTATCCTGTGATCCCAATCTTTAAGTTTTGCAATAATTGTAAAACTTAAAGATCACAGTATAATAATGTGTACATATGCAAAATGGTATCATAATTATGCAAATTTTAATAATAATTATGCAAATTTTAATAATAATTATTATTATGGCAATTGGTTTCTGGACAAAAAAGCTGCCAAATTAGACAGCAAAGGTATCTTTTAGTGTTTGCTTAATGCACAGAATATCTGGCCTTGCAAGCTCATCTATAAATCAAGATACTATGCCAGAAATTTATTGAAATGATTTCCTTTTTCCTCAGCAATAAAGTTTACCGGTATATTGTAGTACAATGATTAAAACAGTTAAGTACTCCAACTTGTGCTTCTAGTAGAGCAACTTTCTAAAAATTTACTGTGTGTTGAAGTTTCATGT
The DNA here is from genome assembly GCF_052425735.1 of Oculina patagonica. Taxonomy (NCBI): domain Eukaryota; kingdom Metazoa; phylum Cnidaria; class Anthozoa; order Scleractinia; family Oculinidae; genus Oculina; species Oculina patagonica. The sequence continues at coordinate 30,836,099 of NC_135765.1, read as the reverse complement.
AGCTACATTTAGACTTGCCACAGATAATTGCAGCTGGCAGATCAGAAATCCAACAACCTAGTTTTTTGTCTATTAAATCACACACTTCTTAACAGGTTTTCAATTGATGAAGGGGTTATTCCCGAAACGTTTCGCAAAATGAGACAACATTTCCGCACTTTTTAAGAAAAAAACATTTTATAGTACATGAACAAAGTGCTACACAGCAACGTTTTATTTTTATCTACTACCAGAGTTCTGTCAGCTACTTAATTACATGTTGCTGGTTACTCTTGTCATAGCAATACACTCGCACACAAACAAGCTCGGCGTCACAGCAGCCTACTCTTCTAGTTGCTGATGCCTCCTTCAAAACAATTTGAAAGCCCTGAATGTACAATGAACATGTGCATGTATGTACTCACAGCTGTAGAAGCCAAGGTGTAGTCATTCTCTGTAAGTGTCCTAAAACTTTTACCACATTCATCCAAAACCTTGAAAAGAAATATGAAATGAATAAAGGAAAGGCTAAGAGTCTCTTTGTTCCCATTAGAATTGACAGGACACCTCAAAGAACTTACATCGACATCAGAGTGCTTCTCAACAACATCGCTCAGTTGTGTTAAAAGTTCATCCAGATGCTGAAAATTGTGACACAAAAGTCTGTCATTAACATGCCAGATAACTGTTCATGTGGCTAACTGCACACTTGTGCAAAGCTAGTCTGAAGTCACCATGGTGAGTGGTTTACACCCCTTAATAGGATGGTCCAAGGGACCTTGCAGGATTTCTTTGCATCTTGCAGTAATTATGTCATCATTTCAATTACCTTGATGGATCAGTTATTTAAGGTAATTCCCTTGAAATAGAACTGCTCATAGATCTCCAACCAAACTTTGCCAGTTGGTTGTTTACCTTAAGGGAAGTAAAATTTTGAAATAAAAAATGGGGGTCACCGTATTTGTTTAGGAGCAGGAAGACCTTGTATTTACCATAAGATTCCTTATATTTCCTTTGTGAGTACTGGCAAAGTACACGTTTTTGGTGATAATGTATTATTCTGCCATAGAAATTGATCTGTATTCATTTTATAGAAAGAATTTGATCGCTACTTTCGAACTAAGAGAAAAAAATGATAGGTCACCGAACTCGATTACGAGAAAACGATGATTTCTCTCTCTCGCGAGCCAAGCCGCATAGAAAAAAGCCGCCATTTTGTTTATGTGCGCGCGCTGATTACCTGTAAAATTCTGCGCAGTAGAGATGCGCAATGCAATACTACGAAATCACCTTAAAAACATTTCTCTTTGGTTTGTGTGGGTTTTGGAAAGTGCAGTACGTATTAGCTAAGGTCTAAGTTAAGGTTTTCACAGTGATTTCCTGTTGATGCCTACCTTTAGATGTCATTCCCACCTGCAGGGTGCCTGAATTGCTCCCCCCCTCCACCACCCCTGCGAGCCTTTACAGTTGTAAGGCATCAGTTCCCCAGCTTTTCAGTTCAAAGAAAACACTGATGATGCAGGGTTTACAAACTATTTTCAAACCTTTCCTAATCTCCTCTGCCCGTACTCTTCCAGGTCAAAGTACTGCGGAAGGGACACTAGGTTCACGACATTTTCTACATCAGTACCAAACTGAAACAAAAGGCAGACAGATACCACGACTGAGTCAGGTAAAGGCAATTGAAGTTTATTGACAGAGTTCTGGGATTGTGTTTTCTATAGTTTATCTTGTCTGATATGTTGGTCTGTATATTGGCCAATAGTTGGCTGATAGTACTATATTGGCTTACTCTCAACCTAAATGTTGGTCTACTAAGTAGACCAACATTTAGGTTGAGAGTAAGCCAATATTCAGCCTATACATGTAGTTGGTTGACACTTGACCAATAGTCGACTGACACTCGGTCTATTAGCCAAGTGTCAACTGCATGTTGGCCATCTATTGGCCCAGTGTAAACTGTGTAGCAAGAGTTGGTCAATAGTCAGCTGAGCAGGAGCAGATAGTCGGCCGATAGTTAGTTGACAACAGTTAGTCTGCTGATAGTTAGTTTCATCCGGGTTTGCTGTTAACACACTGTTGGTGTTGACTGGTAAAATATTCTTAGCTTTAACAAACATTTCCTTCAGAATCATTCCGATTTCTACAGTACTCTATACAGTGTACATGAACATGTAATAAATAAATAGACAGTGTACATACTAGTTACTGCGTCTTTATGCTCTTATAAACATCAGCACATGCCAACCACACTTCATAGGAAATACTGTACAGGACCCCCCCCCCCCCCCCACTTGCACCAACAATAGCCCCCTCCCTCCCCCTCACCACCAAAAAAATTATGAACCCACTACAAGAACAGCACTCTGTACAGCACACTTTCTCCGTTGCAACTATCCAGCAACTTGGGTTACATTACAGTAAACACCCGCGTATTGGTGGCATTTTAATACCCAATTTCAGCCTGTAGGTTCTTAAATCCCTAGGTTCTTATACGCGGGTGTTTACTGTATTTTGAGTTTTAACGCAGATGGCTCTGACGCATCATGGCCATTCCTTTCATACCTTATTTAACAAGCTTGGAAGTGTCTGCATGAAATGTGCACTGAGTTCTTTCTTGTCATTTACAGAGGACTTGCTTTCCTTCCCTTTCCGTGCTGTTCTGCCAGGGGGACCCTGTCTGGTTGACGCTTGTTTACAGGCACACACCATGATGTCAATCAGCAACATTTCTTCATTGTCATTCAAACCTAAGTGAAAAAGAAAAATTACTGTTCAATGTCATTAAAGATGTGTTTATTGTTCATTGTGGTGTAAGAGAGGAAAGATGAAGGTTTTATTTGTTTATCTCATGACGGCCTGATGAAGACTAGCAGTATAGCAGTCAAAACGTCCTGATCACCTCAAAGCGATTCTATTGTGAGACAAACAAAAAACTTTCATGTTCCCCAATTTTTTTTTTAAGAATGGGGAATGCAGTTGGTTGCAATGTTTAGAAGAAGCAAAACTGCATTTTAAAGATGATAAATTATACATGACATTGTATTTACATGTCGATCTAATTTACACAAAAAGTTTGCTTTTTCTGGGCTTCAGATTACTGTACTTAAAAGAACCTCAAAGTTTAAATTGACTGAGAGTATGCCTCAGGTATAAAAATAAATGCTATTCAATATGTCACAGCTGGTGGGAACCACAACCTTAGCTGCAAAATATTGAAAAACAAAATAATTATAATAAATTGCTAACTCTATCACGGACCTTGCTTGTCACCCTTATCCAAAAGAATATCTGTCATCAGCTTCCAATCCTATTGCAACACAAGTACATGTAAGCATAGTACTACATGTGTGTATTTTATTAATAGTATTTAGTACATATACTCAAACAGTGGATAGCATTCCTAGCGGGTGCTGATTTAATTGGCTACTCAATCTCCGGATATCCTTTACTAATCACCTCTGAGCAACTCGATGTAAAAACTGTACTTGCTGACAGCAATAATTATAAACCAGTCAAAAATCATCCTTTTGGGGTTATATTATCTCCCTATTTTAGTATACAGCTATTTCAATTAGCGTTGTCGGGTCAAAGCTTAAAACTAAAAGGCAAGACCGTATGGCGTTCTGGGTATTCACTACAAATTTGCATATAAGCTTCATTAAATGTACAAATTCGTATTTCACACGTGAAGAATTCACAAGTTTGTTTTTCCTCTCAGGAGGCCTTTTTGTAGCTTTGCAACTTTCACTCTCACTTGGCTCTGAGTTTGAAAAATTCTTTTTAAATTCAGTGTGGTTAAAAGTACCTTGTTTCACTTTTCTGAAAAGAAAGAAAACGGGCAAATCCGCGTTTGTCATGTCACTATATATTTTAGTATTCAACACGTGCAGTTGCTCTCTTCTCCTACCCATACTGCATTTCAGTCTTGTCTTTAAGCTTTGATCCGGACAACGTTATCTGAAATAGCTGTATACTAAACAACTATTCACACCACTGGTCAGTGACCAGTGGTGGATATTTACCTCACTGCTTCAGTAAATATCCATCACTAGCAGGGCTGCAAATAATTTTTTCACTTGAAAGGACATATGTCCTACTAAGACACCATTTGGTCGGACAAAACAAAATTGTGGTCAGACAGATTTTTATTCATCCTTGTCATAAATGATTTATGATCAAAAAATTGTCCGGACATCATCTGCAACCACACTTGGAATTTCCTCGGACATGAGCTAATTTTGGTCGGCCAATGTCTGATGACCGACTGTTATTTGCAGCCCTGCACCAGCCACCTCCACTTCAGCAAGATGTTGTTAAGAACATTGTCAGTAATAGAACAACCTGTCTTTTAACTGTTATCAATTTTGTTAAGGAATCAATTCACAAAAGGATGCAATACAAACAATCCTGACAGTACATAATATAGACCACAGCCTCTGGAATAATGAATTTATCATTATAACCAGAATACAGTGCTCGAAACTAACTTTTGCGAGTGGTCTTCCATGGACAAGTGAAGTGAAGTTTTTACTGGTCCTAGAGGAAACTTAACTGGTCCCATGTTAATAACTTGCTTTTACAAAGAACACAGTAAGTACGGTCCTTACTGTGTTCTTTATAAAAGCAAGTTATTGTATGGGGCAGCCTTGGATCAGGAAAATAAAGAACAAGATGTTTTTCTTCTAAAATGTGTCTATAATATTAACAACTTTTCAAATAAAGTTATCAGAAAATCAACATAGTCAGGAGTGTTCATTCTTTCAGTAAACAGCCTGGTTCGGAATTCTCGTAGCCTTCGCAACTTTCTTGAACATTCTTCTCATTAACGGACTCTGTTTGACCTGTCCTTTTGAAGTAGTTCTGTAACGAAAAAGCTTGGCGAGCTGCCATCGTTGTTGTTCAGGTTTTAACCGTCAAATATGCAAAGAAGAACTCACAATACGGAACCAAACAGCTGGATTACACAAGTTTACCGCGCGATCACAACCCCCTGCAATGTTGATGCCTAAGGCGCATGCCTCTGGATTTCTCGACCCAGTTTCTAACGAATTTCAAAATGGCGTCGAAGGATAAATCAGCGATCGTAAACAAGAGACAAAGCATGCAATTAATAGTCATTTTTATTAACTCAAGATATACAAAATCAAAGAGTAATGAAGGGAAGGGGCAGTGTACTCGTCCACGAGCAAGAGTAAGTGGAAATTTCACTCATCCGCTGGGAAATTTAACTCGTTTTTGACGAGTGAACGACCGTTAGCTTCGAGCACTGGAATCAGAATTGATAAACCTATTTAGATATGATTAGATCTATAATCGTATCTATAACAAAATTCTCGATTTTCATTGGTTCTGCGCGCGCCTATTTGCCGCGTAATCGGCGCGCGATCACGTGGGTGTCCAATTACAGGTATCCAATTTGAGCAACTTCAAATTGGATACCTGTAATTGGACACCTATGCCATTCTTCCTTGCTGTTTTCCTGATTTTTGCACATCCAATTGCATTTGCCTTTGACTTTTTCTTACGAAAAAGGTTCTCAAAGACTTCCTAACCTCGCATTTTGTTATTTATCAATTAATTAGTAATTGGACCTGGTGTCGTACAATTCAGAGAGTAATCGTGCTCGTCATTTCAAATCGGCCTTGCGCTGCGCGCTCTGCCGATTTTGAAATTACTCGCCCGATAACTCTCTGAATTGTACTCCACTCAGTCTAATTACTATTACTTATACTGCTGCTCCATTTCTACCATCCACTACATTCTATTTCTTACCCTGAGTAGATCCATAGATTCCCATAAACTGTCGACAAGGTATGCTGCATGGTTGTGAACCTAAAAATAAAAAAAACGATAAATTGTGACCTCTCACGCGAAAACGTACACTATGGCTTTTCCGTTCCTGCACGGAAAACCGTGCGGGAGCCGTTCACCATCCGTTCTCAAAAAATTTGCATCCGTGCGCACGGCTAAGGTCATCCGTTCCGAAAAAATTTGCATCCGTGCGCACGGCCAAGGTTATCCGTTCCGAAAAAATTTGCATCCGTGCGCACGGCTAAGGTCATCCGTTCCGAAAAAAATTACATCCGTGCGCACGGCTAAGGTCATCCGTTCCGAAAAAATTTGCATCCGTGCACACGGCTAAGGTCATCCGTTCCGAAAAAAATTGCATCCGTGCGAGTCAACCGTTCAGTAAAAAATTACATCCGTGCGAGCGGCTTGAGTAAGTCTTTCAGGAAAAGCAAACGCGATCAGTTCGGACGGCTTACGGTATCTGCTCAGAGAAAAATGCGTGGAATCTTCAAAGCTTGCCCTTGTATAAATACTCATGTAACCCAAGAAATGCAAACGGATTCCTCTTTTACTCTGGCTACGAACAGGGCACTAAACGTATTTTTCTTTCTTCCATTTCATTCAAGATTAGAGAAACAGCGTTTTCTATTCATCGACAGTTGAACTCCATTTGTGCATTAGCCTGTGACAGCCGTCAACAGCAAATAATTAGCAAACACTCGTCGGCGTGTGCCTAAAAATCGAAAATTTATCTCGCCAGTTAATGTTCAGAGCGCATCATATAAACTATCGTAGTATATCATTTGACCGTTTAAATCACCGATTTATGCCCAATAGAACCAGAGTTAGCATTTTTTTTAGCTACTTGCCCTGATGCTTCAATAAACAATCAATTAGCAAACAAGACTCGTCGGCGTGTGCCAAAAGATCGAAAATTTATCTCGCCAAAAGTTAGTAAATGTTCAGAGCGCATCATATAAACTATCATAGTATATCATTTCTTGGTTTAACGAAGATTTGACCGTTTAAATCACCGATTTATGCCAAATAGAACCAGAGTTAGCATTTTTTAGCTACTTGCCCTGATGCATCAACAAACAATCAATTAACAAACAAGACTCGTCGGCGTGTGCCAAAAGATCGAAAATTTATCTCGCCAAAAGTTAGTAAATGTTCAGAGCGCATCATATTTACTATCATAGTACATCATTTCTTGGTTTAACGAAGATTTGACCGTTTAAATCACCGATTTATGCCAAATAGAACCAGAGTTAGCATTTTTTTTGCGTTACCTGTCACGGTGATTTGTCAATCGTATGCAAATTTTTTCAGATTTTGACTCGCAAAGTCATGCTTCACTGAGCAGAACATAGTCCGCTTGCAGTTCAGCTGTTTTGTTTTGCTTTTTGTTTTCAGGCCTATTAAGTTATAATAAAAATTAATATCAGTATAGAATAGCATGCTTATCAAAAAAAGGATTGTCTGGAGAAAGAAACTCAAACGTACAAACGAAAGAAAGCGACAAAATGTCGAATGTAATTAAAATTTGACCTTTTGCGTCTCGTTTCATGCTCAGTATGTTTACGTTTATATCTATGCTTGTTCGCTTGATCGATTAAAATTTATTATACTTTTTAGCCACTCTGGGTTCAAGCCGAAGAGATTTAAATTATTAATGGCTTTTCGAAACATTTGGTTGTCAGTTCAAAGTTATTTTTTGTTGTTTTAAGCTTGAAATTTACCGCCGCTAGTATAATTATTTCCGCACCGTCTGCATACAATCACGAATTAATTCTGTCTTTTCGCCTTCGGGCATTTACAGCTATCTGTTTAAAACTTTAGGTTCCGCCGTTCATCGCTATGCGTTCCGAATAAATTGTAAGCCGTTCAGTAGCTCATAGCCGTGCGTTCCAAATTTTTCGACAGCCGTTCAGTAGTTCATAACCGTGCGTTCCAAATTTTTCGACAGCCGTTCGGTTGTTCATAACCGTGCGTTCCAAATTTTTCCACAGCCGTTCGGTTGTTCATAACCGTGCGTTCCAAATTTTTCGACAGCCATTCGGTTGTTCATAACCGTGCGTTCCGAATAAATTACAAGCCGTGCGTTACCCGTTCGGTAGCCGTGTATTTTACCCGTTCGGTATAAAGCCCTTAGTGTACGTTTTCGCGTGAGAGGTCACAATTATCAGAGACGTTGGTTACCTCCAATTACAGGTACATGTAGTTGCTCTAATTTTTTTCCTACCTCACTAACAAGAAAGAACTCAATCAGCTTTTTTAACTGGACGATTTTAACTTCTTGATCAGCTTTCTTCCCTGCAACAAAATGATCATAGAAATTTCATAAAGCACAGTCTTGTTTTTTTTTTTTTTTTTTTAAAAACACAAAACAGAATCTCTTTAAATTCATTACCCTCATTTAAAAATTATTTTAAGACCCATGCCCTAAAGCAATTTTAATTTTTTTGACATTTGTGACTCTGATAGATTTACTCCAATTGTATATTGTTTTGTATTACACTTAGATTGTAATGGCTATTTTATGGATGTACATGTAAATAATTTTAAGTTGTCATCATCATCATTGTCCTCGTCATCATCATCATTATTACTTGTTTGAAAGGCAGTTTCACCTCTTTTAGATTTGCTAGCTTTTTTAACTTCTTCATCTGCGGCCATAACAAGTCTCTCCTTCAAGAACTCTCCAGCAGCTTTCGCAACATTGCGACTTGTACAGAACACAAGAAACTCAACCTGTTGACATTCTTCTTCGTCAAGCCGGTCATTCCTGAAACAACACGTGACATAATTTGACTAACTGTAACTTCTCAAAATCAATAATAATTTTTCAAGTTAAAACAAAGAAAATCGTAACCGTAAAGGAGGTTTGGGAACCCAGTCTTAATTAGCATAGATAGGTTGAACTTAAGTGACAATTACACTGTAAGGCATAAGCCATTGTTCTGTTGCTTTAGTTGTATGTTTTAGTCTTCATATTTATACAAAGTGTCCCTGTTATTTATTCTCAGAGCCTGCTTAATACAGACACCCTGATAATAAAGACCCGGGGGGGGGGGGTACTTGGGTAAATTTTTGTTGGGTATGTGCCGCTGGCCTCTCAGAACCCCTACCCCATTATAGTCTTATTCTATGGCCAACTATAGACCCCATCTTAGTCACTTTTGGGTAAATTTAATTTTTACGACCCCAACTTAGTCACTTTCTGGGAGCTGTTTGTCAAATATTGAACAACAGCAATAAATACGGTAACATTTTTTCGGCGAATATTCTCAAAGCCCATTTAATATGGACACCCTGATAATATGGAAACTTCTGCATGTCCCTTTGGTGTCCGTGTTAGTGGGGTTTCACTGTAATTGCATTTCCTTTTTTAACATTAAGTTTATTTTATTTCTAAACAATACAGTACTTACTTGAGAAGTAATGTAACCAGTCTGACTGCTTCAACTGCCACCTCATTCTCCTTATCTAGGGTCATGGCCACAAGCCGCTCCTAAAAATATGTTCACAGTAAAAATTAACGAGGGTTAAGTGCAATTAAACCATGTTAACCAACAATGCATTTAGTAGTCAGCTGTCTTGGTATCCCTCATTTCTAGATCTTACCATGCAGGCTCAGAATTCTATGCTCCCCCACATTACGGCATGGTGTTGGCCCTCATGTCATGGTAGTTTTTTTAGAAACTCCCCCCCCCCCCACCCTCTTTCCCCTTTGATCTTACTTTCCATTGACTTAGTCAGTGTGACGTCTGCTTGAGCATGGAGGCTCATGGCCGTTTTGCAGGGATTGCCCCCACCCATTCACAAGGCAGTTGGAGTGGTTGAAAGAGTAACTTCACAACAAAATACTTATTGATAACCCTGTGAACTTCAAGTAGGATAAACCTGTTTGTTAGGTTCTTCAAGCACTGCATGTGGGTTCTGTTAATTGTAGACAGTAATTATGTATCTAACTAGTGGTACCTATCGGTAGAAATGCCAACGAGTACAACGGGAGATCGAGAGAAGAAGGGAAGATAATTGTAAATGTTTGGCTGAAAGTACGCATTATGATTTTGGTCCGATCAATAAACATTGGGTGTTTTCTTTGAAAATCTTGAATGTTTCTGGAATAAAATGCGATTTTGTGAAGGCTAAATGAGGGAAAAGTTCTAAAATAATGCCGTGAAAGTAGTGAAGATTCAGTGAGAAATCTTCTAAACTCCATGTTTTTGAGAGTTTCAAGCCATTGTTGTTCGATGCCTCTATCGCTGCTGTTTTACCTTTTTTTAAGTCCTAAAGGTCTTAATCAAAGTTGCTATGACCCACTGAACTGAAAAGCAAACTTTTACAAAGATTTGCCAAAACAAATCATTTTAAACTTTCCACACTGCAGTTAAATCCACTCAACACGTAAGTATCCAACAAATTTGAGGTTTCATCTTTGTGGCCAAAGATGGAACAAGTTTATTTTATTTTACTACCACCGTTCCGAGAATAATTCATCACGCGCAATGCGTGACGTCTCAAATGTCACGTTAAACTGTTGTTGTTGAGACAGCTTTGAGGAAAATTCAAGGCCCGGTTGTCCGAGAAAAAAAAAAGCTAGACACTCCAGAAAAAAAATGAAGTATAGGGCATTTATTTTATAAATTCGAGAAACGAAAAAAGACTCTAAATAACTCTCTTCTGATCGATAAAATCCACGACACCAAATTCGTTTCCGTGTTGTTTTCATAGCCAGACCTAACTTAATTACGCATGCAAATTTGTATGACTACGAAATTTTCGAAGCTTTGGAAATTTTAAAGCTTTGTAATGCATTTCTTGCCTTTATCTTAAATGAAATTAAATTCTAAACAAAGTTTAATTCAAGTTTCTTTTGTATTTCAATCTCTAGTTCGGGAATTTTGGCTTTTTGAAGCGAACAGATTTGAAACCTCTTTGTTATCTGACACGCATCTTGTCTGGGGATTTTAGTTGCCAATGCATCATGCACGTGCTAAACAAATTAGTAGCGCGCTGATTGGCCAAACTACAACAAAGTGTGCACGTGCTGAACAGATTCTGCTGAACGGATTGGCTAAAAAAATCGGAAATTGTGTTTTCGACAACTTCCGCTTACATCCTAATATGGTCAAAAAAATATCACTGACGGAAACGGATTGCACGAAAATCAAGCTGAAAGATTCTGAGATTTTTTCCGCATAGCCCTCACACTTTGCCTCACACTACGCACGGCTCTATATAGTGCCGCCGAGACAGGCTCGCGTTTTCGCTCGCCTGTCTCGTTGGCAATAACGTCAATTTTGACTGTGTACTCATTGTACCTTAAATCTCTCAGTTAAAGGCTCCAGCTGGGACAAGAACTCTTCTTCTTCATAAAGGCCTCTTAAAGACAAGATAGCCTTCTGTCGCACCTCTCCAATCTAAATAGCATAGAAAAAGGAAAACTGTAGTTGCCGGTCATATTAAAAAGCTAGTTTTGGGCAACTTGCGAGTCAGCCAACTGATGGTTGATGATGCATTACGTACAGCTGTTAGTAAGAATAGAAACCACCAGTGAATAATACTCTTGGTATACTTGCCTTATCATGTAGACTCCAAACGGTGTATTTCAAAAACTTATCGCTCAGAAAGTAAGTGCTGCAAAGAAACGGTAACATAGCAGCACAATGTTACATACATATATTTTATACATCTATAAGAATAAAATACTGTAGAATATTTTTAAAGCGTACTGTATTTATAATAGGTATTGTGTGTAGTATTCTGTAACTACCTGTATTCTTTCATCCATTCACCCATTTCTGCAATGCACAGAGATCTGATTTCATGCCTGGAATCCCTGAAAGCAAATAAAAATACATTGAAATGCTTTATAGACCAATTAATTAATTTGATAATCAGTTAATTTACCAAATAATATTAAAAGCTACATTAAACACTGTTTTATAACAAAGCCTACATGTGTAACAAGCAAACAAAAAATGTAATGTACATCTAACTTGTTTCAACAAAAGGTGCCTGGCCGGCTGAGAGAGAGGCTTGAAATTCACCAACAGCCACCCTCCCTCCCCCTGAAGTCCCCTGGCTAGACCAGGATCAGGGGGGCCAGCAGAGTGCCTAGTCCAGCCCGGTGACAACCAAGCTGCCACAGGGCTGCAGCTGCCTGACAGTCACAAGACAATACTCATTAAAATACCATGACCTTGCTGTGTCTGGCTAGGTCTGGTGAAAATGACACAAAAACACTCCACTATGCCCACCCCCCTAGAAAGCCAGCAATTCAACCCCTGACCCTGGGCTCCCTAGGGCTGCTAGCCCTACCACTCAGCTACCCGGCACAACCTTCCAAGACGTTTCACCCCCCCTCAATTTTTTCTTGCCGGACTGGCTTGAAGGCCGACTAACGTCGGCCTTCAAGCACGGTTCGTGGAGTCCACCTTTTGTCAAATCTGTGTAGACATACATGTACTTTAATATGATCCTTAGAATAAAATAAGAAGAGACAATAATCAATTTAAAAATGTACTCTGGCATGAGAGTAAACTACAACACTTACATACATGTATAGTAATGAATCTGCATAAATTACCTGTATCGGTGAATAAACATGCCTTGATGAACAAAGTTCATCATGTCTTCCAAATCACTGATATTCTGTCTAAGCTATAAAACAAATTGTTGTCAAGTTGTATAATAATGAATCTGCATAAATTACCTGTATCGGTGAATAAACATGCCTTGATGAACAAAGTTCATCATGTCTTCCAAATCACTGATATTCTGTCTAAGCTATAAAACAAATTGTTGTCAAGTTAAGGCGGCCAGCGACATTCTTTCGGAAGATAATATTTACACAAGCATGTTTGTTGTTCTTAAAGAAATCTTTACTGCAAATGTGAAAGAAACCTTGCGGACCGTATACGTAACTTACATGTTGTTCAACGATTTACATCATACAGTACCGCCTGGAATCATATGCACATTGGCACGCGTGAAGCTCGAGGGCAGAACGCGTGAATTGCACGCGGGAGGAACGAGACGAAACCGCGCGGTTCACGAACGAAACCCGTGCGGTTCACGAATGAAAACCGAGGTCAGAAATTCATTTCGGTCAAATGGACGAAAGGCCGGCACAAAAGGATCTGTCGGCTATTGTTGTTTTTATTGTTTTCGTTTCAATGGATTTTTTCTCACATTTACAACTTGCTTACACCGTATTCACGGTACCGGTAAATTTTGTTGAACTTCAAGATCTTCACGGGTTCGTATTGAATGTTCCGTGCGTGCTAGCATGAGAAGCTTTTGAGTCGAAACTTGTCGCTTCGCGAAAGAATTAATTTTTTCAAAAATGCAAAACGTGAATGAAAAAATCGAAATTGATGAGGCCTGTAAAAGCACTTCTCTCGATTCATTCATCCAAAAATGAAGGAAGCGAAAATCTTTTTGCAACCGCGCCAAGGATTTCTTATCTTCAAATGATCTGACAGATCGACGCCCGTGTGTAAATAAAGGTCGCAAAGGTCACGCTTGTCATGTTTCTTGCAATGTCTAGTTATGAAAACGAACGTATTTAAAGTCTGTTACTTAACAAGGCGAGCGTTTTAAGAAATCAATGACATTTATTTGCGGGGAATGTGTTCTCTTTCGAGCGACAAATGCCGACAATTGTCGGCTTCCCCACCAAAAGTTCATTTGCCGTTCAACTAGATTTTTGCCGATAAGAATTATTTCGCGCCGATCAGAATAGCTATTTTCGGTCAGTTCTAAATTTGACGTTGGGTTCGTGATTTTCGGCTCGACGGTGGTCAGAAACAACTACAAAGAACATGAATCCTGTATCGCCTTCCCAGACATTCGGTATGCTGGTAAACAACTTGATGAATAAACTTGTCATTTCGCAGCTTTTCGGCAATTGACAAATTGTGTTTTCTGCAACAACTTCCCGACAGTTCTTCCTTCGATCTCCAACCCATCTACATCTTGTAATTCCCTGACCGTTTCAGAAATTTTCCTTCCCTTCTTTAAGAGTCCTTAAGAAGAACAAAATTTTTCGCGCGCGACCAAGCTGAGGAAAGTTGATCGATTCTGAGAAGTGTCAAGCAACGCCACGTGAATGAACGAGCGCTTGCGTTGCACGTTTAGATTTTGTATTTTTTAAAATCTCATATCTTGTGCCGATAATTTTCCTTCTTAGGGTTTGATCTTTTTTTATTTTTGATTGTAAAACTTTTGTGACATCGTGCGGAAAACTACCTAAAATATGTTGGTCGAATGAATATGCAAAAATTCAACTGGTTGTGCCGGTCCGGCAGTCTCTGATTCAAAAAATTGCAAAGGGACAAGAAAACCGGTAATAAAATGAATTTGAGTGCAAGCAGGCGAAATAATATTTACTTGTCTAATATAAAAAACAGAACAAATAAGACAACGCGAGGACAAGTACGCGTCAACATATGTTTTATAACTATGCAAATCTTGAATGAAATTAATCGAAGCGTGAACAGCAAACAACTTTCGATGGATTTTCGATTTAAAACTCGTCAACTCAGTTTGTAGCTGCGGTTTATAGTACATTTAAAACAGGGCAAGAACTAATCCTGTAATATTTCGATGTTTAGGCGAATATTAAAAACGTTCTCTTCAAAATGTCGCACGTTTTTCGCAGGCGGCGGGATCAAAATGTTATTCCGGGTTATTCCGCTGATTTTTTGGACGAACCAGCGTTCTCTTTTGTTTGTTGTGGTTTCCGATCAAATCTCTTGGGTGACGGTGTCAAAAACCTAACAATGAAGAGCAACAAAAAAGCTAACAAAGGCAATTAAAAGCACGAAGACGCGGCTTTGAAGAACGCGTGATTCCCTCGGTTTCGTCTCGGTTTCGTCTCGTGCTTCGTTCGTTCCTCCCGAGGTGGACGCACGGGCAAACCGCGTGCACTACCCGCGCGTCCACCTCGGGAAACCCGCGGCTGATGTGCATATGATTCCAGGCGGTACTGTACATGTAGTTACATGAACGAAAACTTGTTGTTGAAAAAAAAAACACGTTTCGAGCCCAAGCAAAGTCAATGCCGGAGAAGAATTTCATTAAACTGATTTATCTTTGCGAATGATCGGGTCAATTGAGCCCTTTGTTGATACATTTAATTTCAGTTTCATCAATTTGGCAACGCACTATGATACGGCCTCTTGTGAGTAATATATTCTATACTAATATATAAACGATTCACTGACTCTCGCGAGAAACGAGACGCTTCTCGATATAAACGAGACGCGTCTAGCGAGAAACGAGACCAGAGGTGTATAATTCAACCCATTGAATTTCTTTTACTTTTGGGAGGGGGGGGGGAGCTACAACCCCTCAAATACCCTAGATTGAACCCTGGTAAGAGCCCTTGTCGTTGCTAATTTTTCAAGCAATTGATGTCGCCAGGAAGACAGATATATTAAACCCGTGTTTATATGTACATGTACCTCTTGTCTCCTGTTGTTTAACATCTCAATTTTCTCCATGGCCTTCTTTGATGAAACTTTACTGCTTTCACTATCTAACTGGCGCTAAAAAAATTTAACAATACACAATAATTATTTTGAATATACATGTAACTGGCAAAACTTTTGATGTAGGCAAAGTGAAAAAAATTGGCTTAAAAATGGTATTACTGCAATTTAAATAATTTTTGAAATACAGTACATGATGTACTTTTTCATGTAGTTACCTGGGTATGATCTAATTCTATGTGAACATTCTTTGCCATGCGTATCAAAGCAGAGACAAGTTTCATTCCTAAGAGGTAAGGTTACAAAATTGAAGTAAGCAATAGTTCAATTTTAAGTGGAAGTACTGTATGAAGAGGCACTAAGGTATGAGTAGTAAAATTTAGTGTCCTCAGAAGAAAATATGGCGAAATGATCGATGAGGGATTAAGGTCATATGCTATTTCAGCGTTGCTGTTTGCAGGGCTCGAGACTAAGTTTGTGCCTTCCTGCGGAAGTGAAACAATCAGGCATGGGAGACATCCGTCTCTCTACCACTTGACATGGCTCTGCGCAGTCAGTCATTGTGGCGCCAATGGCATCGGGATGGCAGCGGCTCGGCTCGCACATTCCCCCCCCCCCCCCTTCTGTGCTGTGAATAGTGCTGTGATCAGCTGTCACTGAGCGGCGAGTCCGCCTGGTGTATCTGAGGCACAGTCCCATGGTTTGTGCACTGGAAATTAATCAAAGGTCTAGGTTTAACTTCAAAAACTGGATCAGTGGTTCAGGTTCCATGGCTCTCAATCCAGGAGTATAAATGGGTGCCTGCAGCCAACTGTCATGGCAACTGGACAAGATGCCAGAGAGGAGGGGGGGGAGTACATGTAGGAGTAAAAATGTGATGGACTATTGCCTCAACCAGAGGGAGCAGCAATGTTTTGAGTTGAATTGGTTCAATGGATACTTCAGGAAACAAGGGTAAATACCCGGGGGGGGGGGGGGGGGGGGGGGGGAATCCTATATGAAACGAACGGGGATGCTTGTCGGAAAATTTGAAAAGAACCCCTAAAAGAGACCAATCTGGGTGTGGCTCAAGCTTTTCTTGACCCCTAAAAGATACCAAAAAACTAAGAATGGAATTTATATTTGTATAATTCTTCGTGTGGAACCCAAAACAAGACCATAATGGCCTAAAATATTGGCATATATTGGCGTTTTGCCCAGAACAACCTAAGCGAGACCAAAAACCGAAATTTACACCCCTAAGCGAAACGACGAGCATTCCAGTCACTTTCATATGAGAGTCCCCCCCCTGGGGTAAATACCACCACTGATGAGTAATCTACATGTACATGTAATTCCTAACATCAAACAACAACGTTCAACACTTAAAATTGGAATGGTGACCTTGCATGTATCTTTAGTTAATGTAAAGGAAAGTACTGTACATGAACCTTACCAGCTAATGTGCTTGTGTGTCTGAAGGCGCGGACTTGTGAGTCAGACAATCTGATCAGCCACGACACCAGTGTATCCAGCATGTACTCATCATAGATAATACTGTGTTGACACTGCTGAATCAGCGAATCTACAAACTCCACAAAGTTAACCTAAAAACAGAACAAAAAATTAACTTGTTAGTAACAGTCATGTACTGTAATAGTTTATTTAACTAGTACATATTAACTACAAGCAAATTCATACCCCAACCATCTTACTCTAAAAGATGACATAGTTTTAATTGGCTGTGATGCCATATGACCTCATGCGATGTCATTAGAGCTGCCATCTTGGATTACAAGATTTTCTTAGAAAGACACAAAATAATGGAAATTGATACAAAGTCAAGGCAGAATGCTTTTGGAATGTAAAAATAAACAACTTGTGCTTTTCTGTTTCAAAAAACTGGAAAAATAAAGAAAAATGTTAAAAAACAATTTTGGCCCCTCTTCTTTTTTGCCATGTCTAATATCATGGACACATGGTCGACAAACCAAATTTCCACAAGGGATGGATGAACAGCTACTGAAAGTTTCAGTACCCCCCCCCCCCTCTTTCCATCCAAGGTTTAAGATTGAATTCCAATAAAAAAAAACTATGATAAAATTTATTTGCTCAACATTTTTTTTCTGGAGCTTATTTTAACGGGTGTTATACATTGTATGTATAACCAGAAAGGCTCCTTATCAAAAGGATTATTCATCTGAGATTTGGAGGGGCCTGTTATTGAGCAGAGGAGGAGGAGGAGGAGGGGGGAGTTAGTTCTAGAAGAATGTGAGACTAAATATTATTTGCAAATGTTTCTGAGGGGTTTGTCATCAGAATTTTTATAGCGGTACTTTAACAACAGAAGCAAATGAACAGTACCGGTACTTACTCTAAACTTCTTGTAAGGCTGACCTGTCATAATAAGAGGATACTCGTGACTATCCTGTGGAGGAAAAGAAAAGAAAGGAAAACATTTTTGTTGGCCATGTGTGCTGTGGTTTCGCCCTTGGTTAACAAGGTGTATAGAAGTATTTGATAATGAGCGTTCAACAAATATTGGGGAATACCAAAATTTGGTACAATTTAATTGTACCAATGCAAGCAGGGTTTTTATTAAGAATTGTAATAGCAGTAAGAATAGTGTTTTTTCGAAACCAGTAGAATGATTTCTAAAGGTTCCGTATCATAATAAATAAATAGGTACGAGGCCTTTGAAATTTAGCTTCAGATGAATGGTCTTGCACGTAGTAGCGGGAGAATTCTTCGATCTCCGATGCCTAATGGGAACACCCTGACCAAGGGTAAATTGAACCACAACACATCTGCAATCTGATTGCGTTTATCATCTAACCTCATCAAACTGCTCGGTAAGTTGACGGATTGCATTAACACTTTCTTCCTCCTCCAGCATTTTAGGAGTAACAGTTCCTGTCAAGAAAGGAAAAGAAAAGAAAATTGTTATTACTATTCTACTAGACCACACTTTCAAAAGTTTTACTGGTGCAATAAAACCATGCAGGGTGTTTGGAAAACATGCTCCGAAATCTTTATCATATGGCAATTTCTTGTTGAGTTAAACTTGCTCTCTTGACATAACATTTCTCTCACACTGAAATTTATGCATTTTTTGTCTGCCACACAACAAAGGTGAAAAAGTTTGTGTGTCATGAATCAACCCTCCATTATCCACCTTATTCATTCAGTCCCTCGCTTCCATTTCCAGCCTCTCTCTCATTGCTTCGCGCATTTATGTGCACTAAGGTATTGTCTGCCACACAACAATGCAACAGCACTTTATTGACGGAAAAGCTGTTGCACCAAAGGCAAGAACAAAAAACTGAATCACACGACCGAGCATGAAAACTGATAATTATCCTGACTACGACCCAGGGTCCCCCGTTCAGTGTGAGAGAGCTTCATTTCTTGCCTCTTTCACAAGCTCAGCCGGCAAGAAAGCCATTTATTCCTGTAGTTGGTTCCCAGTCATACCCTGTTCTGTTCTGTTATCAGTGGATCTCAACAGAACTGGTAGACAGCCTTTGGCATAAAGCAATGCCAACGTCATCCCTTAAAAAATTGTTAAAATTGACAACAAACCTTTGCAACCACAGCACTGAACAAAAAACTGGATGAGATCAACCATAGCATTTTCTTTGTCTGAATTGTAGCTCTCAATCCAGTCATCCACAACAGCCTGCAACAAGGATGCAACTGGACTGAATTATTTTTCTCTGTGTTTATCAGTCAAAATTAATTTATATATATGATAAATGCAAATGCGGCCTTAGTTCATTTTCCTAGCTCAAGACCGGTGAAAAAAAATTTTTGAGGCTCTGTCCTAGCTTTGGGAAAGTTGAAGCCACTGAGTGTTAGCCTGAAGGCCTTTCTCACTGCCTTTAGTGCACAAATGCTCTACCACACAATCATTTATTTCACATATACTTGGGCCGAGTATCATGTCCACCATATAAAGGGATTACCCATATACGACCGCTCTCATGACTGGCTTTGATAGCTCAGTGGTAGAGCATTGCACTGTATAGCAACGCAAAGGTCGTGGGTTCGACTTACCATCACTCAGTTGTAATCTGCAAAAATCTTATTCAGTGAGTCAACTTCAGTCTTGGAAGCAGCTTTCAGTCACCAGAAATACTGCTTAATTATAAGAGTACTTGTTACATTCATCTCACTAATAAATTATATATAAATTACAGGCTATCTTGCATTCACAAGAACATACCCTGAGAGCTCCCTTTCCAGCTTTCACAATGTCAAACAAG
Organism: Oculina patagonica; assembly: GCF_052425735.1. NCBI lineage: Eukaryota > Metazoa > Cnidaria > Anthozoa > Scleractinia > Oculinidae > Oculina > Oculina patagonica. Next base: position 30,816,577 of record NC_135765.1, on the reverse strand, counting down.
GTTCCTTGAGTCTCTTCTGTATCTGAGCCCACTTTTGACTTTCTCCCTCTCTTTTGATTTGACTTTCGAGCAGAAGGCTGTTTAGATTTGGCCTTTTTTGCTGCCTGCAGAAAGCAACAGACCATAAAATTAAAAAGAAAATTAATTTTGCATACTCCAGTCCACAAACAAACTTCCGTGATCGTGTGTTTGCACAATATTACTTAACTCGTAATAATTATTTCTTTAAAGCGTGCCACAAAGAATCGAAGCAAATAAAATAATATGCCTTGAATATCTTGAAAGAAAAAACAACCAAGCCTCTATCTGTAGTCCATCTGAAAAATAGATTTACATGTTCGCCATGGAACTCATGTCCATCTGACTCGCGCAATTCTCATTTCCATTCTCAAACCCTTGCAATTTGATTTTCAATCTGACTTTCAAGGCCCAGGGGGGTACTCCAGCTTGTAAGTGACGGGGATGATCTAAGGATTTTTTTGGGTTTGAAATTTTCGATTCTGGGATTTTTTTGGGTAAGAACATTTAGCAAGTATTTTTTTGGGGTGACTTGATTTAAATAGGGGATCATAGGGGATCATCATTTTTTTAGGTAATGTTGGGTCCTGAGGGTTTTTTGGGTCCTTCATTCGATCATCCCCGTCATTTACAAGTTGGAGTACCCCCCTGGGCCTCTTCTCCATTAAAAAAAAAATTAAAATAAAAAAAAAAAAAAAACAAAATAAAAAATTCAAAAAAATCTCAATTCCAATCTCAAACCCTTCAATTTGATTTTCAAATCTGAACTTTCAAGGACTTTCAAGATATGTACAGCTGTATGTGTACGTGTACAAACACTGTTTTCTGACTTTAATTTCCTGTTACTGTACTGGAAAAGCCCACATGTAACCATACCGGTGTAGCCTTAAAAATTCCAGCAGCTCTTTTCCTTCCTCGCCCTGGCGTGGGGGCCTGAACAGGAGTTTCTAAATCACTGTCATCACTTGATTTATTTACAGGTGACTGTTCCCTAAAGAAAGAATTTAAAAGACAAAAAAATTGTTTATTTTATTTGTGCAATTTTTAAAAAAATTTCATGTGCATGCACTTGCAGGGAGTAGATTTATGCCAGAAGCAGGGTAAAATACCCATTTGTTGCATGAATTTTACTGCCTATGAAGGCTGAGAAATTGGGTAGGTTTTGAAAATCTTTACGTGAATAGTACCCGCCTTATAGCAAAAAAACTTCCGCTCAGGTCGTATCTTAGCTACATCCCAGTTACAAATATACATGTATAATATTAGTGTATCATTTTTAATTGTCAATATGGTAGTTTTGAATTACGCGCTCTACTGATCCCAAACAAAGGAGTGAAGTCAAGGTTGAGAAGAGTAAAACAAAAGAAAATTCAAATTATTCCACTGAACCTCGACTTTGTTCGTTTGTTTGCGACCAGTAGGAGCAAATTTCAAAACTACAACCCAAGACATTAGTCCTTGGGAAGGTTTAACATGATCGCTTTGATTTCAACAACTTTTAAATAAATCTGATCTATAGGTACGTACATAAGGTGTATGGCCCCCCCCCCCCCCCCTCTCCCCCATATCAATGTTGAAGTATGTATTACTGAACATTATGATAGACAATATGCTGTGATTGAAGTCTCTAGGTATACCTCAACATTGAATGAGGGGGAGGGGGAGAGCAAACTTGGCGACCTTCCCAACAGTATTGTCTAGGGTTATAGCCTATCGACATTATTCATTACCTGGCTTCTTCAGCTTCCTCTTCCTCCTCATCTGAGCCACTCTCTGGGGTTCCTTTAACCTTCTTGCCTTGAGACTGCGGCTGAGGTGTTAATTCTGCTCCACCAAGCTTGTGGCCATATAGGATCCGCTGTCTGACCGTCCTACCACTGCGTCTTGGTGAGTGACCCGACTGTCCCACAAAACAGACTGTTAGTTCATCATCATCATCATCACTTTGTTTAACCCTTTCGGATTTGAAGAGTAGATTATACAGCTACTGTACTAATTATATCTCCGCCTGCAATGTTTCAGAGTAAGCACAATACAGACGGGCAAAGTTACTAGACCACAACACCGGGAACTCCAAGCCCTACTCTTTACGATAAGCATTGGTTCTTTTACGTCCCCAGCTATCATTCAAAACAATGAAGATGCAGGAGAAGGGGCCTACGGTTTAAATCGTCCTTATCCGAGAAGACTAGAATATAAGTTATTTTAAGACCCTGAGTGTTGGTCCAGTAATGGGACTCGAACCCGAGACCTCCTGTACGCTATCACTGTAGTCCGTAACGTTTTACCAAATTCAAACAAAAATGAGAACAAACCCTGAGTCTGCGGTTAGTTCAGATTGGAAACCTTGCAGTTTAAGCCCCAATAATATCCACATACAAATTCTTCTGACTGATCTCCAAACATTATCTTGTAGCATTAATTGAGAGAATTTGTTAATTGATCAGAGTAGTTTCCCTTTGGTGACTTTTCTCTTAGTTAAGCATCCATAAGGAGAAATTTCATGTTGGTCACGCTTGGGTCTTACATTAAATTAAATTTTGCCCCCAAATAGTAATTGTGAGCGGGCAAAATTGTCTTATGAATGGGTATTATGAAAATTTGTCTCAGCTCGATGGTTCTTTTGTGTTGTAAGTAAAAGTTGCAAGTGCGAGGGTAAAAACGACACAATACCAAAACCATTTTATAAATATCTTTTCAATAACTGAAAAAAATACTAGGATACCAATACTTCTTTAGTATGAGCGAGCAAGAGAGCCACAATGAGAGTGAGTTTTATTATCCAGACTCTGTTTGCTCAATACACAGGGCAATCTGAGCCAATCTCAGACCTCACTCAGTCAATATATCAAGGTCTCAGTCTGAGATTTTCCTGAAATGACCAAACTCTCAGATAACAAGTGGTGATGTATCACAGCTGGAGCTTACATAACTGCTAACATTTGAGCTTCCTTTGTAATCCGTTTGCGCAGTTTCCTTTCCTGTTCGAAATTCTTCATGAGCCTTTCGAACAGTTCAGTAAGCTGTTCCATACAATGTGTAGGTGTTTGTTTAACCCATTAAATGAAAAGCAGTTCGTATACATTTTTGGGCAAAAGGTAAATTAGTGATATTAATATTGTTAATATAGTTTAATGAAGCCAACACGTGTTAGCATCGCATTACATTGCACATTTGCTTATCGCTGTTTAGTTCGATCGTTTAGCTGTTTCCCTACCCTCCCTACCCCCTAGCAGTTTGTTTTGTGTCCCAATATATGCATTACATTAAACTGCTCATTTGAGGCCCAAACCTGTGTCTACTTTCTCGTGGTTAGGGGCAGGGGACATTAATTTTGTTGAAGATTGGTTTGGCCCCTATCCAAGGGTTTATGCTGTCAACATCTTTAACAACATAACAATGTTTTATCTGTGACAGTCTTGACCAAACCCCCCCATTATTTCTATACCTTAGTCTTGCTCGGCGATGGTGTACTCACAGAAGGGCTAGGCGCTGCACTACTGCCGCTAGCCTCTTCTTCATCTGGTTGCACAACAGGCATCATTTATACTAAAAAAATGGTAAAAAATCTTTAGCATAAGACTTAATAACAAGGTAAGTTTGTGTTTTCAGCCTAAAGTCCAACAGGCTGATAGTTATTCTCTGGTGCTATTTGCATGAACTCACAAAATTATAATTGAATAAACATAACAGAAACATTTCTACTAAAATACGACAGAACGTTACATTCTGTCATAAATTCTGTACATGTACGGTTTGATCAGTTAAAAATACTAGCTTGTAGCATGCGGATGCATAATAACTGCACAGTAAACTCGATTGAATTATTTTGAAATTGAAGTAACATCTCACAATAATACATGTAGCGAGCTTTGCTAAAAAAAAAAACAGCGATTTTGTACCTTAAAGCAATTTAGGAAACCAAGGAATAACTATAACACTGCAAACAACGAAAACGCTAATAAAACGGTGATAAAATCATTGTATAAATTCGTTCAGCTTGCTTTGAGCTTCATCGACATTCGTGAACTGGCATCGACCAAAAGCGACTACTGTTGGCTAAAAATATGTTCAACATACCGCATCCGTGTGAGCTCATACTATTTCTTCTGAACATCCTTACTTACCAGCTACTCCGAAAAGACGAATTTCTTTCATAAAAGGTCACAAAACTTAAAATAACAGCATAAAACACGAGTGCACGAACGACAAGCCTTTCCTTCGAAGCTCGATTCTGTTTTGGCGGGCATTGATCACATGATCCAAATCGAGGTTACCGCTGACAGCATGAATTGCGCGGGAAAATTGGTGGCACGTGGCGATTTTCAAATTGCTTGACAAAACATCGGTATTAATGTTTATTTCTTCTTTTACTTTTGGATTTTTCTGCGGATCCTCTACGCAGGCGTTTCAATCATCTCTCTGACGATCGTTCCAACTCAAAGGGATTTTAAAATTCCGGTGATCTGAAAATTAAAATTAGAGGCAATGTGACTTTGAAATAAAATAACGATTGATTCTATGTTTACTAGGTTGACAGTCCATTTAGCATATAAAAACAATGAGTTACATTAGTTGTACGCACTTTCGATGCAAATTAGACGTTACAGTGCGACGCGCTTTACCGTCGGCCACCCAACAACCTTTTTGTGTGTGCTCTGGTAGAGCGGTTTTTCTTGAGTGTCGAAAGTAATTTGCGTTTGGTTTGGTTTTGCATTACTACGCTATAAGTCATTGGTTTAAAAATGTCGCGCCACTTTCTTAGCCAATCAGAAGTAAAACCAAAACCAATCGTGACTCGCTCGCGCACGTTTTCAAGAGCTTCGTGCCTGCGACATGTATTTGCTTCGAGTTTTGATTGGCTGACTGGATTGTCTGTTTTCTTTGTGATTGGCCAGAGTAATTACTTTGGTTTTGGTTTTACTACACTCATTTGAAAACTGCTCTAATATTATTATTTGTTTGACGAACACGCCTCCTTGCAAAGTTAAATGCGATGAAATAGGAACTTGTTACATCGTAATTATGAACAAAACGCAGCGAAAACGTAAAAATATTACAAGCTGACACTTGTAAAAAAAGTTTGTAGGGTGGCCAAGATAAGGCGCGTCGCACTGTAAAACATCCGCGATAAAGAGGGGGTCATATCTTAAATTAAATGAAAAGAATACTGATCTCCATTAGGCTTTGGTAGATTGTGCTAGCATAATTTTGGCATAATTGCAGCTAAAAAGCATAATTTGTGAAACGACCACTGCCACGGCATAATTAGCAATTTTTAGCACTTTTTGGAGCATAAATTCATAAAATTTAGTAAATATGGTGTAATTCCTACGGAAATAAATGAAATTTAGGTAGTTTGTTCTTGCAATGCGTGTTTTAGCTATACAATTGTGATTGTTAAGTCGTTGGAGGCATTTTACAAACGGTTCAGAGATGCGAGCAGCTAATTTAGACAGCTGACGGCCGTGACAAACTGCCACAAAACATAAATACCTTATTATAGGAAATTAACGCTTGTGTTAATTAAGGTATTTGAAATTAACGCGACTTAAATTAACGCGAATTGAAGGAAAAATTACTTCCCAATAAAGGAAATTAACGCGAAAGAGGGGGTAACATTTCAAAATGAAGGAAATTAACGCGACGTACACAACAGGGACAAGTTTATTTCAACACTTGTAGGCGTGTAATCTTAAACGAAAACAATGTTCGTGCTACTTTTCCCACTTTAAGCGTTCTTCACAGTATCAATGATAGTGGCAGATAAATTATGCTTTTTCCTTGGAGCCAAGGACATATGGACTGTAACGAAAAATTGGGGCCAAAATAATGGAAATTAACGTCATGAAAATTAACGCTCCACTTAATTAACGGCGCGGAAATTAACGTTAATAAAAATTAACGCGACTTAAATTAACGCGAAAGTTTTAAATTCGCGTTAATTTCATGACGCGTTAATTTCCTATAATAAGGTAAATTTACAACAACAGTTTATTTGAAAAACATCATAATTTGGTGTCGTTATTGCGCATCTCTATGTACAGAATCTACGTCATTTTGTGAGCATAATTTCGGAAAACAGAAGCATAATTTGGGAATTCAGGCATAATTTTCAGTGCATAATTTAGCAAAATTTTGAGCACTGCTAGTAGCATAATATGCCCCTTTTAGGAGCACAATCTACCAAAGCCTAATCTCCATTCTCCATCCGTTACTTTAGCTGGAAAAATAATTTTCTAAAAGTCGTCAAAAAATTATTTAAAAATTTATAAGTTTGGAAGGTCTAATACAAGCCTACCATGACGTTGGAAGTTTTACAAACAATGCATAATCCATTCTGCATGCTGGCATGAAATCTAGGAGAAATATTGAAGATTTAATTTTTATAAAATGCCAGGAATAATGAATATTTGTCATAGAAATGAATAACGAACCTTAACTGTAAAGCTGGCTTAAAGGTCGGGTTTAGAAAGTGTAAAGGTAGCGTAAAGAGATTAAATTCAAAATTTACGCTAGCTTTACTTGATCATCAGCTTTTATAAACCACAGTAAAGTTATGTTTTCATTCTGTGTAAGCATGTTCATGTTTAGCTTTTCAATTCAAGATGGCAATTAACCAGCTTTCCTCTTTGTTCTGTCATTCGGTTGACCCAGCTTATTTCTTTTGTTAAATACAGCTAATTCGAGAAAGGTTGTCGGGGAAAAGCACGCGAGACGACCAAAAGGTGGTTTGGGTACTCACTTGAATTTTGCATATTGGCCTAAAGAGCCTAAAGGAAATGTACAAGTTTGTATTTTTGCACGTGAAGATTTTGTTTTTCCTCTCACGAGGCCTTTTTCTGTACCTTACCGTTTACTGTCGTATGCCTTTGAGTTTTGAAAATTCTTCTAAAAATCAGCGTGGCTAAAAGTCCCTTTTTTCCACATGTCTGAAGAGAAAGAAAACGTGAAAATTCGCGTTTGTCATGTCGCCATCTTATTAGTATTCAGCACGTGCAGTAGCTATCTACTTCTACCTAAACTACCTTTCGGTCTCGTCGCATGCACTGTTATGCTTTTTTTTTCGACAACCTTTCTCGAATTAGCTGTATCTTTTGGGTTTTTATTTGTGGTTATAATTCGACAATACGCCATTAAGGTCCATTTGTAATATAACAGATATTTGCATTTACATAATTCTAAACTAAATTACTACAGGTGGTTATATAGCGTAAATTATCAACTTTTTAAAACTTTAATGTCCAATAATATGGCGTTAGTTAGTATATAACGGCCCTTTGTATTGAAAAAAATTAAAGGGCCGACTGCTATGAATTGTTATTTTAATGTTTTTTTTTTTAATGTACGTTTGAACGGGCGAAACGCAACATTGAAGGACCCACTTGTCTGTCTTTCATAATTTATAGCTATTCTCAGGATATAATAAAATAGTTTGACACTGGTAACCTAGGTAATTAATAATTATCTTATCTCATTCAGTTGGCATGATTATAAGGGTGTTATATATATGACGAGGCATTTAGTTTCGGTACGTGAGAAAATTTACGAACCAACATGAAGGTTCTTCCCTACAAAGCTTGTTTCGCGCCTTTGTTTGTGGTTTTCGTGGCGTTTAGAAATGCAAACTCCACAAGCTTCAAAGATTCTATCGATGTTGCTGATGGAATTCTCGTTTACGCCAACTTTTTTCCGTTTCCACATCACAAACTCAATTCGACACCGGTCGAATCTCGCGCAGTTTCTGGTGAACAGGATTGCATTGCAGCGTGCACCGAGTCTTCTCAATGCCGATCGTTGAATTTCAAACCAGTCCCTGATGCAAATGGTAAATTTATTTGCCATCTCTTGGATACCGACAAATTTAATTCCTCAGAATTGTTCAATGCAAGTTTGGATTTTCATCACTACAGCTTCACGGTAAGTCAATACGAAACAAAATTCCCTTTTCTATACCTTGCAAAACGGCCTGGATGAGAAAAAAAAAAACAGTTAAAAGAAGCCCATTTATTTAACTCTCGCAAATTTTGTCATTCTCGGCTTGAAACTTGACAAAGTTGAAACGATTTAGCTTTGTGCGATTTCCTTTATTATTAGTCAACCTATAGCATTTGTGTAAATTTGTCAACAAATGCAATATTTACTTTAAATTCGGAATTTTACCGACAACATTGACTGCAAAATAGCCTTTCACCTCAGGCCAAAGTTAAAAATGCAAAGTTAAGTCTGCAGGATCGACGTAGGAGTTTATGCCGAGCTTAAAATCGATTTTGCGAAGAAGTTCTTTTCCAAAAAAATATTCGATCTGTACCATAGCGCAAAAAGAAAATATAACGACTTTTTTGGTAAAATAAAGTTTCTCCTTACAAATGAGAGTTGATCGAAAAAATTTCACTTTCAAGTAATGGGCATGTTCAATGTACTCGGAAATTTAAATCATGTTTTCGGCTGTTTGGAAAGGAATGTTCGGGATTAAATGAGAAACGTTTCCTATTTTTGCAAAATACGGTAAAAATTCAACTTCTGTCGTCAGCCGTTTGGCGTTTGTACACGGAAATGATTAGTTTTTCGTAGGTGTTTACAGTTATTTTTATATAAACAAAGCCACCATTTTAATTTGAGAAATTGAAAACGAAGTTTTCGAGGAGTTGATGCATGATGAAAATTTTTCTCTGTTGTTGTTTTCTTATTCAGGCGTTAAAACGATTAATATTTAATGCGCAACGGCGAATCTCTCTTTATTCCTGCAATATTACTATAATACTTTACGATTGACATTTATACATGGCAATAACAACAAAATAGCAAACTTTGATAACGTTATGAGGTTGCCTTAAGGAAAAGATAACGAGGGAAAATTTTTTAAATGTTTAGAAGAAAAGGTTTATTTTTTTTAGCAACATTGGTACGGCAACAAATTGGTGTTTCGAAAGTCGAGAAATTTGAGAATGCGGAAATTATATAATTATATATATTTGCATTTGTTTTTACTGATAAAACTTCCTGTTTTGATAAAATGAAAAAATAACAAAATATATGTTTTATTGCGTTCTTCGAAAGTTGTCAATGCGTTATTAAGGTGGCCCGCGGGTATTTCTGGGACTGAAAGTGCTCTTTTTTAAGTCGAATTTAAGCTCAAGTTGCAAAGAATTACGAGGAAAAACACTACCACATGAAAGTACTGCTCAATAGCTTTCGTTTGAATGGTCTCCCACGTAATTAAGCACGTAAACGTAGGCCGAATTCTATGATATTTAGCAATCGAAATAAGAAATGTCCAAATTTTATAAAGCTTTTAATTTTAGGGCAAACAAAATAAACATTCGCGAGAAATAAGCACTTTATGAAAAACCGATTTTTCAAAATAATGCGATTATTTTCAAAACGCGAAGATATATTTTTTTCTAATTTTTCTCAATAAGTTCAAGTTATCCTAGGGCTCCTAGGTTTCGTGTGAGCAAGTTTCAACTAAATCAGCTGGGTAGAAATTGCTCTACAGTTGACTGTTGAATTTTTTGAATCAATGATATTGTTGTTGGGTATTTTCGCCAGCTATTGAAACAACGCTGAATATGTAATGCTAAGATCAGTTCTTTTATTTGAAAGCTCAATACCACCTAAAACACTACTGAAAAATCTGAAACGATCGGAAACTCTCTCCAAAAGTTATATTAAGAAATGCAGCATAAGTTGTTTACGGTTCATAAATTGTAAACTAAGAAATATTCAATCTTTTTCCAATTAAAACAAATCTACCGATTTTTTTTTTCTTTTATTTTTTAGTATGCAAAAATCCAACATATAAACAAACACTCTTATCAAGTTTCGAGCGTAAAGTCTTGATGAAACTCGTCGAATTGGGCTCGTCAAGATAGCCACCTATCGATCGTCTTTCAGTTTAAAACGCTTTGGAAACCCCTCAACTTAAGTAAATTATTCAAACCTGCCGCATCCCCAAGAGTATTTTGTAGTTCTAATGAAAATCCAGCTTTGCTTGCATTTGTGCATTTCTTTGTGCAATGAATGTCTTTGAGAGCAAAATATTCTTGGGAATGCGGCAGGTTTGAATAATTTACTGTAAGGATAACTTGAACTTATTGACAAAAATTAGAAAAAAATCTATCTTCGCGTTTTGAAAATAATCGCTTTCTTTCGAAAAATCGGTTTTTCATAAAGTGCTTATTTTCTCGCGAATGTTTATTTTGTTTGCTCTAAAATTAAAAGCTTTATATAATTTGGACATTTCTTATTGGGATTGCCAAATGTCATAAAAAGGGGCCCACGTTTAAACGAAAGCTTTGAGCAGTTTACCTGTATGGAGACCTTGAACTTTTTCAATAATTATTTCGAAAAAGAATTTGTCTTACGCGTTGTTTCAAAATCAGCGCATTCTTTCGAAGTGTCAAATCGGTTTTTCATAAAGTGCAAATTTCTCGCTAATGTATAACGTCATTTTTTCTGCCTTAAAATCCTTAAAAGTTCTACAAAATTAAAAATTTTTATTGGGACATTTGCTAAATATCATAAAAATTTATTTCCAAAAATCGGTTTGAGTTCATAAAGGGCTTATTTCTCGCGAAAGAGTAGTTTTGCTTGGCCTGTCAGGGCGCAAAATTGCCAAGCGTGTTTATACTTTGACATTTTTTATTGGGATTGCCAAATATCATAGAAATCGGCCTACGTTTAAGTACTTAATTACGCGGGAGACCATTTAAACGAAAGCTATTGGCAATGAGCAGTACTTTCATGTGGTAGTGTTTTTTCTCGTAATTCTATGCAACTTGAGATGCCGCAAAATTTATAATGTTACCAATAATATGTCAACAAGACCCTTCAGCTATTAAACCGCCAAAATATATTAATTATAATTTTTATTTAGAATTTAAACAATCCGAGGAAAGATGAGAGAAACTGAATGGAATAAAAAACAAAAAGAAAGAAAAAAAAAAAAAAAAAGAAACACATATGGGCGCCTTGCTGTAAAGGGACTATGTCACGGGGATTTCACAGATTTTTGGTCTAAACTGTTCTGAAATAAGTGCTAGACAACTTCACTTATGAAAAACATTATGTTTGAACATTTAACTTAAGATATAGCCTTTATTTCGATTTTTTTGAAGGCGCGCGGAAACAAATTGAAAACGTTGGCTAACGTTTTGAGTTACTTTTCTTGGCTAAAGTTAGTGCTCTAAAATAGAAATTATTTTGACTGTTCAAAAATCTGTTAAAATCCGTGACATAGTCCTTTTAATTTGACTAGCTATTGGCTCTCCTCAGGCCCCCTGTGAGCTCAGTCCATGTCAGAACGGAGGGACCTGTTACCCAGTTAACGGGGAGTATGACTTCAAATGCAAGTGCGTGCCAAGTCACGGAGGAAAACAGTGCGAAAAAAGTGAGTACTGTTTCGTTATCAAGTACCGTATATTCATTTGCGCCCGGGGCGCTTTTCTGCCCTCGGGGGGCGCTTTCGCGGGCGCTTTTTTTTCCCTGTTCTCTCAGGCTTCGAGTGTTCGTCTTTCATGTGTCCTTCGTCGGTCAGGTTTCTGTACGTCAGTACTTCGTGGCGTTCCTGGGCACTTGTGGGGTGCTTTGTGGGGGCGCTTGTGGGGGCGCTTATGATGGGGCGCTTTACCACATTCGAGGGGGGCGCTTCGGGGGCGCTTGGAGGGGGCGCTAATCGAATCATTACGGTACACTCAAATGTCCACCATCAGCAAAATCATATCACATCTAGTAAGTAATAAAGATGGTAAATTTTAAGCTCGGTGATAAGTAATGAAGATAATTTGTTCAACAATAATACGAGCATGGGACAAAGAAAATATCTGAGTCCCCTAAGGGAATCGAACCCATGGCCTCCCAGATACCGGTTGGGCGCTCTAACCAACTGAGCTACGAGAGACTCGTGGTGAGCTAGGCCGCTACTTTCGTAGCTCAGTTGGTTAGAGTGCCCAACCCGTATCTGGGAGGCCATGGGTTTAATTACCGTCAGGGACTCAGATTATTTCTTTGTCCCATGCTCGTGTCATTGTTGAAAAATTCATCTTCATCATATCACGTCTTTTGTTTACCTGCTTTCTTTTGCATTTTTTTTTTGCATTATTTTTGCATTTTTAGGCTACAAGAGCTGCGCTGAGCTGTTGAACGATGGATTCACAAAAAATGGTGTCTATCAAATTCAAAGCCAGGCGGAAGTAATTGATGTATACTGTGACCAGTCTAGCTGGGGAGGAGGTATATAATTTAAACAAAGACAGCTGAATTAAAGGGACTGTGTCACGGATTTTACCAGATTTTTGAACCGCAAAAGTTTATATTTGTGTCACAGAGAACCTAAAAATAATAGTCCATTTTTATTAACAATTGCTATATTAGGGCACTGAAACTGTTAACGAGCATCTTTGGCTTCGGATGGATGGGATGGAAACTGGTTGCAATTTGAAAAAGAAAGGCTAACTTTTTCAAGTTGTTTCCGCGCGTCCTCAAAAAAATCGATATTTTTCCGCCGCAGCTTGATTTCTATTCCCAAATTAAGGTTATATCTTCCTTTAGATGTTCAAAAATAATGTTTTAATGGGTTGAGTTCTCTTTCCACTAATTTTAAAAAGGTTAGAGCAAACATTTGCGAAATCCCCGTGACATAGTCCCGTTTAAAACTACATGAACTAGTTTATCTTGACTAGTATTCGGTTGTGTCGATGACTGGTGTGTTTGCCCTTGCGAAGTTTCCTTTCAGGGGTTAGACTTTTTTTTACTTTAGACTACTTTTTAGGATTTTTTTTTTTCATTTTTGTTTGTTTTTGTTTTTGAAGTCGAAATACTCTCCAAGTTTTGTAACTGCTTGATTGTCTAGTTTCTGGTACACCGCACGGTCAATTCGTCTTGCAGTTAGGGCTTTCCACAAGTTGCTCGGCAACTTTTTGGCAACTTTTCATGATTCGAGCAACTTTTTTCCCTTCGAGCAACTTTTTTACCTTTGAGCAACTTTTTTCCTCTCGAGCAACTTGTTTCATTTTTAGCAATTTCCAGACCGAAGATCTCCGAAGATTATCCGTGTGTTGTTCAAAGGCAGTACGAACGTTTCCGAAGATTTACGAAGTTTGCCGAAGACTTTCGAGGAACATCTGAAGACATTTCATCTTTCGGCTCATTTTGCATTAAAATATTACAAAACTGCGTCAGCAAACATGACGTCATCGACATCTTCGCAATTTTTCTCAAATAAAGAAATCCTTGTTATTTAACAAATTTTCCCCTTGGTATGTTATTTAGATTCTTCTTTTGCTGTAAAATTGCAGACAACTGCTTACAAATCTAACCCTCAAGGGGAAATTAGCATATATTTAGCGAAATTATCTTGATTAGAAGCAGCGTATTGTATTTTTTGGAGCAACTTTCGAGCAACTTTTATTCACAGAAGCAAATTTTTTGAATTTTTGCAGCAACTTTTGAGCAACTTTTTGAGAAATTAAGGGCAATTTTTTGGGAAATGTCGAGCAACTTGTGGAAAGCCCTATTCCAGGGCCCAGTTCTTTTGATCCTTTTTTCCATGGTAAATACACTACGCTCGCTCTCTACATATTTTTCCTCGACTGTGCTTATGTTACGAGATGTCATCACTGGCAATGCAATCTTTCACCTTATGGCATTTTAAGGTAGTTATTAAAATATCAGCATTTCTTTAATATTCGCAGTTGATTATTTTTTCTTGACGACAGGCTGGACCATGGTGTTCAAGATGGTGTCTGGTGTCTCAGCTGACATTTATCAGCTGTGGTCGTCAGCATATTCTTTGAATGAAAATAAAACAGTAGCGCTGAACGTCAACTTATTACCGAAAGAACATTACAAGAACCGCTTTGTGCAGAACTGGCAAACTGCTAATCCTAAGGAGGTAGGCTGGATTCCAATGAGCGCCCTCCGTCAAATAAACGTCTCCTCAGAGTTTTCTAACATAATGATCCTCTCTTGGTATAAAAGACTAAAATTTGATTCATTATTAACCGTGCGCAGCCGGTTCATAATCTGGCCTGTGTTTGTTTTGTCGTTTTGTCGGTAAATCGTTCCAGACCCACGCGGCCAAGCCCGCTTCTTGGTCACAGTCACGCAAGGTTTGATGTTAACTAGCGATCACTCGTTTAACATGAACACTCTGCTCTGTTTAGAGTGAAATGTATATTTCTGTGTCATTCGATTGTTTTACCAGAAGAGAGGACTGAATAATCACATAGCGAAACCAAAGACCACTTGGATATGTCCAAGCTATTTAAAACTAGCACTACGTCAGACCTATGCCACGCGATCGCCCGCCTGTAGCTATAAATAATCATTCGCCTATTTTAAAAATATTTACGAATACTCTGCGCTCTGTTTGTGTGAAATATGTATTTTTGTGTTATTCAAGCGGAACATGTTGAATATTGCAAAACAACGACTTGTTTAGATTGAAACTGACTGGTGTGCCTCTAAAAGAAAATAGCATTTCCAGTCTACAACGAAGTCGTTAATAGGTCCTAAAACATGGTCTGCGTGAGACAAGAACCCAATGAAGTAAGACAATTGGATGGCTTTCCATTTTGTACGGAGAAACCATTTGTTCCAGTGAAAATTCATCTGGGACGGCCATTCCCACTGGAACATTTTCTGAAAAAATGAATACATCATCGTCATCATCATCATCATCGCCATCATCATCATCATCATCATCACCATCATCATCATCATCATCACCATCATCATCATCATCATCATCATCATCAAACTTAATTTCTACAAAAAAATCTTTAAAAAACACTCGAATCGGACTCGGGAAGTAATATATTAATATTCTGTCTTTGTTTCAGGCGCGAGTGGCATTATACAATGATGAAGCTGAAGTTCTTTCCATTGTGTTTAACGCCACTGCTTCCAACAACGAAAGCTGGTTTTCCAGAGATCGGCTGATTCACTCACCCTGGACTGACTTGTACACTGAGCCGCTACTCACCTTTGCTATTCAAGGGTCGTGTTGCGGGAGGTCTTTCTACATCATCCGGAACCATGGTGGCTGCGCGGCAGATGCAGGATGGCTTCTTGTCTCTTCCGGTGGCTGCGCGTACGAGAACCGTCTTCCAAAACCAACCGCCATGTACAGTAACCATACAAACTACACAAACTGGAACGCGTATGGTAGGAAAACGGAACATGCAAAGCATTCTTTTTTTAATTTTTTCAAACCATTGGCCAATTTTCATGTGACATGTATATTTGCTGAGAAGTTGGCGTGTTATACGACAAATAAAAGTTGTCACTTTGCTCGTGTAGACGACTCGTCCCATAAAATGTGGCAAATACTGCGACAGCATTGCGCATTGCATTGCGTATGCGTGTCTGTGTATCTCTGTTGTCCATGTAATTTTAAAAACGGCTTCCCTAGTGTCTTAGGAGTAAAAGTTAAAATTAGAATTCAAAAAGGCAAATAAAAACAAAAGCATAAATGACGGTTGTTCATCTTTTTTGCAGAAAACGTTGGTATTGCAGATGTGTTACTGGTGTATATTCGCTAAGGTAAGTGTTGAGGTGATGTGAGGTACTTATTGACCGGTTAACTAAAAAAGGCTGGCAGATATATTTTCACTGGGGACGGAGTCAAAGTCAGAGTCGTAATCAGAAGCACAGAGCGTTACGATCTAGTGAAATCAAACCGACGGAGTCGTAAGCAGAGTTTCCGATTTCGGTTTTGATTATTCCGACTCCGGTTCCGTCGAGCTGATGAGTCCGCTTACGACTCCGATTCTCGATTTGTCTTAAGCGCTCTTTTATACGACTCCAACTGCGACTACGACTTCGTCCCAAGTGAAAACCAGTCTTTAGGAAGACCGACTGAAAATTTGAAGAAAAGGAGCATGGTGTGAGTGGGGGAGAGGTGTTGTGGGAGGGAAAGGGCTGCTGTACGGTTTTTGACACATTTTGCATAATTTTTAAAAGCGCAATACGCCGTTTTCTCGTTTCACGACGTATTTTTAAAGTTCCGGCGCCTATTTGAGACGGAACTCTATCACAGTCGTACTAGGTTCACCAATTACTAGGAGAAAAATTTATTTTGCACGCTTTTCGTTTAAAAGCGAACAAACTACGGTCGAGCCTTTTATACTGCGAACACCAAAGAAGCGTAACTGAGTGACCGCATTATGAAGACTCTGTGCTATAGAGGTAGAAATTATATGTATTGTGAGTTTTTACCAATTTAAATGAACGTACTGCCGTAGAGGTGTCTGTAGCATGGAGATGTCCGTAAGAAGGGATTCGACAGTAGTTTGTATGAGAACCTACCCACTCCGCTGCATGATCATGAATCAGTACATTTTCCACGGCTTGAGTGTAGCAGAGTTGTCATTTATGGATTTTTTTCTTTTCCACAGACAATATACACTGGACGACGAGGAAAACACAACTAAAAACTGAATGCTAATTATAAAGTTTAAAACCTCCGTATTTAAACATGTTGAACTATATATAAATATGAAACAATGATACAGTGAAAGCTACAATCATAATACTAAGCTTCTAGCTGTAAGGGACCACAATACAGTGTTGATTGTCATGGGGAAATTAATTTGCTATAACTCAGTCGTAACTCAGTCCTCAGCTTCCCAAGTTTGGCCGGAAAAGCCGGAGCCACAGACCAAAAGATAAAAAGTAATAAAACGCGGTACCAAAACAAGATTTTTGACCCCTTGTTTTACAGTACGTTACATCAGTAACATCATGTTACATGTCATAGAGCGGTTTTCACTTGAGTGTCGAAAGTAAATTGCGTTTGCTTTGGTTTTGCATTACTACGCTTAGTGATTGGTTTAAAAATCTCGCGCCACTTTCTCGGCCAATCAGGAGTAAAACCAAAACCAATCGTGACTCGCTCGCGCACGTTTTCCCGCGCTTCGTGCCAGCTACATGTATTTGCTTCGAGTTTTGATTGGTTCACTGGATTGGCCGTTTTCCTTTGTGATTGGCCAGAGTAATTACTTTGGTTTTGGTTTTACGACACTCAATTGAAAACTGCTCTAATAATGATTATTATGACTTTTTGTTTCGAAATCTTAAAAAGCAAAGAGGATATATTCCAGTTTGCATCTGGGACCACTTGCAAACCACTTCACTTGTAATAGTTTCCTGGGGCCCGTTTCTCGACGGTCCCGAAAAGTTTTCGCACCCAGAAAGTCATAGCAAGATCTTAAAGATGAATTCCAGTCCGTACTGCGCAATCTCGGCTGCAATGTTTATGTGAGCCCACACGAAGGGAATGTTTACAAGCAAAACTAAAAATTCCGCGACAAACTTACCTTTTTCTTCATTATTAACGCCAGATATCCTTGCAGAACAAATAATAACGAGTAGAAGAACCTTGACGCTATTTCAAACCGACGTTTTAGCTCATCGGAACTTCTTGAACGAAACGAACTGTAATGGCGGACTAAAAAACGTCATGTATGCTGTCACCGAAGTGTAACGTTTCAACGAATTCAAAACAAAAACGTAAACAAACCCCGAGTCTGCGCAGTACGGACTGGAAATCATCTTTAAACCTTATGATTACAGGCGGCTGTTTTATTCGCATATTTTTAATATGAACAGAACAGTTCCCTTATCTTATACAAAGTTTCAGGCCTGTACACGTCTCTGTTTTTAAGATACCGATAACTAAAAATGGCTTTGCAGGCCTGAAAAGTTTCCTGGGTTTTTGAGAAACGGGCCCCAGGGCACCAAAACTGATCAGCAAATAATTTCTCCCTTGAACATCAAAACAACTTAGTTTGTAAGTATCATGTGGAATATTTTGCTTTTTAGTGAAGAACTGGAAATAACCAGGCAATGCATAAGCTCATAAACTTCGTTCTCATTTTTATTTATCTACACAAGGTAACTTATTTATTTAGTTTACAAAATTCTTGCAGAATGACAGGGTTTTCCCTATATATATTATATCATTACATTTTTAGAGTTTAACTGAACTATATTTCCTACATCTGTTTAAGACCTTTAATATTTTTATTGTTAAATTAGTGGATTTGTCCTACATAATTGTATTTGTCCATGCTTGGTTTTTGACTAGCAGAAATTTCAAATTGCTCTCCGACAACTCTGGGAAACGAGCTATCTTTTTTTTCTCAGTGCCTTAATTAGCTATAAACAAACATGTGCCTTTTTAAAAAAAATGGCTATAAACACACAAAAATTAAATACAATTTCGAAAGTGAGTCTAAATGTCATCTATATACAATTAAACAGGGAGCGGAACTCCGTTTTACAGGCCCCGACACACATGTTAAAATTAAATTTGCCATGGTTTAAATAATAAATTTTTAACTGCTGTATAAGGCGCTTATTTTAATTATCCTTGAGGCCAGTCAAGAAGAACCTGTGGAAAAAAAAAAATCCACAAATTACAGGAATGTACAAAGTTCGTAAACCAAAAAGTACACTATCCATCTAAACACTACGCTTATAATAACATGCTTTTGAAAGTGCTGTGTTTTGATAACAAAAAATCTCTCCCAAAATGTAAGGATTTGAGTGGAAAAAGGCAAGACTTGCCCTTCACTAAATTATGAGCTCCAGCCCTCCCAACGGTTTCAGAGAACAAGGAAACATGGCCATGAAATAATTGTGACCAAGGGAACAAAAAAAATAAAGCTGAGAACATGGGAACAAAAGCTGTGTTTCTGATATTTTAGGGAACAGGGATAACAAAAATCGACAAAACACTTTTAGGGAACAAGGGAACATGAAACTTCCCCCCTCCCCCTTGGAGGAGTTCAATTATATAGAATACCGAGAACAAATACAGCTATAGGCTGGATAAAGGTCTTCAGCCCAGGGCCTCCAGATTACCAGGCCTGCACCATTAAACTGACTCGCCAATACCATCAAAGGAATAACGAGGCTTGTGAAACAGGTTTCAGAAAAATGAGAAAATCTGCAGTCTGAGAAACGGTGTAAAAATATTATACTTGCGTTTAAAATCGTGAAGCGACTTTAAGAGTAATTCCTCCAACCGGCCTCATCACCCCCCCCCCCCCCCCCCCACCCCCACCTAAGGGTTTTGTTTGGGCTCATTAAGGCAAAGACTCTTCTATTTCCGCCTTTCTGACCAGTCAATAAGCATCTTATCTACTCACCTGGTGTTACCAATGCTTAGCGAATATACACCAGTAAGACATCTGCGATACCAACATTCTCTACAAAAAACAAACGAAGGATCACCACCTTTGAGTAATATGTAGTGAACATCCTCATCAAATGGTTAATTTGTTTGCGTTCCTTCGGCTAGGCTTTAATGATGTAGCTAGTCGAGGCGAATTTATCACTGTTTTCTTCAGTTTAGTTAACAAAATGGAAAATAATTCTGATATATTTTCCTTGTATAATTCGCAGTGTTAAATCGTGCATTAAAGGTACAATAAGCACGCAGTTCAAGCCAACTGCATAGGACGGAATTTTCAAACGAATAGAAGATTTCCTTTTTCCCTGGATGGAAGGCTTGACATTGCAGATTTTCCCCCAACCAGGTTACCTAAGTGGATAGGGGTGCCATACCAAAGTAAAGTGGTATACCCGAGACCTGAAACTCTTCACTGGGTTTTACCTCGGTGTAAGAACCTGTGAACTTTTTCTTTGTTTAGGAGCTATTGTAAGTTTTCTTGTTCTGTATTGTTACAAGGTTCTTTGCTATCTTCGTCGTTCTTTGTTTTACGTCGTGAGTGAGTTTACAGGTTCTAACATCGAGTAGAAGGAACCCTTATAATTGAAAGCTTTTTACGAATAAAGCCTGGTTTTCACTAGCGACGCAAGCACAAGCGCAAGCACAAGAAAAGTAAAAAAGTTGAACCCTTAAGCTTGTGCTTGCCGCAAGCACAAGCACAAGCATCCAGATGCAATGCGCTTCTTGTACTTTTGCTTGCGTCGAAGCCGTTTTCACGGTGAAATAAGACCTGTTATCCTTGCGCTTGAGCTTGCGTCTCTAGTGAAAACCAGGCTTAAAGGTTGCAACCGAAAGGGAATTTTTTGCATGCTTAGTTCAGTTTCTTACCATAGACGTTCCAGTTAGTGTGGGTTGCACGTTTACTGTACATGACAGTTGTTTTAGGAAGGCGCTTCTCGTAGTTGCAATAAATGTTGGTTACCAGAAGCCATCCTGCATCAGCCGAGCAGCCTCCGTGGTTTCTGATTATGTAGAAAGATCTGCCGCAACATATCGCTTGAATATTGAAGCTGAGCATCGGTTCAGACAATACGTCAATCCAGGGTGAGTGAGTTAGGCGATCTTTGGAAAACCAGTTCCCGCTGTTGGAGTTTGTAGCGTTGAACACGATGGAAAGAATTTCAGATTGGGAATCAGTTTTGTATAATGCCACTCGCGCCTAAAACAAATTAAAGAGAGTAAATTTGTCAGTCTTCTCTTAAGAGCAAGCTCGGCTGGTTTACACCTACAAAAATGACAAACGTTCTGATCGTTATACCTATGTCTAAGATTGAACGCAAGTATTGTCCACTAAATACTTCATATAAGACTGGGTTATTTTCCATTTTCATATCCTTCATATGATGGGATTTTGTGTGTTTTGATGAACAATCAATGAGAACACTTCGTGATATTTATAATAGAGAGCGTGTATCTCATTAGTGGTCTCGCCTGGACATATCTTACGCACGCAAACTCCGACTCCGATTCGGACTCTTTCGTCAGTGTAAACCAACCATTAATTTACATAAGAACAGCAACAACAACAACCAACTACAAAGTGATGAGACCAGAGGAAATACTTTGGAGTCAGACCTACCTCCTTAGGGTTAGCAGTTTGCCAGTTCTGTACCAAGCGGTTCTTGTAATGTGCTTTGAATGATGAGTTGGTATTCAGTGCTTCGGTTTTGTTTTCGTTTAGCGAATCTGATGACGACCACAGTTGATAGATGTAAACGTTGCTCGGGGCTCCAGATACCACTTTGAACACCATGGTCCAACCTATTCACAAAGATTGTTGTTGCTTAAAAATTTTAATTATATTTCAAAGAAATCCATTTTTCCCCGATGTAATCAATGTAATAGAATTCGTTGTTATTGAGCAAAAACCAATCAATCAATCAAAGACGTTTCCGTTTGAAAACGGATCCTTCTTTCTCCGTTTTCAAAAAAAGTTGCGTCCACACAAAAAACGCTCAAATGGAGCGAAACGATTCGAAAACACTAATGCTGCTGACGGAACATGCGCATTACAATGATCCGACACGATCCTACAACAACTGGCGTCTTAATAAATAATAAAGATGGTAAATTTCAAGCTCGGTGATAAATAGTGAAGAAATTATTCTACATGACACGAGCGTGGGACAAAGAAAAAATCTGAGTCCCCGACGGGAATCGAACCTATGGCCCGGCAGAATACCGGTTGGGCGCTCTAACCAACTGAGCTACGAGAGACTCGTTGTGAGCTTAGGCCATTTACTAGGTTGATATGTGACACGCGTCCTGCATACTGCTAGGATCAGCAATGTCGAAATCATCAAATGTGTTATAAATAATAAAGATAGTAAATTTCAAGCTCGGTGATAAATAGTGAAGAAATTATTAAACATGACACGAGCGTGGGACAAAGAAAAAAGCTGAGTCCCCGATGGGAATCGAACCTATGGCCTCCCAGATACCAGTTGGGCGCTCTAACCAACTGAGCTACGAGAGACTCGTTGTGAGCTGGGCCATTTTACTAGGTTAATATGTGACACGCGTCCTGCATACTGCTAGGATCAGCAATGTCGAATTCATCAAGTTTTGTAGTAAATAATAAAGATGGTAAATTTTAAGCTCGGTAATAAATAATAAAGATGAGATGTTCTACATGACACGAGCATGGGACAAAGAAAAAATTCTGAGTCCCCGACGGGAATCGAACCCATGGCCTCCCAGATACCGGTTGGGCGCTCTAACCAACTGAGCTACGAGAGACTCGTTGTGAGCTGGGCCATTTACTAGGTTGTTATGTGACACGCGTCCTGCATACTGCTAGGATCAGCAATGTCGAAATCATCAAATGTGTAGTAAATAATTGGCGTCTTCTTTGTCAAAAATGTCCTGTTTACGCCGTCTACACGAGAACAAGAAAAAGGCGTTTTCAAACAATTGAACTCTGGAGAGCGTTTTCGAAATGTTGCATTTTCGGGCACTGTTTTCACGGGATATGTGTGAAGGTCAATCCACAAAGAAAACGAACACGCGAGGACGGGGCCTTGAAGCGATGGATCTTGAAAATGGTGCACGTGCATTGTAAAGAAAAGGGTGCTTCTAGCTAGCCGTTTTGGTTCTAGTTGACTGGCCAACGATCCTTTTTTACCATGCACGCTGCAACAACATATAACATTTTAACTAAAGAAACAAAAAGTACTAAAACAATTAAAAATTTTACAGTGAAACGAACTCAACCGGGGCCACCCAACGTTTTTTAGCCAATCACAAGACAAGTTTTAAACAAAAGAATTGGAGTTCCTTGGTCAGGGGACCAATCACAGTGAAAGGCAATTTTAACTCTTCGCTTGACTGAATACGATGCGAAGGCACGCTAAAATGTTGTTTTTACGGCAAAAATATAATTTTGTTCATTTCGTTTACGGCTGTTTACGGTTAAGGCGAAAGTCTGCCGGTAATTTAGAACACTGGACGGAATCAACGTAAATAAGTTTACCGAATGACGGCCGGGAATTTTGAAGACTGAACGGACTCAACGAAAATTGCACGGCCTGCGCCTGGAATGAAGACAAAAAGGGACTCGACACAAATTTATTTACCGGCTGAAACTGTGAAGACGAAACGGCTTTTCCTCAAACCAGTATATATATTTGCCGAAGCGAATCAACACCGGTCCACAAAGAGATAAACTCAGTGTATTACATCAGTGATATATATACAGTGATATAGTGATAAAAAGAACATTGTACCAAATGAACAAATTACAACGGCGAACATTTCAAACCATAAATATTCATCGCCGGATAAAACTCAACAAAACGTGCAGAAACGTGACAGGTTCACGCATACTTGTTAGCGGCTGTAATTTGGTAAATTTATTTTTACGTTGAGCCCGTTTCGTGTTCAAAAATGTCGGCCGCAAATTCGAGGAAAACTGACATAAGCTTTCGTCTTCGACATTCCCGGCCGTGTTTTGGAAAATGTGTGTCATATTGTAAGTTTTATAGCCGTCATGCTTCGCTAAATTTTATATTTACGTTGCGTCCGTTCAGTCTTCAAAACTCCCGGCCGTAATATTCGATAAATTATCCAAGCTTTCGTCTTCGACATGCCAAGCCGTATTTCGGAAAATATTGAGCTGGCCGTGAATCGGCCGGTAAATTTATTTCGCTACGTTCATCACTTCGTTCAGTCTTTCGAAGTCTTCAAAATTGCTCGCCGTAATTCGATGATACGCTGAATCCTTTGAGTCTTCAAAAATATTCGCGGCCGTAATTCGGTAAACGTATTTACGTTGATTCCGTCCAGTGTTTCAAATTACTGGCAGACTTTCGCCTTAACCTTAAACGAAATGAACAAAATTATATTTTTGCCGTAAAAACAACACTTTAGCGTGCCTTCGCATCGTATTCAGTCAAGCGAAGAGTTAAAATTTCCCTTCACTGTGATTGGTCCCCTGACCAAGGAACTCCAATTCTTTTGTTTTAAACTCGTCTTGTGATTGGCTAAAAAACGTTGGGTGGCCCCGGTTGAGTTCGTTTCACTGTAAAAGACTTACTAGGAGTGAACTTAGTACAGTTTAGGATAATATTTTATGTCTAGAAATAATGTAATTTTTTTGTAATTTCTTACTTTTTAAACATTGTAAATTAAGAAAGAAACAACGTTTTAAGGATTCCTTAACAAAGTTATTGTATTGTACTGATTCGGCACAGAGAGCTTAAATTCGCTTTTATTTTAACAAGGCAAGGGTTTTTAAAAAAGAGACGATGAAAATGCCATTTTTTTGGACTTATTTGTCATCCTTGGAGCCCCGGAGCCCTATTTATTTTCAGACTGGAGCTTGAAGTGCTAAATAGCTTTGGGCCAAAAACAAGAAAACTTTCATGGCGCGCATAACGGTAAGGCTCCTTAGGAAATAACTTGAATTTTCAAGTCAAGAAATTTATTATTCAGCTGGTTTCCTTATTATTTACCTCCACCCCAGCTGGACTGGTCACAGTAGACGTCAATCACTTCCGCCTGGCTTTGGATTTGGTAGATACCATTCTTGGTGTATCCAGCGTTTAACAGCTCAGCGCAGCTCTTGTACCCTAAAAACCGCGAAAAGTTAGCGTGTTTGTATTACAGAAGTACTTAAACTGAGAAACTTCATGGATGATCACTTGATTGAATTTTATTTTCATAGGCTGGCGGGTCGAGGGACGAGGTTTTGACTGACATTTTAGCCTATAAAATAGAACTGATTAAACAAGGGAAAAAGATTTGATCAGTATGCAATATCAAATTATTTTATGTACATTAGCTAGTAATTGTTAACGCAGCATTCTAACTATTTAAAATTAAAAAAAGTCCTTCATTTTCCAGTTTTCCCAAGTTGTTCACAAGTCCCTCATACTTACTCTTATCACATCGTTTTCCTCGGAAACTTGCTACGCATGCGCATTTGAAGTCGTACTTCCCATTAACTGGATAACACGTCCCTCCGTTCTTGCATGGATGGAGCTCGCAGGGGGCCTGGAGAGAGGAAGTCAGTTTAGATATGTGGTGAAAAAGTGTTGGGTCAGAGGAAGAAATTAATTTTCGACGTTTTTTTTTTCACTTTTTTCAGCATCAAATGTTTGAACAAAAAGAAAACACGTTCCCCTAAAATTCATTTAGTCAATGCACATTACTTGCGCGAAGCAGATATTACAAGTTTACTGTAAAAAAAATGTTTGAATTCCTATTTGAAATTCTTCTTTAGCCTATTCAGCTCGCTTATCCATAAAATGTGTCCGCTGTCTGAGGGTTGCACCAAGGTGAGTTTCACGTATGCAATTTCTGCTATCTCACGAGTGTCGTGTCTTGATTGACCAATGTCAGTCAAACATAAAACGTAGGCGGAAGGCATATCATAAAGAAACTGTGTCAGCCGTAAGTTAACGATCGACAGAAAGCAAGTACATATACGGGGCATGGAAAACTTCAGTTGCCTGATAATTGCAGGTTACAGTTTTTTTACGTTAAACTGAAACATGGTTTTCAATTTGTGTCTTTTATGTCCAACACACTGAAAATATTGTCAAACATTTTTCTTGAAAAGGAGGCATAAATTATGCATCCTCATACAGCTATTCATCCCCCCCCCCCCACATTTATAATGTCAGCAGGATGTGTATACTGTGAAAGAAGAACTTTGTTTCAATTCCTGAAAATCAACTTTTCAGCATAATATTATTTATTTTTTTATAGCGCGCCCGCAAAACACTTGAAGGAACTTTTCATCAAAGTTTTATATCATTTTTCCAGCACGACCCATTTGTAGTGGGCAGAAATTAGAACTTGTTAAACTTTGTATTAAAGATGAAATATTTTAAAAACCATATTTCAACATGGTTAAATCATCAGGCCTCGATATGAATAGAAACTGATTAACGACAAATATTTAATAAAATATGATAAAAATATTAGAAATTAAACTAAATATGTCTGCTTTTTTCTTTTGCCTGTATTCGTAGAAGACTATTTTAGTAGTTTATATTTTCACTATAATTCCAAATTTAAAGTAAATATTGCCATTGGAAAAATAAAATTATATGATGATCGATAATAATAATAGTAATAAAGGGCATCGCACTTTTTTTTAATTCGAAAGAGGCTAAAAATGCGAGTAATATTAAGTAACAGACTTAAAACACGTGAATCTTGTCTTGCTTCCTATTCACTTACCGTGAAGCTGTAGTGATGAAAATCCAAGCTTGCATTGAACAATTCCGAGGAATTAAATTTGTCGTTATCTAAGAGATGGCAAATATATTTACCATTTTTATCAGGGACTGGTTTGAAATTCAACGATCGGCATTGAGAAGACTCGGTGCACGCTGTAATGCAATCCTGCTCACCAGAAACTGCGCGAGATTCGACCGGTGTTGAATTGAGCTTGTGATGTGGAAATGGGAAAAAATTGGCGTAAACGAGAATTCCATCAGCAACATCGATAGAATTTTTAAAGCTTGTGGAATTTACTTTTTTAAACGCCAAGAAGAAAACGAACAAGGACATCAAATGTGCGTGATGGGGAAAAAACGTCATGTTGAATCGAAGTTATCCCCTCACGTACCAAAACCGCAATATAAACGAGTTTCAACGAATATTTGTTGCCTAGTCTATAATTATGCCTTTGAGGTAAGAGGATAATTAATTACCAAGGAAACTAACGTCAATCTGTCCTTAAATGGCATATTTTGAGTTATAAGTCAATAATTTTAGTCGAAAGTGCGACAAGTAAGTTATTGACTTAAGGACAGGACCAGTGCAGGTGCTTAAATTGATACTACATTATTAATTTGTTTTCTCTTCGTTACAGGTATGCCTTACGATTTATAAAGGGGATATCTTAACACGGAATATTTCAGTTGCAAGTCATACACATATTAAGAACAAATGATTAAGATAAACTACAGATTTGCTAGTGGGTCTGGTAATAGTCTCATGATAAAAAACGACGAAGATTGTTTAATTTTAATGTTTTTATTATATTGCAATATAGACACAACTTTTCGTTAATTTTAATAATGGTAAGTAAAGGAAAACAGGATGGCAATATAAAAAGACAACGCGGTTATTAACTATTAAAAATGAGTCGGTAAAATATAGGAAGCTGGCCAATGGCAAAAATAGTCTTGAATTCTATCATTTCTACCGCTAGCCTGCGAACAGGCATAGTGCGGTATTCTGCTATTAAGCTCTCTTGACGTTTTCTCTACTGTGCTTATATATACAGAAATTTCATCACTGACAATGCAGTACTCCCTTGTAGTTTTATGTTATATTAATTTACATACTTTTCCATAAAAGTGCCAGTTCATGAGCATTTATGGTACCTTTTTCAAATGTATCCCGCAGATAGCCGCACCCTCGCCATTCTAACCATTTGGAATAATAGCAATCTTCACGTTAATTCTCCAATTTTCCCCTAGCTGTTTATCTTCACTTATCTCTTATACTTACTCTCATCACATCGTTTTCCACGAAACTTGCCACGCATGCGCATTTGAGTCGTACTTCCCATTAACTGATAACAGGTCCCTCCGTTCTTCATGGGTGGAGCTCACAGGGGGCCTGGAGAAAGAAGTCAATTTAGATATATGGGAACGAAGTGTTGGGTCAGGAAAGAAATTATTTTAATTTAAAAAAAATCGGGTTTTTTTTTTCACTTTTTAGCATCAAATGTTTGAACAATTTTGAGATTAAAAAGAAATCACTTTCCCTTAAAATCATTATCAATACATACCAAAGCAAATATTACAAGTTAATTTACTACAAAAATGTTTGAATTCCTTTTTAAATTCCTTTTATCTATCGCTCCCTCCTCCATAAAAGTGACCGCTGTCTAGTCACAGTGATCAGCAATTCCTACCACGATGTCGGTCTTGATGACCGAGTCAATCAAGACACACACTCGTGAGATACGTGCGTGAACTCAACTCGTGCAACCTAGACACAGCGTCACATTTTAGGAGAAGAAAAAGTAGGCTTTAAACAGGAATGCACGAACAATGAATTCGCAAGCTGATTTGTTGTACAGTAGAGCCAATATTTGCTTCGCGCATTGATAAATATTTTTAAGGAGAGAAGTGATTTCTTTTTTATCTCAAAATTGTTCAAACATTTGATGCCTAAAAAGTGAAAAAAAAATCGGTTTTTTTTTCACTTTTTTAGCATCAAATGTTTGAACAATTTTGAGATTAAAAAGAAATCACTTTCCCTTAAAATCCATTTAGTCAATGTACATTACTTGCGCGAAGCAAATATTACAAGTTAATTTACTGTACAAAAATGTTTGAATTCCTTTTTAGAATTCCTGTTTAGTCTATTCGGCTCCCTCCTCCATAAAATGTGACCGCTGTCTTAGGGTTGCACGAAGTTGAGTTCCACGTATGCAATTTCTGCTATCTCACGAGTGTCGTGTCTTGATTGACCGATGTCAATCAAACATAAAACGTAGGCGGAAGGCATATCATAAAGAAACTGTGTCAGGCGTAAGTAAACGATCGACAGAAAGCAAGTACAGGGCATGGAAAAATTCCGTTGCCTGATAATTTCAGGTTACAGTTTCTACTACATTAAACTGAAACATTGTTGTCAATTTGTGTCTTTTATGTCCAACACGCTGAAAATATTTTTCTTGAAAAGGCGGCATAAATTATGCATCGTTATACAGCTAATATCTGCATGAGCCCTATTCGTGCATATGCATGTATAATGTAGACAGCAACTGTATACTGTGAAAGAGGAACTTTGTTTCAATTCCTGATAATATTATATATTTTATTTATAGCGCGCCTGTTAAACACTTGAAGGAACTTTTCATCAAAGTTTTATAATATTTTTACAGCACGACCCATTTGTAGTGGGCAGAAATTAGGACTTGTTAAACTTTGTATTAAAGGTGAAATATTTTAAAAACTCTTTTTCAACACGGTTAAATCATCAGGCCTCGATATAGATAGAAACTGATTAACTACAAATGTTTAATAAAATATAATAAAAATATTATAGAAATTAAACTAAAAATGCCTGCTTTTCTCTTTTGGCTGTATTCGTAGAAGACCATTTTAGAAGTTTATCTTTCCACTATAATTCCAAATTTAAAGTAAATATTGCCATTGGAAAAATAATATTATATGATGATCGATAATAATAAAGGGCATCGCACATTTTTTTTTATTCGAGAGAGGCTAAAAATGCGAGTAATATTAAGTAACAGACTTAAAACACGTAAATCTTGGCTTGCTACTTATTCACTTACCGTAAAACTGTAGTGATGAAAATCCAGACTTGCATTGAACAATTCCGAGGAATTAAATTTGTCGGTATCCAAGAGATGGCAAATAAATTTACCATTTTCATCAGGGACTGGTTTGAAATTCAACGATCGGCATCGAGAAGACTCGGTGCACGCTGCAATGCAATCCTGCTCACCAGAAACTGCGCGAGATTCGACCGGTGTTGAATTGAGTTTGCGATGTGGAAATGGGAAAAAGTTGGCGTAAACGAGTATCCCATCAGCAACATCGATAGAATCTTTAAAGCTTGTGGAACTTATATTTTTAAACGCCAAGAAGAAAACGAACAAGGACAAGAATTGTGCGTGATGGGGAAAAAACGTCATGTTGGACTTTTCCCCTCACGTACCAAAACCACAATATAAACGAGTTTAAACGAAACATTTGTTGCCTAGTCTATAATTATGCCTTTGAGGTAAGAGGATAATTAATTACCAAGGAAACTTACGTCAATCTGTCCTTAAATGACATATTTTGAGTTATAAGTCAATAACTTTCGACGAAAGTGCGACAAGTAAGTTATTGACTTAAGGACAGGACCAGTGCAGGTGCTTAAATTGATTATTAATTTGTTTTCTTTTCGTTACAGGTATGCCTTACGATTTATAAAAGGGATATCTTAACACGGAATATTTCAGTTGCAAGTCATACAAATATTAAGGACAAATGATTAAGATAAACTGCAGATTTACTAGTAGGTCTGGTAATAGTCACATGGTAAAAAACGACGAAAATTGTTTATCTTTAATGTCTTTATTTTATTGCAATATAGACACAACTGTTCGATAATTTTAATAATGGATTATTGTCAAGTCATAAGTAAAGGAAAACAGGATGGCAATATCAAAAGACAACACGGTTATTAACTATTAAAAAGGGTGGGTAAAATATAGGAAGCTGGCCAATGGCAAAAATACGTCTTGAATTCTATCAATTCTATGCACTAGCCTGCGAACAGCCATAGTGGGGTTTACCTAAAGGCGAAAAAAAAAATAGACGAACGAACTCTGGCGCGATTTAATTCAACACGGAAAAAAGAAAAAGTAGGCAAACGAAATAAACAAATGAACGCAAAGCTGATCGAGGTTGTGGAAAAAAGCTTAGTTTTCATTAATTTGACTTAATAACAAAAGGATATTCTGCACAAAATTCAAAAGCTCAAAGCATTGCAAAGCATTAAAACTTTCAATTAATAAATTCATGTCGCTTTCAGTATATAGACAGCCGCAGGAAAATTTTGTGGTGACTGTGTTTGTAGCTGGGGGGTATGACAAGCACTTAATGACTGGCCCTAAGGAAAACTGCGAGTCTTGTGTCCTCTCCGGCGACCCTCACGATCAATGTTCCCTAGCCGCCCTTGACTTTGCCTTGGGAGCTATTGAGGTTATCGGTAAAACCATCCAAAACTCACCATTTTACTTTAGGCCAGTCATTGAAAGGGCTTTGGCACGCAATTTTAGGCAGTTTCGGCACTACATGACCAACTGGTCATAGAATTAACTGGAATATCACAATAACGTCTTCAAACTTTAGAAGAACTCAAGAGAAACACAGAAAGGCCAAAAAACGGCATGGATGGGCAACATTGCAGAAGATTAAAGCAGATTGCGTTCAGGTAAACTTGAAGAACGTCGGCCCGACTTTTTTTCAAGTTTATCTCAATTTGTATGAAAGTGTCATTTACAATGCTCAAAAATCATCCTTGTTTGTTATGTGGCCTTGATTTTGCCAATAAACGACTCATGCTCTTCCAATTTAAAGTTTTGAGCTCTTTAATAGATTTACCTAAAATACCGTGACCTAACCCCTTTACGTGCTTACTAGTACAAGGTCAAACTGGTGAAGGTTTAGAAAACGCCGAGAAACAGTGTCGGAAATGATTGCTACGAGGATATGAAAAGCGAGTGTTAGAGAGCCGTTGTTCACCATGGCCATGGCGACTCATCAAGGTGTAAAGGTGTCATGAAACTTCTGAGAAGGCAGGCGATGAAGACAAAGAGAAAAAAAACGCTACTCAGATGCAGCGAGAAAAAACACTTGAGGGTCCACGGGTGTCGATAATTCCACAGGCAGAATAATATTTTCTTTACATATAGACCGGATAGCTACAGGATGTTTACTTGTTACAAGGCTCAAATGCTCAGACGCGGTGGAATCTGGAACGGGTGGTTTAATTGGGCAGACACCGCCAGACGTCGTAAATTTCCTTGTTATTATCCGGTGTTTCGTTTTCACACGGCATAATACGAACGCAAGCACGAGCGCAAGCACAGGGAGAGGGGAAAAATTGATCAATACATAGAGGATAATACATGGTTGCGCGGAGATATGAAATTTATCTTTGAGTGTTCAAATCGATAGCTCACGAGTGAGATATCGGATTTGAACACGAGAAGATAAATTTCATATCTCCAAGCAACCATGTATTATTCTTTTTATTATATAAACCTACTAATTACGATGTTTTTTTGACGATTTTCCGAAGATATCCGACCATTTTCCGAAGATTTCCGAAAATTTTCAAAATGTTGTCCGAAGGTTGTACGAATGATTCCGAACATTTTCCGAAAATTTCCGAAGTTTTCCGAAGATTGCCGAAGATTGCCGAGGAAGATCCGAAGATGTTTCGACTTAAGATCGATTTACTTTGGTCCATTGAGCATTGAAACATGGCAAACTCTGCAAGCTGATTGGTCAAAATGATATCACACATGTGTGGATATCATTTTTATCCACACATGTGTGATACCATTTTTCTCGATTTGCTACCACTCGCTAAAACTCTGCAGTTTATATACAATTCAATACAATTTTATTGTCCATACGTGGGACGAAGTCTCCCTCAATGTCCGAGCCAGAGGCCGAGGTCGATTTTTGCGCTTGTGTGAAAGTGAAAACCAGGCTTATTATCATGACTACATGTGGGCGGGGAGGGGGGCTGGGGGGTGATCTGAATCTCTCGCTTCCCGTAACTATTACTTATGATTCCCGCCCCTTTTCTTAGTGGAAATGTTGCGAATTTTTCTCAATTACTCCCGAATCCCGCCACCTTGGGGAACCCGCTTCCCGCCCTCTCTTATGCTGGATTTTCACTGACGCGTAAATTTTTTAATTACGTGCGTTCACGTGCGTAAAAAAAATTTAGAGACAATGTATGAACGACTTTCGTAAACGTGTACGCAAGTCGTTCATACATTGTTTCTACATATTTTTTTTACGCACGTAAACGCGCGTAATTAAAAAATTACACGTCCGTGGAAATCAACCTTTATATAGGCTCGCAACCGTACGATTTCCGTCCCCTATTCCCTGGAGCTCCCGCCCCCTGCCCCTCTGCACATAGATAATTGTTACGTTTTATTTGTAACATTCCTTTATTCAGAGCAAAACAATGCAAATGGAGCATTATAAATACAAACAAAATAACTGTGCGTATTTATGTTCGTGGTGCAGATTTCAACCACCCGTTCTGTATAGGATACACATACACTTCGGAACAGAGACAACTGTATTAAAATTATATAAGCTTTTATACCATGCCATAGAAAATACAGCCAATCAGAATACAGGAAAGCCGTTGTATATTCGACGGTATTCAACCCAACCTTCCCATCATGCGCTGCGATTGTATTTTTGACGAAATTTAGTAAGCGTATTTTCTATGGCATGGTATAAAATAGTTACACAACACTTTCTCGTTGTATACTATGGAATATCCCACTTGTCACTTGTATTTTCTTGGTATACACACTCGCCTAAAGGCTCGTGTGTATACCGAGAAAATACAAGTGACTCGTGGGATATTCCATAGTATACCACTCGAAAGCGTTGCATAACTAGTATATATACAACTGTATCATTAGTTATATGCATTAAAACAAATGTATAACAACTCCAAAACCTACATTCTATATTTAATATTCCATATTTCTACATCAAGTTCTACAGAAAAAGAAGTAATTTTTTATGATTTTTGTTTCTATTTTCCAGCAGTCAGGTACGATACTAGAAAATGAGACCTTTCGTCGCTTCTGAATACTTGCGAACCAGACTGTTTTTAGCTAAATGTTTAAGCTCACGTGACTGTACAGGAAACTAACTCCTGGCTAAAAGAAATTTATTCTGCAACCGCTGAACAGTTAAAGCGAGTCCAGTTTTGGATTATCGAAGCTTTGTCAAAACATTACTCAGTTCCCTTCCTGACTGAGTTAGTTGTCCACAGTTAAAACTGAAGCAAGTCCAGTTTTGGTCTGTCAAATCTCTGTCGAAATATTTCCCATTTTTTCCCCTACTACAGTTTCTAAGTATCTACAGTAAAGCAATCAGGCCAAACCAAGGCCTGTAGGGCTGAGAAAAAGCATTTTCGGGAGCCTTCCCCCCCCCCCTCCCCCTTAAAAGTCTGGACCCGCCACTTTAAGTGGCGAAGAAAATTGAGGAACAATTTCAAACCTTCTTAAAGTCAAACCTCCGAGAAAAAGTGCCACACTTTCCACACAGTAAATAAAAGCACTTTGTTTAAACTAGCTTAACTAGTTAAACGTTAGGCTTCGGGCAGTATAGTCCTTGTGCAGAATGAACGCGAAAATAGTGTATTTATAGAATAAATATTACTCCGACAGTCTAGCTAAACTAAGAAATGCATGTAAAAGACAAAAATGTACAGAAGAATTTAAGCATCGTGGTTTCTTGAGTTTGTAAAAGGAAGAAGTCGTGGAATTTCATGGTTAATACTACCCAAAGATGACTCAAACAAATCTTGAATGAATCGTTGGCATCTGTGTAAAAAGAGCATAGTATTTGAAGAAGAAAGCTTTTATTTAAATAGGGTTGCTCCATCAGCTTTAACAATAAAAACTGCTATCAATAGAGGCCCTAGTAAAAAGTAAAAAACTAAAAAACTAAAGTTAAAAAAAATAAAGAGCCTTACAGTGTACCTAAAATGGAAGTTAAAAAGATTAAAATATATAAGAGTATTTAAGCTAAAATTATGTTACATTTGTATAAAATCGAAAGATTTAAAAATTACAACGAATGTATTTGTCAAGAAACATCGGAAAAAGGGCACTACGTGTTCCTTTCTTAATAATACCTGTAGTTTAAAGATGATTTCCAGTCCGTACTGCGCAGACTCAGGGTTTGTTTTCATTTTTGTTTTGAATTCGTTGAAACGTTACCCTTCGGTGATAGCGTACATGAAGTTTTTTTAGTTCACCATTACGGATCGTTTCGTTCAAGAATTCACGATCAGCTAAAACGTCCGTTTGAAATACCGTCGAGCTTCTTTTACTCGTTATTATTGTTTTGCAAGGATATCTGGCGTTAAAAATGAAGAAAAAGGTAAGTTTTGTCCCGGAATTTTTATTTTTGCTAGTAAACATTCTTCTGTTTGTGAGACTCACAAACATTGCAGGCGAAGATTGCGCAGTACGGACTGGAAATCATCTTTAATCTCTAAGTTCTCACCTTTACTAAGCTGTTAACGAATGTATACCGCGAAAACATCTGCTACGCCAACATTACCTATGATCAAAGTAAAGACAAAATAACCGATTTAAACGATTATCACGAAAGTGATTCTGTGAATCGGAAACATTTAAAATATATAAAATACACCAGTTTGCATAAAAAACGAAGGACAGACTGAACTTTCTATTTAGACCCTATCCCCATAATGGCGGCCGTTACTTTTTGTCCGGCGGGCAGAAAAAAAAAATGCAAAAAAAAAATTAACTTCTCATGCATATAACCACCCGTGAATCGCCGTATAAAGTTTCAAGGTCATATTCCTATCATAGGAAATGATATACACAGATATATCAGCTAAAACATGAAAACAAGGCTAGGTATAGATTATATCTAAATCTCTTAAATCTAAATGAGTCACAGCCTTTAGCCATAACCACCGAACCATTTCCGAGTAACACATTTATTATTATTTTTTTGTTATTTTTAATAAAGTTTCACCATAAAGGTTCTATTCGACTGGAGATATCTCATTTTTGCATAAGGCCTAAGAAGGCTACTTGAATAAATCGAATAAAGTTTTTATCCCTTGAACTTTTTTCCGTTTGCCCAAACAATTCGCTAATACCGTAAAAATGAAAAAAAAAAAACCAAGTTCTTAAAAAATTGTGTTTTCGGTCTCTCGAACCCGACCAGACTTTATTAGTCAGTCTCCATCCAAATTTATTATATAGAACTAAACGTGGGAAACAAACACCTAATTGCAATAATGTTGTCATAGAATAGAAAAAAAGACAAATCGAAATTAATTGGGCATTACAAAGACAAGTTTGAAATTCGCCCGAAGAAACGGCCTCAAAACGCCTAAAAAATTTGTCAGTTAACTGAATATGGTGCCAGCTATAATGATTCCTGTTTAAAGGGGCGTCATGGATATAAAACTTAGCATTTATCTCAAAGCCTATCATTAGTGTTTTTCGTGCTCAGTTCTCTTACCAGTCACGGCCATTGGAGTGTAAGTTGTAGGTTTACTGTACAAAAGAACCACCGGAGGGTGGATTGTCTCCCAGGAACAGATATAAAGCGTGGTCACCACAAGCCATCCGGCATCAACATCGCAGCCGCCGTGACTTCTCATTATGTAGAACTGTCTCTTGTAGCTATATCCTTGAATAGAGAAGTAGAGGCGTGGTTCGGTGTCCAAGTCAGTCCAGGGCGAGTAAATCAGCCGATCGTAGGAAAACCAGTTTTCGTTGTCGGAATCAGTAGCGTTAAAAACAATGGAAAGCACTTCAGCTTTATCTGAGTACAATACCACTCGCGCCTGAAAATAAAGACAGTACGTTAGCTAGACAACTCTATTTACCGGATAAAACACTATCAAATGGATAGCGTTGTATTGTTAACACTTATCCACTGGATAGCAATTTATCTAGTGGGTAGCTAGGACTTTCCATAAGTTCCTCGAAATGTTTCAAAAAGTTGCTCGAAATTTCTGAAAAAGGTGCCTGAAAGATGCTCCAAAAAGTTGCTTTTGATTAAAAAAGGTTGCTCGAAAGTTGCCAAAAAAATTCCAAAACGCTGCTTTTATCAAGACAATTTCTTCAAATATATGCTAATTTCAAATCTGTAAGCAGTTCCATGCACTTTTACTGCAACAGAAGTATTTATAACACGAACTATACGAACTACAGAAGTATTTATAACATTTTAAGGCAAAAATTTGTTGAATTACAAGGATTTCTTTCAATGAGAAAAATCGCGAAGATTTCGTTGACGTCATCATGACTAATTTTGTAATGTTTGAATGCGAAATGCGTCGAAAGTCGAAAAGTCTTCGGATGTTCCTCGAAAATCTTCGGCAAATTGCGTTATTCTACGAAAATGTTCGTATGGCCTTCGGAAAACACTCGGACAATTTCGGAGATCTTCGGTCCGGAGAAATTGCTTATAATGCAACAAGTTGTTTGAAAGGGAAAAAGTTGCTTTAAGAAGAAAAGTTGTTCGAAATATAAAAGTAGTTGCCAAAAAGTTGCCGATCGACTTGTGGAAAGCCCTATGGGTATCACTATCTGCTATTTTGAACAACTAGGTCCTGGAAAAACTAGTTGAGACAATTGACCGTCACATACTTTTCGTAAATGTCTTGGCTTAAAAGCGTGTAAAAATATTTCATCCCCTCTCCCCCTACATAATGTTGTCAGTTGGGGTTTGCAGTTGACCACGCTTTGTTTTCACTGAAACGACAACACCGACAACATTAACAGTACTGAAATGGGGGATGTGAGGGGGGGGGGGGTGTTTGAAGTTTGACATAGTGTCCCAACAGTTTTGTCTAAGGCCCTGTCCACATTTCCTGGATAAATTTGAAAACGGAGAAATTTGAAAACGCCGTATAAAATGTTAGGGTTCATCACACGCAGAGTTACAACGCACGCACAGAACCAATTAAACCTATTGGCTGCGGTCACATCTAGACTGCTAACTATAGTTAGGACGGCGTTAACTATAGTTAGCTATTTCGGAAATGTGACCGCTTCTCTGTTCGCCCTAACTATAGTTAGAAAATTTACGCCTCGCTGATCCAAAACAATACAGACTTACTATAGTTATACCCAAGCAAGGTTCATGGGTTAGTCAATCAGAATGCGAATCAGAATGCGACAATTCTTTTCGCACGTGCGAGATGAACAGAAATATGCAAAACAAAGCGTCAAGGGAAGGCAAACAAGAACAACAACATGCCAAGAAATTACGTATCATCAATGTTAAGCAAAAAATAAGCTTGAATTCTTCGGTTTCTAGCATCCCTACTTCATTTTATTTTCTTCAACGCCAAAATGCCGTGCAAAAATTGAAAAAATAGAGGATCAATTGGACACAAATTAACAACAAGGGCTGTCATGAACTAATTTAAATACCAAATTATTCACAACCTAATCATAACTAACTATAGTTGACTGCATTAGTGTGACCGCAAAGACGACAAAAAGCACTAACTATTTTTTTTTATAGTTAGGTATGACGCCACGTAACTTGAGACTAACTATAGTTAAACTTTAGTTACGTCGTAGTTTTGACAGAGAAACATGACTATTTGACGTCAGCGTTTTCAAAAAGTCCCGGTTTCGCCTGTTTTCGCCGTCCACACTACACCACCTAGCGCGCGTTTTCAAATTTACCCACTTTGGAGAGCGTTTTTTAAAAGTACCGTTTTCAGAGATCGAAAACGCCGTTTCAGTTTGGACCAAGAGAGGATAAGTCTTGTTTGGACGGTTGACATATCCGAGTAAAGCAAGATACGTTTTCAAATTTACCCGGATCAGTGTAGACAGGGCCTAACATTGTACCTTTCTATAGGTGTTTGCCTATTTCATTGTGAAAGAATGTCTGAATACAGTAAACATTTTTTTTTCATATATGTTCTTACACTCTCCAGAGTGGATAAGTTCATAAACGGCCGGGTAGCTATCTTCTTTTACTTACTCTCAAGTTAACAGCGTAAACGTATACATTTGTAATCGCTGACTTCACAACACATGTGACTGAAAATGACATAATTTGGGTGTCACGTGAAAGAGTATATAGCATTTTGCTGCATCACATTTTTATATTGAGAATAATACATGGTTGTGCGAAATAAATTTCATATCTCCAAGCAACTATGTATTATTTTGTTTATTTTACAAATCACAAATAACGAGGGTTTTTATAAATTTTCAGGGGATCTCTGACCATTTCCCGAATATTTACGATGATTTTTAAAATGTTGTCCGAAGTTTATACGAATGTTTCCGAACATTTTCCAAACTTTTCCGAAAATTTCCGAATTTTACCGAAGATTTTCGAGGAAGATCCTAAGATGTTTCGACTTAATACCGATAAACGTTGGCTCATTCATCATCGAAACATGGCAAACTTCTCAGCACGTGATTGGTGATATCAAACACACGTAAAAAATATCGTAATTTTTGCACACGTCGTGGTACTGTTTTTCTTGGTGGTCAAAATCCCAATAAACAACCGCAGATTATATTATAAAGACATTATATGTCTACCTCCGTAAGATTAGCACTTTGCCAGTTTTGTACCAAACGGTTCTTGTAATGTTCTTTCAGTGACGAATTCACATTCAGCGCTTCTCTGTTGTTTTCGTTCAAAGAATCTGCCGACGTCCAGAGTTGATAAATGTCCGCCGAGACACCAGACACCAACTTGAACACCATGGTCCAGCCTGAAACAAGAGCGGACGACAAAACTAATCATAATTCGCTCACACACGATTACCCGCGCTCTACACCGCACCGCCTACACAAATTTGTTTTGAGATTTAATTGGTTCACTGGATTGTCTGTGTCCTTTATGATTGGCCAAAGTGATAACTTTGGTTAAACGGCACTCAATCGAAATTCTATAATGTAAGAAGAGAAAATAAATTCCGATGATCTTTCAACTATCGAATCTTTCTTCTGCATTCAAATTTATGACATTTCATATATTCACTTCCATACAATGTTTTATGTATGCATGATGACGTAAACTCTAATTATTAAATTTGTTTATTTTAAAAGTACACTGGTCTACACCAGTCGCGTAGGAGGGGGGGTTCGAGGGGTTCGAACGAACCCCCTTTGGAGGTCAATAATTGAGGACTGAAAACACAAACTGTTAGCAAATAGTGGGGGAATGGAAAACAAACTTTGAGTGTTGCAGCTTTTAAATTACCGTGCAAGAAAACGCTAAAAGTAACGGGAAAGTATGATATTGTTAGGAGAATAGGCTCTCCTCACTGGCTCTCAAGTATGATATGCCTGTCGATCTGGACGAAATTGTCAATCTATTTCAAGGCCCCCACCCGAGGATGATGCAGTTGTCAAGTTTTCTTTACGAATATTCCTGTAGTGAATTAGTAAGTATGTGGCCTCAATATGTAGTCAAAATAATCTCATCGTTGAAAAATATTTCCTTAACAGGCGTTCGGGATTTGATAAATTGGGTATCAATAGACGAAAGGCAGGGAATAATTACAATTTCGGGGGACCCAGGTGATACGTGTATTTAGTGCATATTGACGCTGCTTTTAGTACATTGACGGTGGAGCCGGGGGGTGGGGGGCTTAAGCTTTTACCCTGAGATGCCTTTGCAGCATACGTCAAGCTTTTGTAAAACGTTTAGTGTACTAAGCCAGTATGTATGTATGAATGTGTCAATTCATCAAAACGCCGGAAATATTGTTGTTATGACTAAAAATACCTGTTATTTAACACTCCATCAAGTTTGAAATATTCACGTGCACAATGCTCAAAATGGCATTTCAGGGCCTCTAGATTTTATAATATTCTGGGGGGACATGTCCCGAGACCCCCCAAGAGGCTCGCGCCTTCGGCGCTCGTATTTTATAACCCAATAATAAATATTCCTGTCAATACGAACACCCTTCCAAAAACCTCAGCTACGCGCCTGTACACTGTTCTATGAATAGCAAATCAGTAAACACTCTTTTTTCCCTTATTTCTGGTAATTTGTTTCAACTCCCGATAACTCGAACCATTTTCAATTTCCCTTGAAGGTTCGAGTTATTGGGAGTCAACTGTACATCTTCTTAATGTATATACCTCAGATATGTCCAGGATTGAACGCTAATGAGATGCACGTTCCTCATGACAGGCATCCCAAAGTGTCCTTATTAATAAAAATTCACCAAAACACACCAAATTTTTTGTCAAATATGAAGTAATATGGAAATGTCAAATAACACAGTCAAACATGAAGTACTCATTAAACAATACCTGCGTTCAATCCTGGACATAAGTGATATACCTGATTGAAGAAACGTTTCAACCCAAATGCTTACTGGAAATCGGAAAAGATTACCTCCGTCTGTGGCAGAATAAATATTTTGATACGTCAGGTTGCATACGCCACGCTCTTAAGGCACCAAAAGAAGAAATTATCTTAAATATCAATAAATGGAATATTACCAAGCTCGTCAATACTGTCCTAGTATCGTTCATGGTTTATGCTTTCCACAGGATCAACATTTCTTCAATTAGGTGTATTCAATAACTGAAATTGACATTTACCTCCATCTCTGCTGGTCTGGTCACAATATACAGGAAACATCTCAGACGTGGTGTTTTTGATCATGTAAACCCCGCTCTTGTCATATCCAGCACTGAGCAATTCTGCGCAACTTTGATAGGCGGCTGCCATAAAATTAAATGCTACAAAGTTACAGAAATGCTACAACGTACATAGAAAAATTGTATCGTTCTTACACTGTATGCTACTCGGTGCCATACAAACACATTTTATTCTACCAACAATTAAGCTTAAAAATATTGAAGATCCGATACCAGGATTCATTGTAAGAAGATAAAAAGCGTGCTCTGGTACATCCTCTTCCCCAGGGCCACGCGTATTTTTTAAAATGACATGACGTAGTGGTCCTGGTAACGGTAAAAAATATGATTTTTTTGATTGGCTGATAAAAACTGCATGCGTAATTAGGTAAAAAACGAAACGCTTCTACGCAATTTTAGTTATACTTCCGGTCATCGAAACAATTGAAGATGAAGCGGGCAAGTTTGAAAATGTTACCGGAAAACGACCGAATAACACTGGGAGTTTGTTGGAATAACGTATTCACGAAGCAGACCTTTGTTTATGAACGAATGACAAATACATCACTTGTAAGGTGTGACTCGGTTGTACTTTTTATTGCATTAAAAATATTGCAAACATTTGCACCATCAACTTTAATAGCTTATACAAGATATACACACTAAATGAAGTTCATGAATTACATGAAGATTTTGAAATTCAATGTGATATTTCTTACCGCTGCTTAATAGAATGATACCTCGTCGATCAGCGGCTTTTTTAGTTCTGAATTTTCTGCAATACCTAGCTCCGCATGGCCATAAATACATTTCACAGTATCATCAACCGTCGGAATGTTATCGGCTGATGATATCCTCGACTCCATGTTTAAACACTATAACAGCGCGACTATAACTCCAATTCCTCTGGATTCTAACTTTGCCTTCAGATAATATTGCGTGTAGAGACGACACAACAAGAACACATCTATCAGCCATGCAATTCAATGTGTTCCAAACGAATCGAATTGTGTAAGTTATCAACGACTTGAATTGCCAAAACCAGCGGGCAAAACACAAGGACAGTCGTTCTACTTAACGACTACAGCAGGCAGGGCGGCTTCCTGTTCCATTTCTTGTTTCTTGATGTCCTCCGACAGTTGTAGCAAGGATTGCTGTACAGCTCTTTCGAACGCCAAACTCAAATCTCCTATCTTCTTTCAAAATTCGTTTTCTTCTCGTGTTAATAGTCAGCCCCAGCCTTCCCCTTTCTTTTACTGAGCAGACGTAGACGAACATTTATGCAGTAGGCATGCGCTACCGGATGTCGTGGATTTTACGACATCCGGTAGTCAGTGTTACCAGAGCCCTTCGTTTCGCCGACCACGTGACCAAAAGAAACGGAGGCTCTGGGAACGAGAATGGCTCTGGTACTGAATGTTTTTAAAATTATTAACTTTCGACAGCCAGACTGCTGTCTTCGACGGATAAAAATGGCTATTCATTGGATCAGCCCAACTGAAGAACATCCCAACCAGTTCTTCAGGTGAAGGTGTTGGAGGGTTCGAATATTTCTTTCTTATGATATCAGCTGTGACTTTTGGTGGGTAGCCATTAGATTGTAACGCGATCAATTTCACGGGCTTTTCCAGATTCCGAGTTTGGTAGTTTTAGAGCTCTATGCAAAAGTGTCGCTGCAGTGCTGATTTTGTGCTCTCTGTCATGATGTAAGCGAAAGTCAAAATATCTATCCGTGTAATAATTTTAAAAACATTTTACCAAACAATTAAGCTGTAGCTATTATAGCAAAATGTATTCTGTGTACAATAATGACTAAACCTTTGCTTAGTAAACACCAGGCTAGAATGAACTGCAGGAATCAAATAAACGACGGGTTCACCAGCTAGGCCAAGTTTGAAAAACGCCTGGGGAGTTTTGATCATAACAATACAGTACGAGTATTCTCGTCTTTTATAGACGGCCTTAATAGGTAAAATGGGAATTGGAATTTGGGCAAATTTTTCACTGGGAAAGTGAGATTTAGGTCACGGGGACTGGAAATCACAAAAAATAAACAATATATAAAAACTGGGACTGAGATTTGGAAAATTGGGAAAACAATTTGCTGGGAAATGGGATTTTATACCCCTTCCCCCCATTGAGGACCCTTTTTATAGGAATTACTGGGCCATGTCTTGCAAAACTCATGAAAATGTATATCGGTGCAGAACCGTTATCGACATAGTTTATTTTCCCTGCGTTATGTTCCCCAACGAAAATGGTTCTCGAAGTGGAATATACTTACACACATTACAACGTTTTCCTTCTAACCCTAGCTGACATGCGCATTTGAAGTCGTACTGCCCGTTAGCTGGATGACAGGTCCCTCCGTTTAAGCATGGATTGTGCTCGCAGGGGGCCTAGGGAGAGGAAATGAATTTGCACTTCAGCCGGGATTACCGGCGGGCATAATTTATGTTATGTGACAATTTTTATGTAACAAATATATTTGATCGTGTAGATGATACAACACTGAATTATTTGTCAACAGTTCAAAGTTACCTGCAGCAGTAATGATCTTGGACAGTTGATATACGCACAGTTCACCGCGGTCAAACGTCTCAGGCAGTTTTTTTTTTTTTCATTTCGCCATTTTTTGTTCAAATTGAAGTGTTATTACGAGCAAGGATAGATAAAAATAGTTGCCGAGTGAAAGTTTAATCCCATTCCCTCAGGTAAACCAGTGTTTTTACTTTTTAAATGTTTCGCATCCGAACCAAAGGTGCTTTGACAAATGGCGCCGACAAGTCCGCATATCGCTATTTTCAAACACGTAGAACTTTTTTAGTAAAGCTCCAAAAAACTTAGTAAACCCTTAGGATACCGGTTATGTATCGAACTTTGAACTGTGAAAATTAAAGCCCTATCTTTTCAGGGTTTTTTTTCTTATTTTTTTTGCATATTTCTGTCGTTTGACCGCGGTGGATACGCACAGACGTGCACAATGCTCAGTGGGAAATTAGGAGACTGGGGACCACATACGCTGTCAAAAAATTTGTCTATACGATCAGTTTTTCTTCTGTGACAGCTTTTATCTGTCACATAAAAGCTATCACGCCAGCTTCGCAGCAAATATTTTTGTCACATAAAAGTTGGCCAATTTTTCTCGTCTACACACAAAAAAAAAATGTCACATGAAGATTGCTCGTGTAAACTGGCCTAATAGTTCCTATCTCGCGTGTTTATGTTAAATGTCAATGGCATTAACACAACATTATAGTATTCTTTTCTAAAACCTTTTGAAATTAAGCCTGCGGCAAGTCTTCGTTTCACTTCATTTATTATTTAGCACTGGAGAAGAAAGAAGATAGTTCTAGCTCTCTACTTTTAAACTTTTTCATTTCCCAGTTGAAGCAATAATAATTAAAAAAATCTCATACTGTTAGGTTAGAAACGCTAACTACTGACCCAAACAGCTTCATCTGATGTGGACTGCGATGTTCTTTGAAATAAACTAACAAATTCCGCAAGCTAATGGTAACCTATTAAAAATTTAAATTATATATGAATTGTCGTCGATTTAAGAGCTAAATAGAGCAATTTTTAATTGAGTGTCGTAAAACCAAAACCAAAGTAATTACTCTGGCCAATCACAAAGGTCACAGACAATCCAGTGAACCAATCAAAATTTTAAGCAAATACATGTAACTGGCACGAAGCGCGGGAAAACGTGCGCGAGAGAGTCACGATTGGTTTTGGTTTTACTCCTGATTGGCTGAGAAAGTGGCGCGAAATTTTTAAGCCAATCACTAAGAGTAGTAATGCAAAACCAAAG
Organism: Oculina patagonica; assembly: GCF_052425735.1. Classification (NCBI taxonomy): domain Eukaryota; kingdom Metazoa; phylum Cnidaria; class Anthozoa; order Scleractinia; family Oculinidae; genus Oculina; species Oculina patagonica. Next base: position 30,772,114 of record NC_135765.1, on the reverse strand, counting down.
CAAACGCAATTTACTTTCGACACTCAAGCGAAAACCGCTCTATAGCCAATGCAAATCAATCATTGATCTGCGTCAGCGAAGTGTGCCATTACGCAGCTAAGTGGCAATAAGCGCTTGAGCAAAACACGAAGCCACGAGTCTCCACAGGTCTAGTAAATAAGTTGAACTTTAACCTTGTCCAAACGGAGTCGCAAAAAAAAACTGAGTTATGAATCGAAGTCTAAATAAACATGAAAGCAATTTTTTTTAATTCTCAGGGTTCCATAGGGGTTTTAAGGACGCAAAGCCGCCTCCAGGTCTTCGGGGGCCTTTAAATAAGACATTGGGTCCCCGAGCTCCGTGTTGAAATCCGCTCTCTCAATTCTATTAGTGCCGGACACTTTAAGATTTTGCACCCTTTCAAAAAAAAAAAAAAATTGGATTTACAGTTTTAACCCCGTTTTTAAGATTTTCCACAGTTTTTCAAAAGATTCTTCATTTTCGCGCTATAATAATTAAGTCATACTCACTTTGTTTATTATTGGGTTCATATCTAACTTTTCTTGCAATGTTTAAAAAACACACACACACACATACAAGCTATTATTGTTGAGCGTTGTCCATAATTTAAACATGTTTCTTGGCTAAACTTCTATGACATTATTTAGTTCTATGACATTATTTACTTCTATGACATTATTTCTATGACATTATTTAGTTTTTAAACTAAAAATTGCAATAAACTGTCAGCGTGGACTTACCGTCAAGCTGTAATGATGAAATTCCACGCTTCCACTGAATAACTCCGGAAAAACAAATTTATCCGCGTCCAATAGATGACAGAGAAACTTTCCGTTTGCTTCAGCAACTGCTTTAAAATTTACAGATCTGCACCACGTAGCGTTAACACACGCAAAAATACACCTTTTCTCATCTTCAACTTCTTTAGATTCAATCGGTGCAGAGCTTAGTTGGTGGCGAAGAAAAGGCATGGGGTTGCCAAACATGAACGTCCCGCCAGTTGTATCGAAAGAATCTTTGAAGTTTGAGGCTCTGACAACATTGAATATGTAAAGTAGTGTAATAATTAAAACGAAGGTGAATTTCGAGTTTGCCATGGCGAATGACATCAACTTAGCATTCAATTTGTGTCTCCCTCGCATTTTGAATATTAGCAATGTTTAGCTAGGTACCAATTTGAGACCTAGAATTTGCTAGAATCAATATTACGCCAGGGTGTCGATTTAATCAAATTTAACTAAACAACCAGTGTGTGTAGAATATTCTAGACAATACTTAATACAAAGATGTGTTATTTACCTTATTACATGAAATTTTCGCGACACGTTAATTTCGCGATTTTGAGGTGCACACATTTCGCGACACTTAAATTTCGAGATTTTGCGAAAATTTTGTATTTTGAATCACTTTAATTTCGCGTTTTTGAGTGAGACACAATTTACATTTTCTTAGCAATATATTTTGACATGCCTTTGAATTATATAAAACGACTTCATCTAAGGAACAATAACGTCAAAATTAACAAAAACGCAGGAGGGGACTTAATCTCAATGGAGCAGTTTTTAGAATGTCTTCAAGTGAGTCAATTGACGACAACATCCATTTACATTGATTACTGACATATGCGAGTCACTTAATATTCGCGTCATGTTATGTTCGCGACACTTTTTGTTCGCGTCACTTTAATTTCTCGATTTTTTTAGAATCGCGAAATTCGCGAAATTAAAGTGTCGCGAAAATTTCATGTAATAAGGTATATTAATCTGATTAGCTGCAAGTGCAAATCTTTTAAATCTTCCTAAAACGGACCGATCATATTTCTACCCACAATGCATACTATAGAAAAATACAACGGGCACAATTATTTCTTAGTTCTCGTTGTTCAATATCTCTTCATTGTTTTTCTTCGCTGCTTATATATACGTTTTATACATTTCGTTCTTAACCTGCTTTCGAGACGTTGCTTCTCAAAATAGATAAGTCCCTGCCAAGTTAATAAATAATTAAAATGGAAACACACAAAATGATTTCAAGTTTCGAGGCCAAGAGTGATTTTACTTCAACCCTGAAATAGATACTACTCAAATAGATACTCCATAATTTTCTTCTCTTAAATTATTTTTGCCTATAAAAGTGTTAGATGTTGTTTCAGGGGTTACTGAATTATTTCCCTCTAACGGTTACTTTGTTTGCTTTATACAACACCAGGCAGTCGCGAAAACAGAATCGTTACACACATAACTTAACGAACGAGAATAATAACATGCAGCGTTACAGAGTGCTTTTCAACGTAGTTCAAGTTCGTGTTTATTGTTTCCTTTTTTTTTTATTTATACATAACTTTTTTTCAGCTTCAGTGACGCAGGTTAAATCCCGATTTTTCAAACCGTCAATTTCCCGATCTCGAACCTCATGATTACTTGAACCAAAAGCCGTTTCTCTTTGATTTGCTTAACTCAGCCAAACACTTTAACTCCATATTTCTCGAACTTCAAAATCCCGATTTTTTCAACCAATTGTGTTTCCTTTGGAGGCCCGCTGTATTATTAGTCCACTGTATTATTAGCATTATTATTATTTTCACCTTAGGTGTGCAGTGCTAGTTGGCCCGTCTATTCATCACCATCACCACTTTGTTTACCCTCGGATTTGAAGAGTAGCTTATATAGCTAATATCTCCGAGCATTTCACAGTAAGCACAGTACAACGGGCAAAGACCAGACCACAACACCGGGAACTCCATGCCCTACTCTTTACGATAAGTGTGTGGGTTCTTTTACGTCCCCTGCTGACCATAACACTGAAGATGCAGGAGACGGGGCCTACGGTTTATCGTCCTTATCCGAGAAGACTAGAATATCTAACCATTTGCAGATTTAATTGCAAAGGCAGCATAATCTCCTCAGTTATTTTAAGACCCTGAGTGTTGGTCCGGTCTGGGACTCGAACCCGAGACCTCCCGCACTGTAGTCCGTCGCTCTACCAACTGAGCTAACCGGTCGGCGGTTATCATTAACCTAGTATTTTACACTTAACTGCGCCAATGTAATTTTTCCTAAGTGTCCCCGATTATAATTAGTAGGCGACTTATGGCCAGCCATAAACCTTTGTTACGGTATAATAAAGTTAATGTTTTCACACCCGCGCCCGGTTGTTTAAAGACTGGATAAAAAAAAAACACCGAATAAATCGCTATCCGGTGGATAAGTGTTGAAAAAACACTACGCTATCCACTGTAAAGTGATTTATTCGATGGATGGCGGTATCCATCTTTTGAACAACCGAAGCTTGGACGGTGCATGGCTCTTAATTAAATTCATACTCGTTTGCTCAGTATGGTAGGTATCTGAAGCGGTAAATCGCGCCCTTTAACATGGTATTGAATGAGGTGTTTTGGTTACTCTTCTTTCTCTCTTTTTTCTTTGAATATGAAAAGCCCGATGAAACTAGATGACAGGTTAACGTCAGCCTGCGTAGCTGGCGGGATTCGAGTGCGAGTGCTTGCTTAGAGACTGGCCGGCGAATGACAAAGAGAGGGAACCGCAGAGCCGCGAGGAATTTGGAGCAAGCCGCGAGGGAATTGGGGAGGGGTCGTTCACTCGCTCGCGGCTGCACCGCTCGCGGATCGCGGCTTCGCCGCTCACGCACGCGGGCATCGCCCGCTCGAAGCAAGCACTCGCACTCGACTCCCGCCAGCTACGCAGGCTAGGTTAACGTAAATGCGCTCTCGAGATTCCTTTAAAAATCATACGCCTTATTCCAACATAGCGGAAAATGCATTATTCTTTTGTCTTCATGTTAAATTAATTTGCCCCCATGGCCTAGATTGCGTCTGCACATTTTGTTAAAAATGGTTTATAAAAGCGCAAGGGTTTGGACCGTGGCGGAGCGGAGCCTCCCCGTATAAAATTTTGTTGGAAACCCCCGGGGGGATCACAACAAAGACACTTGACCGAGACCAGAAATCGCAAAAAAAAATCGTAAAAAAAGCCTCTAATATCAATGGTTATCCGCTCAAATAGAAAACCGATCCGCACACGCGTACGGTTACAGTGCTGTCTCTTTCTCGCATCAAACAGCACGCGCGTGGGAAAAAGAGAAAGAAAAAAAGAAATGTTAGGCTTATTGATTTTTATTAACTTATTCGATTCTTCAATTATTGTGTGCTTTCTGTGATTTCACGTCGTCAATCAAAATGTGTAACAATCGTGCAAACCATTGTGCTGCTTATAAAACCTTTGGATTGGCAGCGTTCTCGTTGCTGTGACCATGTAGTGGTTTGTGTAAACAACATATCTAGGAGCGAGAAAGACGTTGAGAGAGAGTTTATTGATGTTAATATTACTATTACTTACATAACCCAGTTTTAAGTACAACGAAAGTAGATTTCAGTAAAAGAATGTTGGAAATATCGCAATTCTGCAATCGTAAAATGCAAAATTTGTGAGACACCCAGCTGTGAAAGCGACCACGAACTGGAAAATTAGGATTTACTTTAAATTAATTAATGCAGTAATTTAGATCTAACCCTATTCCCGTTCAATACTACGGTAAGTTTACACGAAAGCAAACATTTATTTGGGGTTTGCGCGACTAATATAGCAAAACACAAATGGAACACAATAACCCGGTACATGCGTTTGATTTTTGAACTCTTTGAGCTACTGCCTTTTGTAAAAAGCATAGCTCAATCAATCCTCGTTACCTTAGTGACCAGGAAACATGTAGTTACTCAAAATCGGTTAAAATAACAGTACACGCATCTCTCAGCATGCCGACAAGGAACAAAAACACTGTTAGTTAACATGATACTCAGACGTGTGTACAGTCAACTCTCTCTAAGACGGACACCTTCGGGACCGGCTCCGAGAGAGTTGTCCGTCTTAAAAGGAGTTTAGTTACAGTAAAATGACTGAAAAACGGCAGGGACGGGTGTCCGTCGTTTAGAGTCCGTGGAGAGAGAGTTGACCGTAAATTAATTGAATTTTCTCTGAATAACATCACGGACAACGCAACTTGAAAAAATTGACAAGTTTTTTTCAAGTTTGTCGTTCGTAATCCGTCTTAATCTTTGTCAGTTGGAACCATCCTTGAAATTTTGGGGTTTTTGTTACTTCTTTGGTGTTTTTCTACGTTAGCAAACTGTTATTTTGAGGTTTCCTTGAATTTAAAACTGATCAGGAAAATGACTTAAAATACCGTGACATAGTTCCTTTAAAGACTCAACCAGTGGCTCCGATTTACCCTTTCATCATTCTTGTTGACGGTAAATAACAGTCCTTGAAGTTGAGGTCCATCAATCATAACATGTACATTTTGAACAGCCGGCGGCAGACCGTGAATGTAAAGCGAAACCTTTGGTTGAATCGGAGCTCAGGCGTATTTGTAAGTGCCGGCAAGGAACAAAGTTGAACCAATCTTACCTGTAATCCAGTGCTCAACGGATAAAAACTGCCAAGACATCTGCTATACCAACGTTTTCTACAGAGAGTAAAATTAAACGAAATAAGAAGAAACCATGCATTTTACATATGTCAGTGTATTCGTTGCAGATGCAACACGGGCCCTTGCAGTCGAACAAAGTACCCCGGCCCGGCCCCTTTTTAGCAACCTTTTACAGTCCTACAAATCAAGAAAGACGGGAAGTCTAGATTTTATGTTCAGTGCCTTGACAATTCTGCTTGTTATCAACCTTACCATAAGAATCCCATGAAGTGTAGGTCTCAAGTTTGCTGTACATGATCGCTATTGTTGGCAGTCGATATTCAAAAGCACACTTGCCATCTGATGAGACAAGGAGCCATCCAGCATCTACCTCACAACCTCCATAATTCCGGTTGATGAAGAATGCTCTTTCTGGTGGATGACCAATGATGGAAAAGTAATTATGCGGCTCGCTCTTCACATCATTCCATGGAGCTTGAGTCAATCGATATTTGGAAAACCAGTTTTCTTTGTCAGCGTCGACGGAGTCGAAAAATAGTGAGAGAACCTCAGAACCATTTGTGTAAAGAGCAACTCGAACCTGCCACAAAAGAAATTATTAAGATAGAACCCGCCAGGACTTCGAGTATTAACTGGACCACTTGTGTACCAAATTATTTACACCTTATCGCAAGCTTTGGTGTTACTGCTTCAAATATCTTATCAAAAGGAATCTTTTCTAACGATAGCAAACATCGAAAACCAATTTCAAAATTCCACTGTACAGAATCACTTAAAAGACGTCTGCTTTTGCCAGGCTATCTGAGCTTGTGACCTTTGAATTTCATTTTCTCAGACTCTGATAAGAAATTGTTGTACCAAAATTATTTACACCTTATTGCAAACTTTGTGTTACTGCTTCAAATATCTTATCAAAAGAAATCTTTCCTAACAATAGCAAACATCGAAAACAAGTTTCGATGTTCCACTAAATTCCACTAAAGCACTTAACGACGATTTTACAAAATGGCTACACGTGAGATTTTGCCTACATAGCTTGTGAAGTTTGGAATTCATTTACTCGCACTCTGATAAGAAATTGTTGTTGGTGTTATCACAGATAATTAATTACATCTTTACCTTTCATTAAGTGTAGGAAATAACGCAATAGGATTTAAATTATTCCGGTACTCGATTTTTGTCCAACTTAAATTAATATTACTCGACTTCCTGGTGGATTCCGTGTTACCTTATTATAGGAATATAACGAGGCATTTCAACAACGCGAACAAAATTTACGCGTAATAAAATTAACGCGAATTTAGGAAAAGTTCTGGTCAAATGCTTATAGTAAAATAGTTAACATACCTAAAATAAACGCGAATTTTTGAAATTCGCGTTAATACCATGTATCGTTAATTTCCTATAATAAGGTAAATTATTCAGGTAGTATGGTAGCTTGCTTGATATTCCGTATGCGTCGTTCGACTCTCGAGTCAGTCATAAGCGTCTTCTCTTAAGCCATAAAGTTTCAAGAGATACGACTCCTTGAAAGTAACAAATTACAGGAATGCATGCATCTTGCTTCTCTTCAAAAAAAAACAAGGCATTATTATTTTGAAGCATTTCTTACTTCCTTAGGATTAACAGTTTGCCAGTTCTGCACAAAGCGGTTCTTGTAATGTTCTCTCAGTGACGAGATGACATTCAGGGCTTCGGCATTGTTTTCGTTCAAAGAATCTTCTGACGACCACAGTTGATAAACGTCAGCTGATACACCAGACACCAACTTGAACACCATGGTCCAACCTTTCGATACAGGAAAAGTGTTATTAATATTTTTTCACGAATAAAATACCTCCGACATAAGTCCCAGCCGTCCCCGTAACGTACATCATGTTTTGGGAGTACCCCTCTCCTTGGGATAAACAGTATTCTTCCTGAAAAATAAAATCGCCCTGGCCGAGTATGCTTCTTTGCAGGGATTTCAACTCTCCCTGGGATAAACATCAAAAAAATGGGAGGATCTCTCTCCCTATCATAACATAGGAGTACCCTTCTCCCTGGGATATTTAGTTGGACACATCATGACATGGGGTATCACTCTTCCTACCGTAACATGGGAGACTTTCTCCCTGTATGCCATTGGTATAGGGGTTTTCTTCTCCCTGGTGATAGGAGATCCCACGAACTAAGACATACCTCGTCTCGTCAGGAAAACACAAAGGCAATGATAACTGAAATGAAGTGAGAAAGTGGATTCGGATTGCCCTGTAGGAGTTTAGACGTTTGACCCTTTAAAGGGACTATTTCACGGATTTTAACAGATTTTTGAACAAACAAAATTTATATTTCTGTCGGAGAAAACTTTAAAAAAATTAATGGTCCATATTTATTAACAATTGCTATTTTAGAGCACAGAAACTCAGGGGGTTTAAAAGCGCGTTTGGCTGCGGATGGCTCGGATGGAAATGTATTGCAATTTGAAAATGTTAGCCAACGTTTTGAAGGTGTTTCTGCGAGCCTTCAAAAAATCGATATTTATAGCCTTAGTTTCAATTCTATCCCAAATAAAGGTTCAAAGATAATGATTTCGTGTGTTAAGTTGCCTGCTACTTATTTCAGAACAGTTTAGACCAAAAATCTGCGAAATCCCCGTGACGTAGTCTTTAATAAATACTTCTCGGTATAACGATTTGATTTGTCTTGATTTGATCACCTCCTCCTTTGCTGGACTGATCACAGTAGACGTTAAACATCTCAGTCAGGTTTTCCTTGATCTCATAAACACCACTTTTGCCAAAACCAGCTTCCAAAAACTCGGCGCAATTCTGGTGTCCTTTCAAAATTAAAGGGAATTACAAGCGTTAAAATCACAACCCCTTTAGCTTACTAAATGCACACTTGCGCAAACGTTTCAAAGATTTTGAGCCAAAACTTCAGTGAAAAATACTTACGCGAATGGGCACGCGAATGACATCTTTTGCCACGGAAAAGTGGCGTGCATGCGCACTTAAAGTCGTACTCTCCAGTGACTGGGTAACAGGTCCCTCCATTCCTGCACGGGTTGTGATCGCAAGGGGCCTGGGGAGAGATGTAAAGTCAACTCTCTCTCTAAGACAAACACCGTTGGGACCGGCCCCAACTGTCCGTCTAAGAGAGGTGTCCAACTTATAGAGAGTTCAAGTACCGTATTTATTCGAAAAAGGGCCCAACCTCGAATAAGCGCCCATCCCAACCTCCCTCAAAAAAATAACTGGAAGAGCAAACTGAGGAGTATTGATAAATTATTGAAATTGTGATTGAAATTGACTCGGTACAACTAAGAGGTTTCCGCGAAGACGTAGTTTTCTTAAGGCTGGTTCTCATATTCGCCCCGTCGTCTCTGTCGCCTCTGTCGCTTCTGTGCTTGCGTCGGGGCGTCGCCGGCGTCTGCCGTCGGGGTCGCGTCCTCCCCGTGTTCTCGGCGTCGTCGGCGCCGCGTCGCGACGGGTCGGGGCTCGGGCGATCCAAACTGTCCCGGTGCATCAGTTCCGCTCGTTCTGTGGTCTCCCTTCTTCTTCGCCGTCGGCAACATGGTGGGCCACGATTTTGCCTTTGCTCGGGCTGCCATGCGTCGGAGTGGCAACGTGCGTCGATCGGATTCGATTTCTGCGGGGACAGGATCATGTCTGGCCCTTGCTCGTCGGGGCGATCGGCCCCGATCCCTCCAATCGCTTCTCGCCTACGATCGCCTCAGATGCACGCGATCGTCAGGACGTCGGGGCGATCAGAGACAGCCTTAAGAGTCTTGCAAAACCTTTCAATGAACAGTTAAACTTTTACTTTAGCACATCTTCTCGTTTTATTATTATTCATTGTTTTGTTGCAAAATAAACTTGCTACTTCTAAATAATGGCAAAAATTAAATAAGCGCCCGCCCCCAGCCTCGAATAAGCGCCCATTCTCAAGGTCCAAAAATTTAATAAGCGCACAGGGCGCTTAATCGAATAAATACGGTAACATGACGCCAATAATTGAGATAATAAAGCTAAGCGGCTATGCGTAATGAATACATATCTGCTTGACTTATTTTATTTTTCGTGAGACGTGACCTAGACCCTCCCTTACCACTCTTAATTATTACCGATTTCATCCCCCTAGCAGCAGTACTTTGAACACGGCAAAATTTTTCGAGTTCCACGTTATGTTTAAATTCAAAATTTACTGTCTTCAGGAAAGTTAATAAATTCTTGACCGACTCGAACGCAGGTGCTGGGTTTTGTTTTCTTTTTCTTTCTATAGTTTCAAATACAAAAGTTTTTTTGATGGGCTTTTCTAAATAAAAGTCACAGTTGGATAAAACTGAATGTGATTTTAATTCGATTTTGAAAAATAATTTGAAAGCAAAACCTGCGTAACAGTTTACTTAATATGTCTTTCGTTTCTCCGCAATCACTATCCTTCGGCGTTTATAGGTCTTTTTAATTTCTATCAGATTTTAACATCACTTTCATGTGCAATTTTTCCATCATTTTTAAATTAATAACTAAATAGAAATCGATTCCTATTTTTAATTTTTTTTTCATACGTTTGCACGTACAGTGAACTTGAACCTTGCAAGATTGCAACCTCTTTTAAGTTCTCAAATCATGAATCCCTACCTAAACATGAGCTGCTGATTAAGGGCTTCGGGTTCGAAACTGAACGATTAAAAACTATACAAAAAATGAAAGCTGCGGTCCTAATTTTAGCCGTATAACGAAAAAGCGAAGAATTGGAAAAGATGTTAAGTTTGACAAAAGTCGAAATAAGAAAAAAAGAGAATTAATAAATTATTAAAGGAAACGAAGTTTATCTAAACTTACCGCAAAGCTATAGTGATGAAAATCCACACTTGCATTGAACAATTCCGAGGAATTAAATTTGTCGGTATCCAAGAGATGACAAATAAATTTACCATTTTCATCAGGGACTGGTTTGAAATTCAACGATCGGCATTGAGAAGACTCGGCGCACGCTGCAATGCAATCCTGATCACCAGAAACTGCGCGAGATTCGACCGGTGTTGAATTGAGTTTGTGATGTGGAAATGGGAAAAAGTTGGCGTAAACGAGAATTCCATCAGCGACATCGACAGAACCTTTAAAGCTTGTTAGTGATTTAACGCTTGGAGACAGGCTCGCCACAAAGAAAAAATACAAGAATGACAACGCCATGATATTTGTTTGAGCCCATGCCAAACTATTGTATACTGAAGAATAAATGTCATACACATAACAGTTATACTTTACGTTCTTGAGGTCAATTTAATTCAGTTTACTTAATTATTTACAGACAGCACGTAAGCTTCAAGAATTACGGGAAGAAGGGGTCGCATGAAAACAAAGTAAAAAACAATGCATCATTGGTATTTGTGACCCTCCACGGGAAAACGGGACAAAGGTGATGCCGCTCCCCGCTTCCCTCTCTTCTCCTGCGTGTTCCGCCTCGTGCCTGTGCCCTCTGCGTTGCGCGCGTGTCCCCTTCCCCCCCCTGTGTGTCCCTGGCGTCCCTGCGTGTCGTCTCTTGGTCGTGTGTCTCCCCTCCTTCCGCGGCTGTGTGGGGGTCGCTCCGGTCGCTGCCCGTCCCCTTCTGCTCCTTCCCCTTTCGCGTTCCCTCTCTCCGGGCCTGCGCCTGGCTTCCCTGCCCGGTGCTGTCTCGTCTCCGTCGTCGCTTTCCTCTTCTCGTTGTCCCTTCGGGTCCTCTTCGTGCGCGGGTCACTGTCTGGGCTGTGGTCTCTCGTGTGTGGGTTCGCTCTGTTGTCCCTGGTGTCGCGGCCGGGCGGTGTGCTTTTGCGTTTTTCCTCGTCGTGCCTCTGTCTGTGCTGTTTTTCCCTCGTGTCTCGTGTTCGCGTGTTTCGCACGCTGGGTGACTTCGTCCCGCTGCGGACTGGTCGCGCTGCGTGTCTGGTCCCCTGCGTGTCTTGGTCCCGCTGCGACTCGGCACCTTCCGGTTGCGTGCGACGGCTTGCGTGTCCTGCATTGCTGTGTGATTTTGTGCATTCTGGTCGCCGCTGCGTGCTGTGTTGCGTGTGTGGCGTGCTTCACCTTTGTCACTGTTTCCCGTGGGGGTCACATTTTGCAAACAAACTTTGCTAGACGGATCTGGAGAGTAGGAGCTCATGCTGATTAATATTGCGACCAAACAAAAAAGCACTTATTTCTTTAAATTAAATTTTAAAACCTATTCATATTTCCTAAGTTGAAGCGAAGGAAATCAAATTAGCATGGATTTTTAAGGTTTTATTTTCACGTTTACTTCTTTGTGTTAGTTTCGATTGAGAAGATATATCAAACACAAGAGAAAGTTTTTATCACATTTCCAAGAACCACAAAGTTCGTCAAAAATAATCTGCTGCGCGTCACATTTTCAACTCTCTCTTCTAAGTGTTTGGAATGTGATCAAACAGTCTCTTTTGAGTTTGGGGTGTTGGTTTATATTAATTTCAGCGACTAGTATAATACTCGACAATTCAACTGACCAATCAGAGCCCTGATTCCTCATTACCAGATGCCTCCTGTATTGCAGAATGCTTGACAATTGACGGGTAAAGCGAACGTGACATTTGAAGACTACAAACATCCCTACATCGAAAAGGAAGCAAAAACAAAGACGAATAAATCGAACGCACAAGACTGGGCGCTAGGCGCGAGTGAAAGTAGCCCCAATTCTCGCACGGCCATTTTTGTTTTGAGAAAGTAGGCATCTCGCAGTCAAGAAATTAGAGGATGGAATCTGCAATCTGGGCCGCTTCTTGTAGATTGATTTAAAAATGACCAAACTTCCAACTGAGAGGAATTGTTAGGGATTTCAAGCAACATCGTAATTCCAGACTGACTTAATCAAGCAAATCTCAGATCAGTAAATATGTTTTTGTTTATTACATAGTTATATTTGTTAATACACTCACTCACTGAACCTCTTCGTGCCCGGGGACATAACATTGTATTTGTTAACAACATAACAAATAAAAGTGAAAAATGATCATCGCAGTGAATTTCCAATTTAAGCAATTGGAATAAAGAAGCCTTTTTTTTCAGGCTTCTTTATTCCAATTGCTTAAATTGGAAATTCACTGCGATGATCATTTATCACTTTCATATCCATCCGCAGTTCATATATGAATCATTTCATATACATTACATCATAACAAATAAAGTATGAGCGTTCTAACTGGCTCAAACTCCAGCAATGCCGGCTAACAAAATGTCCGGTATTATAAAATTGTGTGTATGTTTCTATATGTTTCAAGAATTTTTTGGCCTAACATTAGTAAAAGGAAATTTAAGATTGCCATTAAGGTAACAATAATCTCTTTACATGATTATTGTTGAAAAAAAATGATAAATTCTAATTTCGTAGAGCAAAACGAGAAAGATCGTCAGTTAGAAACAAGCTAGTAACACAGCTACCAGGTAAAGATTAAGAGTTCCTGCACAGCGGCCAATTCATTATTGTTAGCCAAACAAAAATCAGACTATAGCACTTTCCTTTTTTTAAAAAAAAGCTTGCATGCCGTGTTTAGGGAATAATTTATACTCAGACCGAGTTCCCTGATAATTGAACTAGAACTGAAACCGAAGCAAAACGCATTGCTACACCACACAACATAAACTTGCAGACTGGTGGGGGTTTGGTTGGTTGGTAAAGTTGTTGCTTCTATATAACAAAAATTCCAGAGAGAAGTTCACGTGACAGAGCGTGAAACTCGACTTATCTATCAGCTTGGTCCTGCCCTCCTTAGCTTTTCAGAGTGACGGTGAGAATCTTATTATTTGACACCGATCGAAAACCTCATTGCAGGCTCGACTACTGATGGAAAACCCTCATTTTCTCCGGCAGTTGTGTCATTGAATGTTAAATATCCATTCTCGACATGATAAGTCATATACTACAGTAATTCCAGTCCGTACTGTGCAATCTCCGCTTGCAACGTTTATGTGAGTCTCACACGAAGGGATGTTTACTAGCAAAGTTAAAAATTCTGTGCTTAAGTTTTTCTTCATTATTAGCACCAGATATCCTTGCAAAACAATAATAACGAGTAGAAGGACCTTAAAGTTATTTCAAACCGACGTTTCAGCTGATCGGAAATTCTTAAACGAAACAAACCGTAATGGCGGAATAAAAAACTTCATGTACGCTATTACCGAAGTGTAACGTATCAACGAATTCAAAACAAAAACGAAAACAAACTGCGAGTCTGCGCAGTACGGACTGAAAATCAGCTTTAAGTTCTCTAGTACAGTTGTCGCTCTAGTTCTCTTTCAGAGTATCACCTTAACGAATGTAGACTAACAAGGCATCTGCGACACCAACGTTTTCTATAGAAAAAGAAAAGAAAAATAAATAACCTGAACAGGTAAAAAGTTAACTTCCTGCAAAAACTTAATGAGAAAAACTTATAAACAATTTCAGAAGTAGTTAAAACACTTTAAAAACTGTAATTTTAAATAAACTCCCGGAAAGAGCAAATTAATGCGAGTTGTTATGTAAACGCTCTGCAAAACACAAACGCGTTTAGTATTTTGAAACGCGTGCCAATCGTAAACACGATGGCAAGTAAAACGATATGAAAGTAAAGGGGTTGAACTTGCTGGTACCCAGGCTTTTTGTAAGCATCAGACGTCCGGGATAACGACTGGAGTCTGAGTCCTAGCTTACACAATGTTATTACCTGTCTATTATGAATCGGTAGCTTTCTTGGTGTTAGGATACTGCAATCACCAAATGACGTAAAACAAAGGGTTCAAAATACAATACACAATACCCAATCATCCAAAATCCCCCCCCCAAAAAAAAAAATAAACCAAAAAAAAATTTTTTTTTTTTTATGTTTTTTCGCGAAACGTTAATACTGCGTGACGAGCTCTTGCCTAAGAGCATCTGCTCAGGAAACTTGAACCCCTGCATTTTTCGCCACCACCCCTAAATTATGTTGACGTACGAAAGAAGAGTTAGGTAATAATAGGCCATTTCCGAGTTATCCTTCGCCTCTGTTTTAAAACGAGTCTACGCGCGAAACCATTCAAATGAAAATGAGTTTGATTTGCATGAAAATGGACCTGTTAGTGAAATTCTTTTTCATTTGAATGGTTTCGCACGTAGACTCGTTTTGAAACATAGGAAAAGTCTAACTCGGAAATGGCCAATTCTCTCACCGTACATATTCCAGTCTGTTTTAGTTTGAAGTTTACTGTACATGACAGTCGTCGTTATCGGGAAGCGTTTTTCATAGACGCAGTGCTGCATGATAATTGACAGCCATCCATAATCTATGCCACAACCGCTGTGTGGACCACTGATGTAAAATCGTCGATTTGATTTTCCAGCAATGGAAAAGTATGTCGGCGATGTAATATCATTCCACGGTGAATCAAGAATTCGATCCTTGGAAAACCAATTCTCGTTGTCGCTGTTAGTGCCGTTGAAAATAATGGAGAGAATTTCATTTTGGTCTTTGTATAGAGCCACTCGCACCTGAAAGGAGTGATTATGATTGATTGATTGACTGACTGTATAACAGCAACAGTAACGGTATATCTTTATTTCGAAAAAGGGAGGTATTGGTCTACAGTCTGACCTCTATTAAGCGGCCACCCTCCATTAAGCGGCCACTTTCCAAAGTCCCGAAATTTCACTGAAAGTCAAAAGTCACTGAAATGCTGAATTTGATACCTCTATTCAACGGCCACCTCTGTTAAGCGGCCGCGGCCACCTTTTTGCTGTCACAGGTGTATTATTTATATGGTTATTTACCTCAATTAAGTGGCCAGCAAATTATCTTTCCAAGCGCAATGGTGACAGATGATATATATCGTCCGTGAAATATCTTGAGCTAAATTTTTTCACATTCTAACTTTTGAATCGAAAGGGCCAAAGAAACTTGTCAAAGATGGTTTGCATATTTTTCTGTACATTTTCAACCCGAAGAAATACTGTACATTTCAACTACGTGCCCTCTGTGTTAGAGCTGGAACTATGCATGGGCTGGAAATGCACTTGATGTTATGTTACAATGAATTTTGGATTTATCTTCATATATGTTCACTATTTAAAAACATTTTGCTATATAGAGTCAAGAAAATCATGTTTACTGCCATTCCTATCCAATTTATATTGTACCTCTATTAAGCGGCCAACCTCTATAAAGCGGCCACTTTTTAAAATCCCGAGGGTGGCCGCTTAATAGAGGTCGGACTGTTACAATAAAGGTTATATAACAACTATGGTAACGAGTTACCTAATTAAATTAATTAAATTAAATTAATTATTTATTAAATAATGATAAAACATTAAAAATTTACTCCGATCATGACATATCAGCTTAACAACTTTTAACGAATACTCGTTCCAAATTAAACAACGGCTAAGAAACAATTATTTCCAAAATTGGTTGAAGGTCCGAAATAACGTCTAATATTTCTAGGCCGTACGATTAGGAGTACATTCCCTACGCATACAAACTGGAAAATATGAAAATGCAGGAGCATCCATGCCAGTTGTATATTGCAAAGGGTATGATGATATTAGAAAGGAGCTTTATTCCATCGTGTTACAAATTGAAGACCATTTTGTCAAAACACTACCTCTAGAATCATAGCTAAACATATCTAACTGACTGACTGACTGACTGACTGACTGACTGACTGACTGAGTAAATGACTGACTGACTGACTGACTGACTGACCTGACTGACTGACTGACTGACGGACTTGTTGGTTGGTCGCTTGCTTGCTTGGTAGTAGTCATATTGATTAAATGACATCACACTAGATTACCACGGCAACCGAGTTGGGCTCAAAGGCTATTTTGCTCCAAACCATGACTCCCCTACCATACCTACCTCCTTAGGATTGGCAGTTCGCCAGTTTAGTACCAAGCGGTTCTTGTAATGTTCTTTGAATGAGGAGTTGACGTTCAGTGCTTCGGTTTTATTTTCATTTGAAGAATTTGCTGACGACCACAGTTGATAAACGTCAGCTGAGACACCAGACACCATCTTAAACACCATGGTCCAGCCTGTTAATACGGGAAAAGTGTTATAAATATTTTATTTTTTTATACAAAACAGCTCGAAAATAAAAGTTCTGGCCGTTGCTAGAATATATATACATAATGTCATCAGGGAGTACCCATCTTCTTTGGATTAACAGTATTCCCCCTGCAAAAAATTAAAGTGGGAATATCCCTATCTATTGGACATACATCATAAAACTATAGCACCCACTCCCTGCACCTGGCACTTGCCTCTTATCAGGAATTTCCCTCTCCTTACTAGATCAAATAGCAATTCAGGCTGTGTGCAACGCAAGTGCTAAAACCTTTCAGCAATCCTTCATTAAAAGATCATCCTGTGTGCGGAACACTCTTTCAAAAGTTATGGATGTTAATGCCGACCTCCCTACTCAGTCCGGAACAAACTCTTGTATTATTACTCTACTGCACTGTCCAATTTTTACAACCCAGACGACCCGCGTACTTGGAAGTCAGTGCGCCCAACCTGCAATTCCTGCCGCAGCTTACTCGACCCTATTTTATGCTGTTATTAGAGCTTTGTAACACCTTTTAGCTATTTTATGTCTCGGGCCTGCAGTAATTGGCCCTGCTGTTGCGGGTTCCCTGCCTTAAGTTTTCTGTTAGCTGTATGTGTTATTTATAAGGCGGAGCTTATAAAATAAAATAAAATAAAATAAAATAAAATAAATAAACATTATAAAATTAGAGGATCCCTTTCCCTAAGACATACATCACATTGGGGTTCCCTCTCCCATCATGACATGGGAGTACTCTTCTACCTGTACAGCATGTGACGTGAGAGTGTTCGTCATCCAAAATCTGGACATTGGGGTTTTCCTCTCCCTCCCGCAGACAGGAGTTTTTCTCATGAAAACCGAAGACATACCTCAACTGATTATGAATTATGAATTATTAATTACTTTTACTAATACTCCTTGTTTTTATACTATATTTTAATCATTGTCATGCGCTTTTTATACGAGCCTCCGGCTCGGATTGAGAGGGTGACCTCATCTCGCTGTGACTACAAAATAAATTGATTGATTGATTGATTGATTGATTTATTGATTGATTGATTTATTGATTGATGAAGACTCAAAGAGGTAGTGATGGCTTAAATATTGACCATAAAAAGTGCTCTGTAGGCGTTTGGACGTTTGACCCTGAAATTAATACTACTCAGTACAATGTATAACTTTTTGATTTAATCACCTCCTCCTCTGCTGAACTGATCACAGTAAACGTTGAACATCTCAGTCAGGTTTCCCTCGACCTCGTAAACACCACTCTTGTCAAAACCAGCTTCCAAAAGATCAGCGCAATTCTTGTGTCCTTTCAATGGAAATTACAAGCATAAAAATCACAACCCCTCAGCCCAGCAAATGCAAACTTGCAAAAAAGTTCCAGGATTTCGATCCGAAACTTCAGCAAAAAATACTTACGCGAATGACATCTTTTGCCTCGAAAATGTGGCGTGCATGCACACTTAAAGTCGTACTCTCCAGTGACTTTGTAACAGGTCCCTCCGTTCTTGCATGGGTTGTGATCACAAGGGGCCTGGGGAGAGAAAGTAAAGAATTTGGACCACTTAGCCAGAAGTGTGTTTAGTCATTCTCGTCCCCATAGCCCTTTTGTTTCTCTTAGCCGGCTGGGCCTTGGCAAGAGAAAACGAAGGGATCTGGGGAAATAGGATGTTTGAATTAATTCGAATTTTTTTGATTGGCTGATTAGAACAAAGAATTCCTAAACGGAAGTAAAAAAACGTAACGACTCTCTCATACATTCTTTTAAAACATCATGACTGCATACATGAAGACCGGAAGTCCTAGAAACAAGGACTGGAAATACTCTGTCTCCAGAGCCCTATGTTTTCTCCTGCTAAGGCCCTCTCCTGCTAAGTGTTGAGTCAAGCGTTCTACAAACTTAACATAAAAACCAACAGACATTTTGGCAAAAAGTTTTGTTTTTAAATTAACATTCTCAGCAAAAATGAAACATATTTTATCAGTAACTATCGTACTGGAACTTCTTGTTTGGAATGGATTCCAAAACAAAGTTACGGCACTGGCGAGTTGTCATAACATTGTCGTCAAAGAATTCCGTGGATTCATTTGACTCTGCCTCGTCCATTTATTTTTCACAAAAGAAAAACCCCAAACGATAAAGCTTAGGCCCGGGCCAAACGTCGAACTTCAAATGAAACGAACTAAACTGAGCGAATTAAGTTCATGAAGTTCGACGTTTGACTCATTTTGGTTCGTCTGATTGATTTCATTAAGATCGACCAACACGTTGACGGTTCTAATGTGTGAAGATCGACTGTGGGACAAACGTCGATCTTTTCATGAAATGAACTCAATAAATAGATTGTTAATTTGTATGTTAATGTATTTTTAGCCTCGAAATATTCCTTCTTGCTGCTCTGACTTTGAGCTAATTTGATTCAAGGTCAAGAACGGGCTTGCGCCGCGTCTCTGCCCTTTTTTCCCCACTCCACTCGCTCGCGTGTTTCTCCGCGTTTTCTCGCTCGGAACATTGTTCAGTCGCCCTCTTCCCCGCTCGCCGACTGTCTGCATTCCTCTCTCTTCGGACTCGTGGACACATGCGCCTGGCGCGCAGGTTGTGGTTTGCTGTGGTTTTGTCCCATTTCCTGCCCGTGTTTCTTTCTCTTATTCGACGGTCGGTTCCACGAATTATGTTAAAAGTTTAACCCAACGGTCGAGCTTTACCTGTTTGGGTCGACCAAAACTGCAATTTAGTTCGTCTCATGTGAAGTTTGACGTTTGGCCTGGGCCTTAGTCTTTACAAAAGGCACAAACAGAATTTCTATAACTAACCTTTAATCTATTCGAAGGCAGTGGTACAGGGTGTTTTCGTACTCCGTGATCACGGAGTGAAAGGCCTTTTTTAATTTCCTCGTGAATCGTGAAATGGCTTTTATGTTTTTCCCCTTGAAACGTGATTGAGATTGATATGTAAAGTTTTTTTTCCACTTTTCCTCGTAAACATTTTATAGCTAGTTTACTTTTCGTGAAAAGTCCTTGATTATTTCCGATTTTATCCCACTCGCATCAGTGCTTTGAACACGAGAAAAATAATCGAGTTCCACTTTATATTTAAATTCAAAATTCACCTGATATGAAATTAACTGTCTTTAGAACGCTTAATATATTCATGAACGACTCGAACGCAGGTGCTGGCATGAATTTTGCTTTTTTTTTCTTTCTGTATAGTTTCAAAAACAAAATAAGTTTATTTTGATGAACTTTTCTGTATATGTTTGCATAGTCACAGTTGGAAAAGTGAATGTAAGTTAATAATTGATAAAAAAATAAGTGCAGCCAACAAAAATGCGTAGTTACTAATGACTGAGTAATGACTTAGTTCCTAACTATCCTCTGGGAGCTCGAGTATACAGGCCATTATCTTTATATAGTTTTTTTCATTAGATTTAAAAATCAGTTTCCTGCACAATGTTTTAGTTATTATTGATAACTGCAAAGCGTGAATCGATCTTGTTTATTTTCATACGTTTACACAGTGAACAGGATCCTTGAAGCCTCGACTGTTGCTTTGCGGAGTTTTTTGAAACTAAATGATTGAAAATTGTACAAAAATGCGTAATGAAAGTTGCGGTCATAACGTTAGTCAAATAACGAAAAAGCAAAGAATTGGGAATGATATAAAGTTTAACAAAAGCCAAATATAAAAAGTTAAGAGAATTAATTATTAAAGGAAACGAAGTTTATCTGAACTTACCGCAAAACTGTAGTGATGAAAATCTACACTTGCATGGAACAATTCCGAGGAATTAAATTTGTCAGTATCCAAAAGATGGCAAATAAATTTACCATTTTCATCAGGGACTGGTTTGAAATTCAACGATCGGCATTGAGAAGACTCGGTGCACGCTACAATGCAATCCTGCTCACCAGAAACTGCGCGAGATTCGACCGGTGTTGAATTGAGTTTGTGATGTGGAAATGGGAAAAAGTTGGCGTAAACGACAATTCCATCAGCAACATCGATAGAATCTTTAAAGTTTGTTAGTGATTTGACGCTTGAGGAAAGGCTCGCCACAATGAAAAAATACAAGACTGACATCGCCCTGATGTTTGTTCGAACTCATGCTAAACTATTGTACACTAAGGAAAACATGTCATACACAAAACAGTTATACTTTACTTGTTTGAGTTCAATTCAATTCAAGTTACTTGATTATTTACGGACAGCACGTAAGCTACGAGAATTACGACCGGGGGGGGGGGGGGGGGTCACATGAAAACACAGACACCGTCAAAATAATGCGTCATTGATATTTTGAAAGCAAGCTTTCGTACTTGACGGATCTGTAGAGTGGGACTTCATGCTTATTGCAACCAAAACAAAGACACTTATTTCTTTAAATTTCTCAAACTCATTCAGAATTCCTCAAGGTAAAACAAAGAAAATCAAAACCATGACGGTGGTTTGGACATGTAATCTTAATTAGAATAGATTTTTGTGATTTTATTTCGCTTTATTTACTCGTTAGTTTAAGTTTCGATTGGGAAAGTATAGAATATCAGATCCTCGAAAAAGTGTATGATCATATTTCCAAACACCTCGAAGTCCGTTAAAAACTGACTCCGCTGCCTGTCGCTTTTTCAACTCTCTTCTCGGTGTAAGTCCCATGTGATAAAACACTCTCTCTCCTCTTCCATCAATGATATTTCGTAAGCAAGCTTTACTAGACAGATCTAAAGAGTTGGACGTCACGCTGATTGCGACCAAAAAAAGAGACACTTATTATTGAATTTTATTGAATTTTTTATTTTTATTTTTTAATTTTATTGACATTTATTGAATTTTTTTAACTCTTTCATAATTCCTCAAGTCAAAACGAAGAAAAACACAACCATGAGGGTTGTATGGGTATGCCATCGGGGATTTTCACGACTTTTTTATATTTACGTTTACTTGTTTTTTTTTTTGTCTTGATTAAGAAGACATGTCAACACTCGAGAGAGTGTCTATCACAATTTAAAAATATCTCGAAGTTCGCTAGAAAAATTCTCCACTGCGTGTCGCATTTTCAGCTCTCTTCTTGGTGTTTGGAACTTAAACACTCTTCTCGTGTTTTAAATATTACTACGAGTACAATACTCAACAATTCAACTGACCAATGACAGCTCCTACTTTCTCATTACCCAGATCCCCACTTCAGCAGCTTAAAGAATAGAGGATGAACTCAGTCCTGGGCCGCTTCTTATAGATTGGTTGAAAATAACTAGCTGAGAGAAATTGTTAGGGATTTCAAGCAGCATATTGGGTATATCTCTTCTCGTAATTCAATACCGACTTAAAGGAGCTACGTCACGGACAACACAACTTGAAAAAATTGGGAATTTTTTTCAAGTTTGTCGTTCGTAATCCGTCTTAATCTTCGTCAGTCGAAACCATCCTTGTTTATTTTCAGGTTTTTATTTACTCCTTTGGTGTTTTTCGGGCAGGCAACTGTTATTTGAAGGTTTCCTTCAATTTATAACTAATGAGAAAAATGACTTAAAATACCGTGACGTAGCTCCTTTAATCAAACAGATCGCAGATTCGTAAAGTTTAACATGTTTTTGTTTATTTAATTAGGTAGTTATATTTGTTTACAACACAGCCAATAATGTATGAGCGTTATGATTGGCTCAAACTCCAGCCGTGATAGCAACATAAAAAGCACAGGTTCTCTCACAGTGGCTCGACCGCGGTCAAACATGCGTACAAAAGAAATATGTAAAAAACAAGAAAAGTACTTCAAAGATAAGGTTCCAATTCTCACTGTTCGAAGATCGGTACTTCACCAGTATTTTGATGGTTTATTAAATTTGAAAACAGTTAAATACGGACTCGTCGGCGCCATTTGTCAAAGCATTCGGTTCGCCGTTGTGCATGCATACGGAGCGTTTAAAAAGAAAAAATACTCGCTTATTCGAGGGAATGGAAATATATTTACACTCAGCAACTATTTTATCTATCCTTGCTCATACTTGCTCTTTAATATGAACGAAATTCTCTGAAATAGAAAGAAAAACCGCCTGAGACATTTGACCGCGGTGAAGTCTTCCACACAAAAATCGGACAACGGCACTTCTCTTAGAAACATTACTTGGCGTGTAAACTGAATACTTTATAATCCTACTGAGTTCTCCGAAAACTGAACTACAAAATCATACCACACATCATAAAGGGGCATACAGATTGGCAGAGGGCTGGGTGGGTGGGGAAAGTTGTTGCCTCTATGCTAAGAAGAGACTAGTTACTAGAGACTAGCTTGGACCTAGCCCTCCATTTCAGTGAGAATCTTATTTCTTGAACACGGTTGGGGCCCAGTGAAAAACACTTTATCGAATGTAGACTAACAAGGTATCTGCGACGTCAACGTTTTCTATGAAAAAAAGAATAGAAAAATAAATAAATAAATAACTTGTCATAAATAAGAAAAATAAAAAAGTAGTTGAAACACTCAAACACTGTTACAGTGGACCCCGATATACAATCTTCGATTACATTCCGATTACGATGAATATGTTGTCCGGCTGTTGTGGGACGGCCCCGACTGTACGATTCCTGCATTATTTTACTCCCCCTTGGCATTCGTTTCGGGGTTCCACTGTATTTTAAACGCTTGGAAAGTGCAATGATAATGCAAGTCAGTCATAAATGCTTTGGAAGCGCAAATGCATGTGGGAAGCGCAACGCGTGCCCATATATAACGCGTGCCAAAAACAATGTAAAGAACATTGAACTTGTTGGTACCCAGGCTTCTTTGTGTGCATCACACGTCTGGAATAACGAGTGGAGACTAAGTCCCAGGGGGGTACTCGAGATTTAAATTGACGGAGATGATAGAAGGATTTTTTTGGGTTTGAAAGTTTCGATTCCGGAATTTTTTGGGGTAGGAAAATTTGCCAATTATATTTTTGATTAAAGAAGGGATTTTTTGGGTATTTAAAATGATCTTAAGATTTGTGGAAGTGCTTTAGCTGCGTAGTTCTGCAAATAAAGTACAAACAAATGTGTTTTATTGTTGATTTCTTGGGGGTTAATTTTTGTTTAAGGGATTTTTTGGGTTTTGGAGGAAGCCCATGGGATTTTTTGGGTCTTGATTTTTGCCCCCATTCGATCATCCCGTCACTTGAAATCCCGAGTACCCCCCTGGGGACTAAGTACTAGTTTACATAAAGTTATAACCTGTCTATCGTCATTTGGTTGTTTTCTTGGTGTTGCGAATAATGCGATCACTCAATTACGTAAAACAAAAGCTTCAAAGACAATACACATTACCTTAACCACGGCACAATAGCTAACAAACAATGGCTTCAGAAACACTAAGATATATATGACCTTTTGTTGTAGCTCGTCCGCACCCAATCTTAAATGGTCTTAAATGCTGCGTGACGAGCCCATGCCTGAGGGCATCTGCGCAGTAGACTTGAAGCCCCTTTATGTTTGGCACATTTTACATCTCCCCACCCCTATGCAATGTTGACAAAACACTTCAAACTGACGTAAATGACTAAGAAAGTAATGTTGGATTGTTATTTTCTTACCGTACACATTCCAGTCTGTTTTAGTCTCCAGTTTACTGTACATGACTGTAGTTGTCGGAAAGCGTCTCTCATAGACACAGTGCTGCATGATAACTGACAGCCATCCATAATCCGTCTCACAACCGTTGTGTGGACCACTGATGTAAAATCGTCGACCTGAATCCCCAGCAATGGAAAAGAATGTCGTTGGTGGGTTGTTGATCAAGTCAGTCCACGGTGAATCAAGAATTCGATCCTTGGAAAACCAATTTTCGTTGTCGCTGTTACTGCCGTTGAACACAATGGAAAGAATTTCATTTTGATCTTTGTATAGAGCCACTCGCACCTAAAAAGAGAGGTTATGACTGATTGATTGACTGACTGAGTTTAAAAAGAAATTGAAAACCACACTTTCGGATCATCTTGCATTTAATTTATATACACGGCATCCTTGTAAATCAGGTTTATTATGTTATTGCTATTATTATGTTATTGTTGTTATTATTTATTATTTATTTTGTTATTGCTTGCTTGCTTCCTTAATCGATCGATGGATTGATTGATTGATTGATTGATTGATTGATTGATTGATTGATTGATTGATTGATTGATCGATCGATCGATCGATTGGTTTGGCTGGTTGGTTTGGTTGGTTTGTTGGTTGGTTAGTTGGTTGATTGGTTGGTTGGTTGATTTGGTGAATTGGTTGGTTGGTTTGCTGGTTACTGATTGGTTGGTTGGTTGGTTGGTTGAATACTAGTTAGTTAGTTGGTTGGTTGGTTGATTGATTGATTGCTTGGTTTATCAAGTGATTGATTTAACTAAACAAAGAGAGTTTGTTTGCGTGTAACGGCTAAATTGCATCGTGATGCTACCCCTAAAACTGTTGCGCGCAAAACGGTACACGCTGTTGAAGTAGAATCTCATCTTTGTTCTTCTAGATGAATGCGCGCAACAATATCAATGTATGTCCACACTTATAGCCATCTCACATCTAAGCCAAATAGGACGAATTTTTAATTTCTCGAGTTTTCCAAATGCAAAACCACTAACAAATGCGGTTTCTTCCTCTTGGCTAGTTTTTCAGCCGGTTACCGTCACCATTTTGTTTAAGTATTCAATGTCATCGGAACTTACTTGCCGCGTAACAAATGTTGCAATGTTTGACTACCTCTAGAAAAAGTGTTACACGCTGGTACAGCTAGACATGTGCTAAAGCCTCAAAGTAGGTCTTTCCGACAGACGTATAAGCATTCTGTAAACATCAGGAGAGGAACTATAGTTCTAGTCTTATAAAGTTTTTCTAAATTTTATTCAGTTTGAAAGACTCTGCTTTTCTCCAAACCATGAATTTCTTGCCATACCTACCTCCTTAGGGTTAGCAGTTTGCCAGTTTAGTACCAAACGGTTCTTGTAATGTGCTTTGAATGAGGAGTTGACGTTCAGTGCTTCGGTTTTCTTTTCATTAAGAGAATAAGCAGACGACCATAGTTGATAAATGTCAGCTGAGACATTAGACACCACTTTGAACACCATTGTCCAACCTGTGGGCATTATGGGTAAGGAAATCGTTACAACCTATTCACGGAGAAAGTACAGTTAAATTTAGAAGAAGCAGTTGATAATTGTCATCTGGCAACCTGAATGTTAAGAACTTCAATGATCAAAAAAAACATTGAAGAAGTACGAAGAAAGTGGGATGAAATCTTACACAGCTTTTTTTCTCTAACTTTTACAATTTTGAAACGAATAAGAATATTAGCAAATTTTGCATATAAAAAACTCAAATTTTACCAAATGGTAACTATGATCTGATCATCGCGGAAAACGCTGCTATTTAATAAAAACCATGACATATCATATCATGTCATGTCATGCTAGTAAGCAATGTCATGTGATGTCAGGTTATGTCATGTCATATCATGCACCAGTAGCTATTATGTTATGTCATGTCATAACATGTCACATTACGGGCCGACGCTATACTTCCCCGGTTCTATTTACCTCCGTTGTTGTATTCTTGATCGCAGTAAACTCGGAGTTCGCTGTTTTGATCTTTGATCAGGTATATTCCACTCTTTCGAACTCCAGCGTCAAACAATTCTGCGCAGCTTTTGTACACTAAGGAAAGATAATTAAAGAAAAACATACATCGCATGTATACAGGACGAAATCTGTAACGGAAATTAAAGCTGTTTCCCCTCCCAAAAACTTGAATAAATAGACTTGCAGATAGAGCTTTGTCTGGCATACAAACACCGTTTTAAATTAAGGCGGAGAATATTTGACTAAGTGACTAGTAGTATTCGGACCCCTCCCCCACCCCAACACCCCACATACACACGCCCAATATTGTACGCACGGCCATCCCCTCCCGCTACTGGATGGGATGTAAATTTATCGCAGTTAATTCCACAACATTTTGTGCAGCCTAACGTTTATAAGCTACCTTACACCCGCTTTCAGTGTTACGTGCATAGCGGCTTTCTGTCGACATCCATCTTTCGACGTGCTTTACAAACAACACGGATCGAAACCCGCCAAACACAGCCCACTAGCATGACCTTTTGATGACCTTGTGGGCTCGTTTTCATGAAACCAACAACGATATACATCGGTTTTGATTGGCTCATTTCAAACAACATGTCGAAAGACGCTGTCGAAGGATGATGTCGAAAGATAGATTTAGAAAGATAGCTATGCACATCACACTGGAAACGGGTATGAGCAAACCCACTTACTCTCATCGCATAGTTTTCCTTTCGTGCCTGGCACGCAGTTACACTTGTATTCGTGCGTCTCGTGAATTGGCTCACAGGTCCCTCCGTGTTTACACGGGTTATGCTCGCAGGGGGCCTGAAACGAGTAGGAAGTAAATATTTGATGTAAAAAAAGAATGCAAACGATGACGTTCATTAATAGGCACGAATTGGCTGTCTCGTGTAAGGTAGTTTATTGAGCCATCTATCTGAGATAGCTTAAGATCCTCCATTCTCGTCCCCATAGCTCTTTCGTTTCTCTTAGCCGGCTTGGCGCGAGAAAACGAAGGGATCTGTGGACATAGGATTTTTGAATTAATTCGCATTTTTTTGATTGGCTGTTTGGAATAAAGAATTCCTAAACGGAAGTATAAAACGTAGCGAATCTCTCTTAAATTCTTTTGAAACGTCATGACTGCATACATTTCGACCGGAAGTCCTATAATCAAGGACTGGAAATCCTGTGTCCCCAGAGCCCTTTGTTTTCTCGTGCGAAGGTCCAGCCGGCTAAGAGAAACGGAAGGTTTATGGGGACGAGAAGGAAGATCCTCAGTAAGAAGGGGAAAACACGAGGCCTATACCCTCTGATTCATAGCAAGAACAATAATAGCAACAAGAACAACGAATCAGAGTCAGGTCCATATTGGAGGTTGCTTAATGGGACTGTGTCACGGATTTTAGCTAAATTTAGGCATGGGAATAACCATCAAATTCGTTGAAATATAAAAATAACCTCTTAAAACAGTGAAGGAACATTTCACTAGCACACCAAATACAAAAGAAGGTACGGATGGCCAAAAGCAACGAATATTGAAACGGATTGAGATATGGGTTTTTGAAATATTGTTTGGCTGAACAGTTTTTAAAGTTAATCTTCTTTGTTCGAAACTTTAAATTATAACGACCGGGAGACACATTTGGTTGCAATGAAGCTATGGTTTTGTCATTTAGATCCATAGAAATAATTTCTTTGCAAACATTAAGTTTCATAGCGAGAATTTGGTATAAATTAATAAAATAAACTTTAATCAGCCGTGACACAGTCGCCTTTAACGGCAAGCAAATTTAAATTATTACGCAATAAAATTTTAGCTGTTTACGTTCGTAGTAGCGTGTTCTCAAAATTTGACCGTCCTAAGCTTCAATATGCCTAAACGTACGCTGCGAAACTAACTAAACGAATAGATAACTGCCAATGAAATTTCGTGAATTATTCAACCCTATATTTAGCATGTTCTTATTGTGAGCGTTGAAATGGGGGAGGGGCCCAAAGCTAAGTCACCTGCCCATGTATCTCGAAACGCATTCACGCTTTAGTAATCAAACTTAACGGTCACAGCGGAGATAATATTATATGACAAAGTTGCTCGGTGCATTCGCCTAGAATTTACATTATAATGAAGATATTTAGTGAATTTCTCCAGGAAGCGCAAATTGTAATTAGGTTTTGGCGATTTTTGCAAGACTCAAGGGTAGAATTAAAAAAATGTCCGTTAAACGTGGGAACAAAACCTCATGTCTGTGTCACTCATTATAACATAACTTTTGTAAATCCGTTGGACTAATGAAGTCATTTAATTTTTTTAACAAAGCTAGACAATTATTCATGAAAATAAATCTTTTAGCTTTTGAATTTCCAAAGTGATGCTCGCGATTATGCCCCTTAGCTTTTCGCACGAAAAATGTTATATCGTTTCGTTCAGTATTGCAAAGCACAGCACGACGCCTCAAATTCAACGTTTTGACAAAAAAGTTTAAATAAATAACGAATCTATATAAGGATACCTACTTCACTCGAAAGGGATTAGTGGAAAACACGGGGCCGGGGTCCCGGGGTCCCGGGGTGTGGAAAACACGGGGTGTGGAAAACGCGGGGTCCCGGGGTCTGTAGAAAACACGGGGTGTGGAAATATTTTTTTTGCCAAAAATTAACCTACAAATGTTTATCCTGAATCCGAAAACATTAATTAAGACAAACTACGCGCCAACATTCTGGCACTGGCGCTGATGTCATTCACCTAGTTTCATTCATGAATCGGCGTGGGGTGCCTGATTTTGGCAGTACCGAGTATTTAGGATGAGGAATATCTGTCAAGACAATCTCAAATGTGAACGCTTTTGTCACTTCACGCCTGGATTACTGCAACAGTATACTCTACGGCCTCCCTAAGCTTGAGCATGATAAACTGCAGCCGAATAAAGAACATTGCAGCGCGACTGATTACTGGAACTAAGCGAAAAGAACACGTAACTCCCACCCTCGAGGACATGCACTGGCTTCCTGTCAAATCACGCATCGTTTTTAAGATCCTACTTTTAACCTACAAAGCCCTTAATTGTCATTCACCAACCTACTTAACTTGTCTTTTTAACGCCTATAAACCAGCTCGTTCCCATCGATCATCTGGCCAATTACTCTTACAAATTCCTGACGTGAAAACATGTACATACGATCAAAGGTCCTTTTCTTTTTACGCCCCTAAACTTTGGAACGACCTACCTTTTTATATCATTGAAAGAGTCTGCGAGCATAGCGATTTTTAAAAAGAACCCTAAAACATTTCACAAGCCATTTCATTTCACTGTTTTCAAAACAAAAAAACAAATTCAACTTTGGAATAAAAAATACGTGGGACCGTGTTTTCCACAGACCCCGGGACCCCGCGTTTTTCACACCCCGTGTTTTCCACAGACCCCGGGACCCCGCGTTTTCCACACCCCGTGTTTTCCACACCCCGGGACCCCGCGTTTTCCACACCCCGGGACCCCAGGACCCCGGCCCCGTGTTTTCCACTAATCCTGTCATAGTTATTCCACGCATATGCCAATGTTTACTTTTAGCTGTAGCTTGGAGCTACATGAATATAGCAAATCAATGTTGAGTCTTAGCTGGAGAGCGACAGACTTTATACACGATCGGGTGGTAGTTAAAAAAAAGAATTACATTTTGACTTAATTCGGCGGACAATGCAACCTGTACGCAGACGCCGCTAAGGTGAAATTAATTAGAGGCAGGCAGCTATACTGCGGTCCTCCTATTCGCAGAACACCAAGTTTGCTTGTGAAATTAGAAAGCTAAATTTATCTGATCTACATTTTTGTACTGGTCTTTTGATAACAAAAACTATTTTGAAAATTTGAAATATATAGCGTTCACTATAAGAGCACAATAAGGTCCACGGTTTAACCCTTTCCTGGCACGATAAATTACTTATGACTAGAAAACTGTCTGCCTGTATTTCTCGTTTCATTATTGGCTTGTACTGTGTTCTTCTTGGAGTAGTTTTATTTTCGGATACCTGATAAATTGTTAATTTTATAAAATGGAAAAAACGGATATTCCCAAAAGATCACAAGGACAAGTAATTATAGGCTTTTCAACGCAAGGAAAGACGTTTTACGAATATCCTAAGTTTGGTGGTGATAAATTATTAAACTTGTCTTTTTAGCCAGAATTTTTTTTTTTACCTTCGTTTTATTTTCAGACCCCGGGACCCCGCGTTTTCTACAGACCCCGGGACCCCGTGTTTTCCACACCCCGTGTTTTCCACACCCCGCGTTTTCCACACCCCGCGTTTTCCACACCCCGGGACCCCGGCCCCGTGTTTTCCACTAATCCACTCGAAAGTGCTTTACAGGAGGGCCCTTCTTCGTATTTATATGTAGAAAACGATGTATTCGGTCAAGGGTTTTTGAAAATAGTCCAAATGACAGGCGGTGAGTTATTCCCAAGCTCCAAAACCTGTTACGCCGAGGGGTTTATTCAGAAATTGCACTTCGGTTAGCTTAAATAGCATTCCGGTTAGCCTGATCACCGCCCCGGTAAGGTAGCGCTCCGGTTAGCCTATTTACAATTAGTTCTAGAGTTCTCAGTGAAAATAATATTACTTCGATTTCCTTAAATATGACAAAATTATCGGCATTTGGTGTTTTGAAAACCAGTTAACCGTGGGTCATTTATAATTAATCATCCACTGCGCAAACAAAAAGCAGAACAAGGACTTCAAATGGTTCATATAGTTTCCACTCACCGCAAAGCTATAGTGATGAAAATCCACACTTGCATGGAACAATTGCGAGGAATTGAATTTGTCGGTATCCAAGAGATGACAAATAAATTTACCATTTTCATCAGGGACTGGTTTGAAATTCAACGATCGGCATTGAGAAGACTCGGTGCACGCTGCAATGCAATCCTGCTCACCAGAAACTGCGTGAGATTCGACCGGTGTTGAATTGAGTTTGTGATGTGGAAATGGGAAAAAGTTGGCGTAAACGAGAATCCCACCAGCGAAGTCCATAGAACCTTTAAAGCTTGAAGATTGAATTACGCATAACTGCATACTCAATGAAAAAAATGTGACACCAGGGAGCAAAACAAACTTGAGAAACATGACGATTCTAAAAGTGAATTTAACTTCTGACGCTTAAAGTTGTGCCACTTGAAAATTGTCTGATTACAATTATTCGGTCGCCGTGACCATTTCTTCTCATCGATTATTGTCGAATGTCAGAACTTTACCCTTAAATTAAGCTTAATAGAAACTGATTATAATAATTTCAGCAGGTGAAAATATAAGGCGTAATTTTAATAAACATCAGACTGCTTGCAGCCACTTTTAATTTAAATTTGTTGGTCGTTTCTACTTTCTAAAGTGATTGAAACTTGTTTTTAGAATGAAATACCTTATTTCATGAAATTTTGGCGACACGTTAATTTAGCGACTTGGAAAAATCAGTATTTAGCGACACTTTAATTTAGTGATTTTTCGTAAATTTTGGAACATAAGTGACTTAATTTTCCAAAATTTCATGAAAATCATCATTTAGCGATTTTTTGAAAAATTGCGAAATTCGCCTAATTAAAGTGTCGCCAAAATAAGGTATATATATTCTGTAAGCCCAGTGCAGTTGTATCATGAAAGCACAGTGCTTATTTTAGAGACCTGAAGGAAGGCTACGTTTATTTTGTTTGGGTAAAAAGTAATTATAATAACTAAAAAACAAAAGCGTGCAATTAAAACCACGCGGTGGGCATATCAATATTTGCAATTAGCACCTGTTTGATAAAGACCAGTCTGCAGGGAATGATAAGTTAGTAAATTTAACTCAGTGGCTCACAAATGGAAACTTTAATGTTAAATCGTTATACAATAAAAAAGTAAATTAGAATCCCGATTTCTCTTACCCCTGATTTCTTGAACCTTCCGAGAATTCTCGAAGTACTTTTCGTTTCCCCTGGAGGTTCGAGAAAGCAAGATTCCGCTGTAATGGAAGAAATTGTTTGTCGTTAAGAATGTGTTTAATATGTGAAGCGAAGGAAAGAAACAAATATTTGCTTTTAAAAATAAAAAAATATAATAAAATTTTCATTAATGATTTTGAAAAATTAAATCGATTTTATATGATAAATGCGAGTGCGGCTATTTTTTTCAGGTGTTTTTCAGTAGAATGACCGCACTTGCATTTATCATATATATTCCATTGCTACTGCTGGATGTAATGTATCAAACACGAGAGGCAGTGTTTCATCGGGATATCCAAACACCGAGAAGAGAGTTGAAAATACGACGCGCAGCGGAGTATTTTTGACGAAATTCGAGGTGTTTGGATAGCCGATGAAACACTGTCTCGAGTGTTTGATATATCTTCTCAATCGAAACAAAAACTACGGAGTAAACGGAGAAATAAAATCGTAAAAATCTATGCTAATTAAGATCGGGTATCCAAACCACCGTCACGGCTATGATTTTCTTTGTTTTAACTTGATGAATTATTAATGAGTTTGAGAAGGACACATATTCATTTAAATTGGTTTTGAAAATTACCACAGGTAGGCTTCAGGTCTGTATTAAACAAGTTGTCCTTTGGCATGAGGCAGAATCTTGCTAAAGGGTTCTGGGGGCATGCCCTCCAAAACATTTTGAAATCTAGAAGCTCTGAAACTCTTTAGAGACATTTTTCATGAGGAATTTCTTGAGAAAATCAAAACCTCTCGGACATATTTTGTTTTTAATTTGGTAAATATTTAGGCGAGGCGAGGCGAGGCAAGGCTTTGACACTCGCTGGGTTGACTTGCATTTATTTGTTGCAATATAAATGCGTTTTTAATGAATCTCCAAGTTTCAAAAATGATTCCTCGCTTTGCCTTAAAACATACCCAGATTTCTTGTTCAGTTGACAAGCTAAGTTTACCGCAACTAAGTATTGAAACGTCTCAGTCAGATCCCCATAAACTTAACAAAGTTTACCTACGAGCTTGCTGTATATCTTATTTTGTGACGACTTAGAATATATGTCAATCTCGTAGTTATAAAGTATTGCTTAACATTATATTTTATTTGATCATGTATGTTCGTCAAAGCTAATAAGAAAAAATGTTATTATAAGCTATCAGTTGAATTGATCTTACTAAAGAGCGCTCCCAATTGGCCCGGAAAAGAATAACCAAACATCTCATAGTCACTTTCATAACGCCTTGCTAATTGAGAAATCTTCATTTTAGGAATCTGCGCATAGTAATATAACATGTCAGCGGTAGTGTTAGACACGCGAAATGGCGGGAAAGAAACGCGGTCGTCAATTCCCGCCTTTTTCACCAAATAAGGAGCATCCTCGGCGAGATCTTCGTAATGTCCAACAAAGTCATAGTTTACAGTACAGGGATGGCATAACTGGTCAAATGATCTCCAGTGTTCATCGAAATGTTTTGTTTCTACCAAATAATTCACGAATTCCGGAAATGTGACATCACTGCCCGTCTCGAGGGCGTGTTTTGACGCGTTACCTCTGAATCTTTTAATTATGTTCTTGCCAAACGCGCGGTGAAAAACCTTGTTTTCTTTCAAAAATTTATCTTTGTAAGCGGAAAGTACTCTTTCCATGGGATCTCTGACGAATAGAAATTTGTAATAGTTCCGAAGCATTTGTTCCACTTCTTGCGGAGTAAAGAAGTTAAGATTATGTTTAACGTTGGCACCATAAGTTTGTTTGTCCTTTTCTTCCAAGACCAACAATTCTTTTTTCCATTGTCTACTCGCAACTTTGGGTGCGAAACAATAAATAACCTTCCTGCTATGAAAGACGAGGAAATAGCGAAGATCTTCTCCAAACATCGAGTCGTTAGTTTTGCGCCGTTTGCAGTAATCTTGGACCAGTGCTCTTCGTTCTTGCATACGAATTTCTATTCTCGAATTTTGATCCAGGCTGAAATCCTGTTTATGGATGATGAAAACTGAATATAAGTACAGCTTTAGTCAACTTTTAATTAAAGTCTTGTTTTAAACGATCGGACCAATTGACCTACAATCTTAGTCAAAAGTAGTTGACACTTTGACTTCCCCTTTCAGTTTTTATGACAAATTTACCACTAGTTTTTTAAATTTCATTACATTCACTCTGCCAAAATCCCCTCTCTTCCCTATCTAATGTTGTATGATTGTAGCCAAAGGCTTCCAAAAACACTCTTCAAAATTGATAGGGGGAAGGGGGGTTGGGAAGGAGGGGCAAAGGGGTGAAATTAGTCTAAATTACAATAAAATGGGGTACTAAATGACAATGTGTTAACACTTTTTCACTTATTGTAGCTAGATTATGTTCCTCACTGATAAATAGTCAGGGTTGCCCTAGTTTAAGTAATTGTAGCCTTGTTATTGCATTGGGCCCTAATAAAGTTTCCAGCCAAGCTACAATTTCGAATTATTTACTTTCCTTGCTTCAATTTTGTGTTGTGGTCTAATGATAAAGGTTTTGGGGGGTGATGCTATCCACCCTCCCCTCCAGCTTCTTGGAAAAAAAAAAACTTAAAAAAAACCCTTGCCCTGTGCCGGCTCAAGTTGACACAAAGATTTCCACGAGGACTAGTATTCATGAGCCTTGCATGTTTAAAGCGTCTCAGAGTTTGAAAGATAAATTGACTGCCAAAAAATATTTTTGGCTAAAAAACCATTCTTTTACAAGGAGATAACAAGTGTCCCAACTTCTTTTGACCTGAATTATAGTATAAGCTGACTAAATTCCATGTAGTGAATTAAAATTCAATATGCTTCCCTTTTTAGTTAAGAACTGCCAAGTTGTTATATCAATACGTAGAAACCACGTCCAAAGAAAAGATGGAATTGCTTGATTACCTGCAGTAGTTCTTCTCCAAGCGAAGGTTTGCTTTCACCCCAAACTGCTTTGAGTTTTGGGCTTAATTCTGCTTAGTTAATAAGAAAAGACACTCTAATGAGAATAAACATGCACTGTTTCGAAGGTACTCACAATTTCCTTTTTTGGCAGTGCGTATTGTCGTTACTAGATTTAATCAATCAATGACTGATTTGGAATCGTGTTTCAGTTAATAGTAGGAAAAAATTGTTCTGTAGCGCTGGCAAAATTAGGCGTAAATGCGTACAGAAGTTCTTTGAGCGTTTTGTTTTGTTTTGTTTTGTTTTTCTTTCTCAGTGGCAATCGAAGATAGGATTATTTTAATTACATTTTCAATTTCAATAAAATTCTGCATTAAGACTCTAAACTGCAAACAAGCTCTATTTTCTCAAAATTCCGCGTAGAGCGAACGCGGATACAGCGAGATCTTCGAGCGGCGAACGAAAAAGCTGTAAGCCGCGAATTAAGCGCCCCATTCGTACTACATGGATTTTAGAGAAAGAAAAAAACAATAGCTTGCGTGCAGTCTGTTGCGTCCTGGCTACTTTTTTTGACCGAAGACTAAAACGCGCAGTCGCAATCACGATTTTCTTGATTTAAGCTCGCCTTCACTGAAAAATACGACCAGACCTTTAGGAGTCGACCTTGGTAGCCTATCCGGCAAATTAATCCTTCTCTTCAGCAAATCGCTTAAATTTCGATCGCAGATTAATATTGGGGCTATGAAGAGCGATGTTGATGGTTACTTAGAAAATAAAAGATAGAAGGATTTACTCACCTGTAATGCTGCTCTTGAAGAGAGTAAAACATAACGCAGTGATGCAAAAAAATACCAAAATATAGAAACCACGCAGTTCACGGTGGAAATTCATTTTTATATGATAACCGATATTTTCTTATCCTGATTTGTTGAAATCAATAACAAGTTTAACAACAGCATTGTTACCCGAGACAAGCTGTTGCTAAGGAAACGGGCTGTACAGACTGTTTAAAACTTCCTATGTTAATTGTCCATTTCAGAGCTAGTGATGTTCTCTATAGATTGATGTTAATTGTTTCTTCATCGTATTTATATATGAACATTATTCATTTATTTATGTAAACTATACATGTGCAGATAAATCGAGTGGAAGGAAAAATTCATAAATGGGATAACGAATAAGACAAATCAAATGAGTAGAAAAAAAGCCTTTCAGACAATTGTTTTCTTTACAGTGGCATGGCAAAAAAGAAAACATTCTTTATTCATCTTACACCTTGGTGTGATTTCTCTTGTTTAATTTCGCTAAGCCTCTAAGTTAGAATTTTGATATATTGGAATATAATAGAGCTGTTTATGTTAACAAGCAAGTTCTTTTGAATTGGCTAAGAACAAACCAAATCTCTTGTCAATGCAGGGAAGCTATAGTAGCATTCTGAACTCATTTCACTGTAGAAGCTTATAAAAGAGTAACTAGTATAGAAGCGCGAGCTTGAAATATGTTTCTTATCTATCTCGGCAATTTTCGGACGATTTCGGATATATGCCCTAATGTTCGGAACATCTTCATTTTGACAACATTCAGAAGTAATCGTCTCAAATCTTGGCAGTTTTTTTAATTCACACGTAAGCATCAGCAGTCTTCACCATGCTCTTTTCATTTCTGGCAACCATTTTGCACTACCTTATTCCATGAAATTTTCGCGACACGTTAATTTCGCGAATTTAATTCGCGATTCCAAAAATATCGCGAAATTAAAGTGACGCGAACAATAACTGTCGCAAACATATCATGACGCGAAAAATTAAATGACTCACATTATGCATGTCAATAATCGAGAAAAAAAATAAGTGCCACTGAAGGAAAGAATTTTCAATGTAAATGGGCGTTGTCAATTGGCTCAGGAACAACTCATGAACGTACATGCATGACCTACTTGTAGACATGTGAGAACTGCTCTGTTGTTGCTATTGCCGAGATTTAGTTCCGCCCTTGCTTTTTTTGTTAATTTTGATGTTATTGTTCCTTTGATGAAGTCGTTTTATTTTATTCAAGGGCATGTTTTTTTATATTGCCAAGGAAATGTAAATTGTGTCTTACTTGAAAAACGCGAAGTTAAAGTGATTTAAAATAAAACAAGAACATTGAGAAGCTTGAGAAGCTTAAAATCGGGCGCTTTGCCTTGAAAGGCAGGGTACAGTACAGCAGAAACCACGAAGCAGTTACTTAAGTAGCACTCAGTCCGACTGTGTTTGTGTAAGTCACAGGGCTTGCATGAGCTGTATTAGTGTGCAAATATAATATCTAGAACGTTGTCGAGATTGCATTATTACTTAATGACATGATGGTTTCAATTTATAAATGTATCTCACACAATACAAATAAACGATTGAAGTAGACGACTAGACAATGTAAAGTTTTAAGACTTAGCAAAGTGCAGTGTATTGGTAATACTGTAAGGTGCGGTTTCACCTGAAGGTCGTGTGCTTTTCGGTATTTTCCAGGCATTGCACTTTGATGGGACAGTACTACAACTGTTTACCGGGGAACTACTATTGTCAAGAAAATGATCACAACTTGTTGATGAATGATTGAACATTTGTTTCATATCATTACTGTAATAGCAATTGATGAAGGCTTTTAGTCCTGAACCAAAGTATAAGGACTGGGAAATACTGAAACCCATTATCAGCCACCTTAAACGGAAATATCTTGTTGGTGTTTCAAGGAATCCAAGGAAACTTCACTCATCCCATGTATCTATGTATTGCGGTATTTTGTAATTTTTTGAGTGATTTTTGGGGATGTTTGGCAGGTGATAGTTTTTTTAAAAGAATTAGTAAAATTTAGACAACTAAGAAATATTGAAAATTTAATGTGAATTTGACATTGGAATTTGAAGTTAGAAATTGGCAGACGGACACCAAACAGTCCCGTGACATCCTGGAGTGTTTTTGCATGGGGGTCAACTGTGTGATGATGTTTCCATTTTTTCTTCAATCCCCACTGATAAAGAACTGTTGTTGGTGTTATGTTGGTGTTATCACATGTCAAGCCTTTAACAAGGTATGAAAGAACACAAGGATTTAAATTATTCTGGTGCTCAATTTTTGCGTAACTAAAATTAATGTTACTCAAATTCCTGATGGATTCTGTCTTAAACTGTTACGAGCTTAGTATTTCCAAATTATTGCATGTCAATGTAAGGCAAGACAAGACATGCCTTGGTTCTTATGTAATTCTCTTAAAAACACATAAGATATTGACTATAATTTTGTCTGTGCTATGGCAATTCACAGTGGGGTGGTCTTGATGTGTCTTTAACTTGTAGACTGGACTGGACTAGTAAAACGCGGACTAGTAAAACGCGGACTTGTAAAACGCCTCTAGACACTTCGAATTCCTTGGCCACAATCATCTTACGGCTCTCTTCAATACATAATGTCTCAA
The DNA here is from genome assembly GCF_052425735.1 of Oculina patagonica. Classification (NCBI taxonomy): domain Eukaryota; kingdom Metazoa; phylum Cnidaria; class Anthozoa; order Scleractinia; family Oculinidae; genus Oculina; species Oculina patagonica. The sequence continues at coordinate 30,733,750 of NC_135765.1, read as the reverse complement.
AAAAACAGTAACCTCAGAAAGAAGTCAGAAGCAAATAAGGTCGAAAGACCGAATTTGAACATATAACGGCAAATGTTCTAATGTCACGAACGTAGGAGTCGTGTAGGCCCGTCACCTTTATTTACCACATACTGCCCCCAAATTAAAACAGTACCCTCAGAAAGAAGTCAGAAGCAAATAAGGTCGAAAGACCGAATTTAAACATTTAATGGCAAATATTCTAATGTCACGAACGTAGGAGTCGTGTAGGCCCGTCACCTTTATTTACGATTGACTGTTGATTTCTGGGCGGGCCCCGTTCTACCTCGTGCGAGCAATACAAACGACTGCACTCAACAGACGTCAAGTAGTGGAAAGAAAGAAACATATGCACACAACTCATAGCATCAATCCCGTTGTTTTAGTAGGGGTTTGCAGAACGAACATGTGCTATACTGCAAAAACATCTCCACGCTAAAACAGACCATAGAGTGTTCAAAAAAGCTAGAAATATGCCGTCGAAGAAACACACAAGAGCTTCAAACACAAATTGTTTCGCTCGCTAAACCGTTTAGTTTTATCCGATTTACAAGCGCTTGTTTTACAAGTCCGCGTTCTACAAGTCCGTGCTTAACAAGCCCTCGTTTTACAAGTCCTCGTTTTACAAGTCCGCGTTTTACTAGTCCTCGTTTTACAAGTCCGCGTTTTACTAGTCCGCCTTTTACAAGTCCGCGTTTTACCTGAGTCCGCGTTTTACTAGTCCGCGTTTTACAAGTCCGCGTTTTACTAGTCCGCGTTATACTAGTCCGCGTTTTACAAGTCCGCGTTTTACTAGTCCGCGTTTTACTAGTCCAGTCCAGTCCTCGAAATACAGTATGCCAAAACTCCCCGCCCTCTAAAGATAAGTCCTTGACGGTTCTTGTCGTTTTTCGGTGCCTATTCATCTTCGGCATCTTTCTCATCCGCCTCTCGTTCTGTCCTGTGTCTGTCATCACACGAAAGAAAAGCTGATTCTCAAAAAATCTGCCACAAAAGGAAATTGACAAAAACAATATGAAAACCATATATCGAAAGTTTCTTATTCTAAAATTTTATCATACGTCTTAATTCAGAGCTACAAAGAAGTTCCTCCTTTTGAGTTATTGATACTGTTCTTACAGTACCTCTTTCCACTAGCGAAATTTTACAAAATTCCTTCGCGGCGAAAAGGCAGCGCGAATCCAGAACAGACTCCAATCGAGAGTGGGTTAATTCTAGATTACTATTAATTAACTATTACAACATTCATTTTTAAAATAGTTTCCTAAGCCGACTAAGCTAACTAAACGTCGAGTGTATCTTTCTGAGTAAACAAAACATGCCGTTATGACGCCGGAAATCCAGCTCACGCATACTATACCCCGTGACTCACGCAAACCTCCGACTTACGTGCTACTACAGTCATTCCTTTCTAACCCTTTTTTTTTTTTGATCACCACCGTACCTTTCTACCCAAAAAACTCATGAAACCGCCCGGTTTTAACCTGTTTTAACCTTTCAAAAATTAGAGCGTTCGAAACTAAATAAGATCCGTAATCACAAACAACATACAGCCGTTTACCAGCACTCTTTAAAACTCCTGAAACCCTTCAAAATCAGGCAAAATAAATCTTTGAAATAACCTTTATCAATGTTTCTTATTTTTTATTCAGTTCTATAAAATGCCTTTCATACACTACTGTCAAACAAAAATTTCAATTTCCTCAAAGTTTCAAGACAAAAGAATAACAAATATTTCGTGCACAATGTAATTTGATTAAGCCAATATTATCACGTCTAAAAATACTTCAAGCAATTCAGTGAAAACCCGTTTTTTTTCGTATCAACGAAAACCACTTTCGAATAATCAATACATGAAAATAACAATAAGATCAAAAGGAAGAAAGGAACCTTTCTAATTATTTGAAGACTTTCAAAGCCGTGATATTATGCATCCAATTCGCGATAAAGTTTAATTACAACAAAATCCAAGTTCTCATTTTGAATTCCATTTTTTTCAGTTGATACCTTTATTCAACTTGTGAAAAATTTCATTCAAGTTCCTATTAGTGCTGTACATTCCCAATGTTTTGCTCAGGTCTTCAGAAGCGTCTTACTAACCAAATCTAAAATAATTCCAAAACATGCTGTACAAACATTCTACTCTTTGTGACAAACGACTTGACGACCAATTGTTCAGAAATGAAAATCGACACAGTTCTTGCTAAATAAAAAAAAAGTTTTACGGCGGAGTCAGGCTCAAAAAATATACCGCAAGATCACACCCCCATTCATAGTCAGAAACCAGCAAACCATCTAGTTTGCTAAAAAAAACACTGCGTGACATCAATGACGTTACCTTTTTCATTTACAAAAATAACTTTAACTTGTCAAAGTAAGTGCAATTTCACAATGGTGAATATCAGTACAGTATGGGGCCCAGTTCTCGGCCGGGTCCAGTTCTCGGCCACTTTGTGTTTAACGCGTTTTTTCACACTCCAGTTGAATCAAAAGAAAAAGGTATTTCCTTCAAACGATAGACTGATTAATGTGCTTTAAGTATCTTGAGTTTGATCGTTCAATTCGATATAGAAAGCTCACACGTCGAGTTTACGCGGAGGTAGGTGAATTTGCATTCCCGAAAAAGTTGTTTGTTTACGGCTCCAAATTCATGGATGTAGTTAAATTCGTATTTTATCCAAAAGCCCCCACCATACGAGCTAATTTTAGGCATGTGAAACGTAGAATAATTCAGCTTTCTGCTTTAGTTAACTTTTCGTTGAACCGTTGTATTTTTTTGGTCTTAATTTACTTCGAAATTTTTTCTTGCGACGTTTGCGTATTTGCCAGTTCTCGGCCACCCTGCTCGCTATCACAGCTTAGCGCTTGGTTTTTAATATAATTTCATCTGCTGCTGCCAGAATGAAAGAAATAAATGTTTTAAAAATAAAGTTCAATCTTATCTCTAAGTTCTGAGCTGACTCTTGTCTTGTCTATTATTTCTACAACACCTAAATCTTTCAAGACCTTTTCACTGCAAAATAAACCATCTAAATGCACGGGTCACACAATGCGGTTTTGCCAGAACCTGCACATAGGCAACTAGGCGCGTTAAAATCCTTCTTTTCTAAAGTAAAACAAAGCATCATAAAAGTAATTTGGGATCGATATAGTATAAATAGGTTTACAGAGTGATTTTATGACTGTGAAAATTAATTGAGCATTTTTTTACAGATAATTACGCACAAGCTTTTTAGTGGCCGAGAACTGGGCCAAGGTGGCCGAGAACTGGGCCCACAAATGGAGCTTTTATTTTTATTATTGCTCGGGCAAATTAATTTTTGACCGGTCGATAGCTTTACACCAAAAAGCTGAATAATGTAGCTAGCTCTGGGAGAAATTTCAAGTTCCTGCGGTTCTTCTGAGGTAAGAAATACAAGTTTACGTCAAAAGTGGCCGAGAACTGGGCCCCATACTGTACTTTGCCCCGTAAGCTTTTTTCTCTGTCCTTCCGCCGAAGCAAAAAAACACAACCTGATTACACATTAACCCAAAAGTCGACCAAGTGTGCCTGCAACGATTTCCTGTCAAAACTAAAATGAAAACCATTGCGGTATGCGTCACCCGTAGCGGTTTTGTAGCAACCCCAAGCTATCCCCGTCTTTTTGGCCGCGCCAGGAGACTACGCTCTAGGACGACCAAAGGGTAAACTATAAATCGGCCACGCCCGATTAAAAATTCGAAAAATAGCGAAATTTAAGTGTCGCGAAATATGCACACCTTAATTATAAAATCGCGAAATAAACGTGTCGCGAAAATTTCATGTAATAAGGTACCACATATTTTTATGATTGACAAGGTCACGTGACCATGTTCTGCAAATTGCCTACCGGAAGTAAAACCAAAACCATATGCGATTCGCTTGCACACATTTTCCCGCGATTCGTGCCAGCTACGTGTATTTCCTTTGAGATTTGATTGGTTCACTGGATTGCCTGTCTCCACTGTAATTGGCCAGAGTGAGTACTTTGGTTTTGGTTTTACGAGACTCAATCGAAAACTGCTCTACTAAACAACAATAATTTCCGCAGCACCAAGATTTACCCTAAATCTTTGGTCTCTCTTTAAAAAGGCTGGCCGTCAGTCTTTTTTTTTTCAATGACTTCATCAGTCCCCTAAACTTAACTATATCGAGATGAACCCAGATTTGCAAAGGCTGGCTAAGGGTATTTAGATGCAGTGTTGTTTTTACATTGAAATCTTGATTTTTCGATTGATTTTTTGAACTTCTCAATATTAAACTCAAACCGAAAGTGGTTTCTCCCCTCAGCTGCTCAGTGAAACACTGTAGTTTAATTTTTTCCCTGATTTCTCGAACCAAATCTCTTTTCCTTTGGAGGTTCAAGAAATCGAAATTCCACTGTATGTACTTAAGAACTAAAAGAGTTGCGCACTCTGTGTATTTATTTTCAAATTTTAACAGGGTTAAGTCAAATAAGAGCAAATCCAATTAAATTTTGCAGTGACATTGTTACCAGAAACAAACAGTTGCCAAGGAAACGATCCTTTTGCTGGCTTTTAGGGAATTATCGTCGCAATGATAATATAATCGATCATTAAATAAAAAGGTAAATTAGAACGTTTTTTTTTTTCAATTGAGTGCCGAAAGGGGTAACGTCCGAAGTAAGTTAAAAAGCGACCGCGACGTGAAGAATGCATATACTTTTATTTAATTTACTAAACATCTCGCGTTTACATAGGCGCAAGCATTATAACCGCAAACGTCTTTCTACGGGATTTAAACTTTAGAAATAAATCTTCTAGGTTGAAAGAGTAATGTCACAGATGGCATATATTGAAAAATTTAGCCTAAAAATAATCCGAACTGTCATCAGCTATTGCGTTAATCATGTTTATATTACAATATACGGAAGTCTTTGAAACTTATTTTCCTCTTGAAACCGCTGGCAACCATGACTCCTCCGCGGCCAACAGTCGAAAAGCGACTCTTGAAAACAGCAACTTGTACGTCATCAATGAGAACCTTGACCTCACTTCCGCTGACTTTTACGCGGACATTGTACCAACTTCCGCCTCTCATGAATCCGTATGCGCATGTCAGAGTTTTAGGTTCTCGTCCTTCGCCTTCATTTAATTTGGTGCCTTGGAGGTATCCTATTTGTACACAGTTGTCGCGGTTGTAGGGCCTGGAAAGGAAAGATTCCATTTAATAAAATGCCAGTTAGAAGCCCTAGGTTTATAAAACTCCTAAAATGATCTAAAATGGTTTTAGCCGACGAAGACCAAAAGAGTTTGTAACCGATCGTGACGTTTTACGGAACTTGTAGTCGCTCGCGCGTATACAACACATTCGTAACGAATCGAACTTGATGTTGACAAACCCACCCTATCGTAAACTTATTTCGAGTAAGACAACAGACAACAGCTAGGGTAAGTTTACGTTTATTTTGACCTTAAACATAGATATTACTCGAAATAAGTTTACGATAATTAGACCCTTTCAATATCCCCATACATTTCTTTATATTTCGAACGTACACACAGTCCGCCGCTTGTATGGGCGCCCAGTGGTAGTATTATATTTTATTACTGATTGTTGGACACCGGTGGCGTGGGTTTGAGACCCGGCCAGGGTCATATTGTGTAAAAATACTGGTAGGGGGGACAACCTGCGATAGACTAGTATCCCATCAACTGGAAGCTAGTCGTTTCATGCCACAGATACCGGGAAATCGCCTAAATCGCCGACTACTGCGACAAACCTCGCCTTGTATGCACCAGGTTTAAAGCCCAGGCCTGTGGGTTGTCATGCTGTTCTAAGTCCCGCTTAAGGTCGGGACACACTATGCGACAAGTCGCAGCGACAGGTCGCTGCGACGAGTCGCTCCGTGTGTACTGCTTAAAAACAAGTCGCTGCGACAAGGTGTTTGTTCGGTGCACAAACAGCGAATTTGGAAGGGTGGGAATGTGAACTAGTTTTCCAATTCAATACGGCGAAAATACATGACGCTCTCTCATTGGTTAATTTATAATTTGTCGCAGCAACTTGTCGCAGCGATTTGTCGCAGACGTGTACACACGCTGCGACAACGCTGCTATCGCTCATTTTGTCGCTGCGATGTGTCGCACGAATTCAAACCAGTTTGAATTCGTGCGACACATCGCAGCGACAAAATTTTGTCGCAGCGACTGGTTTGTCTCAAGAATGCACCATGTCACACGAGGCGACATGTCGCAGCAACATGTCGCCGCGACGTGTTGCAGCGACGTGTCGCCTAGCGTGTCCCGACCTTTAGAGTTTTACAATATTACTCACCTGAAGTATACAAACTCGAAGCTGTCAGCGTTTTTTACGTTAAACATGACGCCGTACTTCCCACCCAGGAGACTGCCCTGAGTATAGAAACTGACACCGATGACGTAGCTGTCACCCTTGACAACCTTAGGATACAGTGCGCGGCACACTCCTGGCTGCGTAGTGTCTTCTATCCCAGGATACGCCATCAGCTTGTAATACTCCCCAGCATGCCTTGCGCTCTGACAATTTTTGGCGGTAAACGGAAGTAACGGAAGTGACGTCACTGTTAAGTTCCTGAAACGGATTGACTTCCGGCATCCGCCAGTAACCAGTATACCGCTGCCCTTGTTGTTACTGGGGTAATGTGATTTGAACGTCGCCGCGGGTATGTCGTTCATGAAGACGCTGACTACATTGCGACGAATCTCGAGGCGCACGTTGAACCATTTGCCGCCTGCTACAGTGCACGAGCAGGGCCCGGTTTTTGAGCCATCTCTCCTTTGGATCCCACCCATTATGTACCCTGTTTGGTAACAGTGGTCCTTCCAGTATGGTCTAAAAACAAAGTTAAATTATTGATTACTGCTATCAGCTTTCATGTCCAGTTTACGTTATTAGGTTACAATACTAGACAAAAGTCTTGTACACTTCACCATTTCGACAGTACTCCCCAACCCTAATGCAATGCTAATTTCTATCCATCCCACCGTACGACAAAATTTCAGCATTTGTTTTTTTTTTTTTTTTGGGGGGGGGGGGGGGGAGGGAGATTCGGAAAATTGACCAGTGACTTCTCAATTTGTAAGGATTTTTCACTAGGCACTAATCCGTTTAGCGTTCCAAGGAATTTTGTCTAGGATTGTAGTCTGTCGGAATCCGAGCAGAGAAGTCCGAATTCATTTAAAGAAAGTCACTTAACTAGATCTAACATTGCTTCCTTCCACTCAGAAGCATACATGGGTTCCAATAAAATGTTGAGGGGGACAGGGGTGGGGGTAAATTTGACAGATTAGGATACCATCCGGGAGGGGGGGGCAACAGAACTCCCAGTCGCTTCATTTGTCTCCGTCAATCCCTATGATAGGAACTAACTGCAATCAGTTTTAGTAAGTTTAAAAGTTTTACTGACATCAAACGTCCATTACCTAAAGTATATGAAGTCAGCATTGTTGATATCACGTGCATTGAACATGATTCCAACGTACGCAATTCTGTCTCCGCTCCAGCCCAGCTCGCTAAACAGATCCACCGAAATCTGGTAACTAGAACTCTCCTCTATTTGAACGTCCTTAAGAAGCGCGCGACAGAATCCTTGCGCCCAGAAGTCGCCTTGACTTATAACAGAATAATAGTTGACGTTATCCTGCACAGTAGCGCAGCTTTTTGTTTCAAATGGCAGCGACGGCAAGTCAGTGATAATAAAGTTCTTAAACTGCACGACGTTGCCATGGTGATTTGCTAACAAAACGCCACCAGCTGCCTTGGGAGGGAAGTGCCCTTTAAAGGAGGTCACGTGAACTCCCTCGAGGAAAACTGAGACGTCAGATTGTCGGACCTCAAGTGTAAGGTGTATCCATCGTGCCTTGCGCGGTGGGCCGTGTGGACAGGAACCCATCTGGGATTCATACCAGTTCAACCGGCCTTGCTGGATTTCACCGGTTTGGAAACACGGGTTGCCACTTGCACCGACCCTGGATAAGTTAATGATAGACTTATCAAAGCAGAATTTACAAGAATAAACGCTGACTGACCTTTTCCGTTTTGATTATTGACATTGATCAATTACTTCAGCAGTCAGCGTTTCCTTATAGAAACCAAGACCCGTCCGTAATAATACGTTTTTGCTTCCAATGCCTACATTTGATTCGTTTTTTCTCTTTTCCACACTGAAAGGGTCGTAAATGCTAACTGTTTGTATCGAAAACTGAGACTCTTGAAAACTCTCCCAAAAAGTATTTTCTCGTTTTGCTGCGAATGGAGACTTTTAACAGTAAAACAAGTAGATTTGTTGCTGGAAAAGTAGCAACAAATGGGGATGCCGTAAATATTTTTTATGCTTAATGATAACCGTAGACTACATTGGTCGGAAGAGTTCCGTTATGATAAGGGCAACAGCGGAAGACGTTAGCCGCCAAAGTGTTCCCGTCACTGTTATAGTTCAGGATAAGATATTTAAAACTGAGAACATTGAAGGACCGTAAACATGAACGTCATCTCAATTAATTAAATCAAGGTGCCTTTACAACACACTAAATTGGAGTACTACGGTGTAGAACCTGATAAGCCTCCCTCTTATTGTCCCTCGCGAAAAGTGCATGTCTCATTCTTGGCACTCCTCGCTAGGAGCGAAAAAAAATAAGATCGACAAAAGACTTAAACTCGGGGAAATTTCTTGGAATTGGTAGTCAACTGTATTTATATATGGCGACAGGTGAGCGAGTGGCAACCTCCTCCAATGGAAAACAAATTTTTTTCTCGGGAAGCATTTTGTAAGTTTGTAATATTGGATATTATTATTCAAACTTTTTGGCAGAAATTTTTTCCTTTGATGTTTCCGAGAATCATTCTAAAAGAAAGAACTGTGCATTATAAAAAGAATACTTTTAAAATAAGACCCGAGAGAAACGTCGCGTTGCTGTTTTTGGTTGGTTTCCTCAGAAACGAAACGTTATTGTTTTGGATTCGATGTGAACTATTTACACAGCATGTCTACTATCCAAACAGAAGAACGCTCGTTGCCACAATGTCAACAAGTTGTGCTGAAGGCGAACAAACTCTTTTTTCATGTTCTTTTCTGGTTCTTCAAATATCGAAAGTATAATCCTCAGCAACCCTAAAAAATATTGAATTTTTTTAGCTACTAAAATGCTTTTAAAGTTCGAATAAAGCGATGTATTGGCGAAAAATATAAAGCGAGCTCTTTGCGTGTTTACTAGTACTTTTGAAAACTAACGTGAATTTGCAAGGACCACCGTGACAAAATAGAAGTACCGGATCCTCTCACTGTAGAGGATCTAATCAGCTATAACTAAATAACGAATAAAGAAAAAATTGCAAGGCCGATTGAACGGTTTGGGACTGTATTGAAATTCCAATATTTCGGAAGGCACGGCCTTCCTTCTTCAGGGTCTTACAAAGAATGACTCTAAAGGTTAAACTTTACAGATATAAAATGTGGGAAATACGATACAACGCGTAAATAACAATGGTAGAAAAACAAAAACGTCAAAACTTTGGAGTCATTCTTTGTAAGACCCTGAAGAAGGAAGGCCGTGCCTTCCGAAATATTGGAATTTCAATACAGTCCCAAACCGTTCAATTGGCCTTGCAATTTTTTCTTTATTCGTTACTAGTACTTGATTGTTAATTAAATTTTAACAGACATCACGTAAGACACAAAAGTGGCGAAAAACGTCTTAATTCACGAGTATTTTTTACTACAGTTTACTTAAGTCAAACAAACACTTTTTTGTTGATAAAACTTTGATTAAATTTTAAGACACATGCAGTACTGTATTGATTAAAAATTATTGGGAAAAGTCAACCGCATGTAACTGATTTAGCTGATTTAATTAGCAACGCACTGAAAGTGTAGACATTTGACGGAACGGCAAGGAATTTTAGCTTTCCCGAAGGAAAATACCAAAAGAATTCGCTTTTGCTTATCATATTGGCATAGTCAACGTATTTCCGCAAGTCGTTCTAACGATACGAGGAATTAGAGTCCAACTGTAACTGAATAATTTAGATGTTAGCTAGTTCGGGCGGTTTATTCCCGGATTTATTTAAAGCAACTTAAGCGCTTCTGTTTACACGCAGCTGAACACGAAAATAGAAACAATCGATCAATCACTTTACAAAACCAGTTATCCTCGAGCTCGTGCATTTGACTAATTTCCTTGTCTTCCGCATCAAAACCTGTTTTCCTCAATTCCTCACAATTTAACCTAACCTTGTTAAAACCGGTTTGCCCAACACCCAAGGGACCAATATATGATGCTGTTATTGGTTATTTCGGTTGTTAATCCAATTATGCTCACTCCCAAGGGAAATACACACGCACCCTGAAAACAACTAGGATGCCCTTAGGCATCCCAAAAATACAGTAAACACCCGCATAAAATAACCTATGATTTCGGGTTCAGGGTGATAATGTGTGATAATGAGTTACCTTATTGCTTTTTTTATTCTGACATCCTGTTTATTTTAATATTTAACAATTATTCCACGAGCGCGTGTGAATATGAGTTGGCTATAACGATCTTATATCCAACAAACACGATGGTGCTTATTGGCCAACTTTCAGCCTGATGTTCTTAATCCACGCGTTCTTATATGCAAGTGTTTACTATATTACATTTGTGAATCGTGCCAGAAATTATTGACCTCGTTTGTTGTACCTTTGCGCACATGTAGAACATGAAAACCGTGCGAAAGGAGACGTTTAAAAATGCACCACTCCAGGCGGGACATAACCTTATAATCTCTACTGTCGATCTTCGTGTAGAATACTCCTCTAGTATACACTGTTAACTTTTAAAACTTTGTAAGAATTTTCAAAAGAACTTTTACCTGAAGAATATTAAATCGAAATTGTCTTCGTTTTCAGCGTTAAAAAATAACCCAACGTAGTTGACCAGCATTTTGCCCTTGGTCCCAAGAACATAGAAGTAAGCGGATATCCGGTACATGTCAGGCTCGGTTGCGGTGTAAGCGCTCAGTGCACGGCAAAACCCGTCACGTGGCCAGCGACCCTGACTTGCATTTAATGTGTACATCTCCTCATCATGCTCAATGTTCACGCAAGATGATACTTTGCCTGTTGAAATTATAATTAAAGAGTAGGAATGACTTGATTAATAGTCCATGTTAGAAAGCTACCTGTGAAAATATGACCTTTCAATTTGCCATTCTCAAACTCGTTATTAATTCGTAAAGTAACAGCATGAAGCCTAGCCTGCGTAGCTGGCGGTATTGTTGGGTTTTTAAGTGCTCACTAGCAAGCGGCGAAGCCGCGACAACGAGCGGCGCTGCGCCGCTCGTTGTCGCGGCTTCGCCGCTTGCTGGTGGGCGCTTTAAAACCCAACAATACCGCCAGCTACGCAGGCTACATGAAGCCCAAAAATATGACAACTTTTAATTTATCACATTCTTTCGTGCAGCCATGCATCTAATCAGAAGCCAAGGGCATCTTACAGTTGACTTCTGATTGGATAAAATCTACACGAAAGGATTTGACTAGCTTAAAGGTGGTCACACTTTTGAGCTCCTTGCTGTAAAACAAGGAAAATCATAACCTTGAAGGAGCTTTGTATACCCGGTCTCAATTAGCATAGCTTATTACGATTTTATTTCTCCTTTTATTCCATAGGTTTTGTTTCGATTAAAAAGATGTATCAAACACTCGAGACAGTGTTTCAACGGCAATTTAAACACCTCTAATTTTGTCATAAATAATCCGTTGCGCGTCGTATTTTCAACTCTCTTCTCTGTGTTTGGATATTCCGATGAAACACTGTCGCTCGTGTTTAAAATATATTGCATAACGTTAGTAAAAAGGAGTATAGATATTTTCCACCGGTTGCAAAAAAAGCAATTCCGTAGAGTACTTCTTCAATGAGGGGAAAAACACATCCAATAGATCTTCGGAGCTAGTCCTAAAATTCTTGAAGGATTAATACTTGGAACGTCACGTTTTTATATTTTCCGCGCGTGGGAATTAGTTTTCCACATTGATTTCTAAACTTTTTAACATCACAGCAGTTACTTTCCCCATTCAAGCAAAAAACATTAGATTCCAACAAATGCACAGTCACTATTCAACGCAAAATATGCATCACTTTACCAGGAGCCCATTTCCCGGAGCGTGCAACTTTCATTCTGCGTCTGTGAAACGGCGTGTTCACAATTAAAGTTATTTAGATACGTTTTTCCCGCGTCCACCTGGGAAGTTAACATAGCGGATACATTCGAGGAAACGTTTTCGGAGTATTCCGAGAGCATTTCAAGCGATGATTTCAGTATTTCCGCGCAAAGTAGTTGCTAACTTCATCGGAAGCAGTAATTTTTGCGGTGAGGGTAAGTCTCGCGCTTAGCATTCGTGGCCCATACTTGCCGGAGCTTATCCCGGATTCTGAAGCATTAAGCGCCTAGGAATATCTCTATTCCCCCTAAATGGGATGCTAGTCCATCGCAGGGTACCCCAGCATTATCCTGCCGGTACCCATTTATACACCTGGGTCGAGAGAGGCACTATGAGATTAAAGTTGTCTTGCCCAAGAACACAACACAATGACCCCGGCCTGGGTTCGAATCGATCCGGAGTCCGGCGCAATAACCATTAAGGTCACCGCGCCTCCCATAGCGGTAAAGGCCTAGCTTCGTGGTAAAAGCTTAGCTAAAAATAACTTTACTTTACGCCGTTGCACAAATATACGGAAGTTGCACGCTCCGGGTAATGGGCTCCTGTCTATACTCACAAAACTGAGTGGTCTTCACTTCCACAAGTGCTTCGTCACCAATAGCAGCTTCAGTTCTCGCCTGTATGGCGATCGAGTACTCCGTGCTATGCTCTAAATTGTCAATAATATAATCAGTGAAGTTCGAAGATATGACCAGAGTATTGTTTTTGTAGCTGATAACGTAGCTTATTATCGGAAATCCTCCATGTTTCTTTGGATGGTTCCAGCTTAAAATTACGCTATCACAACTTGCTTCTCCAGTGAAGTCTTGTGGACTGCTTGGGACATCTGTAAGAAATTGTGAGATATACATTAAACAAGGCATCTTTTAAAACATTATACGCGCAGTGATAGAGCGGTTTTCACTTGAGTGTCGAAAGTAAATTGCGTTTGCTTTGGTTTCGCATTACTACGCTTAGTTATTGGCTTAAAAATCTCGCGCCACTTTCTCAGCCAATCAGAACTAAAACTAAAACCAATCGTGACTCGCTTGCGCACGTTTACCCGCGCTTCGTACCAGCTACATGTATTTGCTTCGAGTTTTGATTGGTTCACTGGATTGTCTGTGTTCTTTGTGATTGGCCAGAGTAATTACTTTGGTTTTGGTTTTACGACACTCAATTGAAAACTGCTCTAACCTCTGAATAGGCCTTATGCATTACTACGTCATGTGCGCAAAATTCACCACCAAGCCTCGTTTACGGGAATTATTTTCAAACTTCGGCCACCTTCATGCAGTTTTCACGTGGGTATTCTTTTCATCTTTTATGCTTAGGGGATTCGTTCATAATAAAATTTGCAAGTTCACACTTTGAAAGCGAGGCTTGGTGGTGAAATCAGCCAGTCTGACGTAAACATGCATAAGGGCTATTTTGGGCGCGTGCCTTATGGACTGCGAAACCCTTACCCTATACTAAATCTATTCTTGTGGGCTGCTTGGGGAATCTGTATGAATCAATGAAATACACATTAAATACAGTAGAATCCCGATTTCTCAAACATTTGGTTTCTCGAAACTCCCGATTTCTCGAAGCATTTTTCATTTCCCTTGGTGGTTCGAGCCCACCAAATGGATTTTACTGAGTGTATGGCATCTTCTTGCGATTTGCCCGGGGGTTACCCCATGAAATTTGAAGAGGTGGTGTGCCACCGAGATTACGAAACCCCTTACCCTATACCAGACCATGTTCGACTCTTAATCCCCTACCCTATTCAAGGCACGGTTTTGCTTTTTGCAAAACGTCTAATGAGGAATAAGCTTCTAACATATTCTTTTATTCACCTGATGATATAATTTCAAACGTGTAGTTTTTTGAAGATACTTTCACTTCATTTTCAGCCACGCAGACGTATTCACCAAAATCATCCACGCTGTCTACAGTGACGCTGTAAGAAAGAGATTCTTTGCTGCTTGCCAAAACTTGGTCGTCTTTCAGGAGTGTTACATCGGGTGGTGGATAACCGCTAAATTCGCAGTTGAAGACTGTAGGCCTAGGATTGCCAATGTAGGATAACACGGGCTTCGCTCTGAGCATGCTGGTCAGTGGTCTTGGTTCAACTGGTGAGGGAACACAAATGCATTGCGAGCTGAAACAGCTTTGACATTGACAAGTTTAGAAACATTTCAACAGATGAAGGTTACGAAATCGTCTTGTAATGTAGAGCTGGCTGGAATGGTCCTAGCTATAGTATAGGTAGCCTTTTATACACCTAGGTGAAGCGAGGCACTATTTGAGTTAAGAACCTTGCCCAAGAACACAACACAACGACCCCGGCCAGGGCTCGAACGCGGCCCGCTCGATCCGGAGTCCAGCGCGTTCACCATTAGGCCATCGCGCCTCCCATTGCTAGTGTAAAGGGGCTTTTTAAATTCTACGAAGAACGAGATGAACCATGTCTCAACGAAACTTGCCAAAAATGAGGGTCTGGATAGGGCTTTACTGAGAGCCAACGATTAGTCAAAATCTGAACTGCCTGGTGAGCAATGACGCGCGTCTTTAAGAAAAACTGGGGTTGAGATCTGCAAAAGTTACTACTGATTAACCAAGGAATGGGCTAAAATGTTTTGAAACTAAGTGTGAAATCGTCTTGAATTCAACTGACAAGGGAGATTCCCGAACCCCGCCAGGCCCTATCCAGGCGCTGCCTCCGATCGAAGCGAACCGAAAAGGTACGTATTAAAACAAAATTAATGCTTCTCACCTCTGACAAACAGTTTAGCACTCTGTTCGCTAAATATTTCTTTGCCTTCATCGTCCTGTGCTCCGTTTGTAGCTTTACATGTAAACTGAGAGTTATCTTCAAGTCCCACGTTCTGGAGAGATATCTCACTCTTTCCTGGTGATTTCTAGACAAATAAAGACAATTAACGATGAGAAATTTTCGAGAGGAAATGAAAAGGATGCCGGAAAGTAGAAAACTTGAAATTTTAAAGCTGAACAATGGCACTACTTTATTTTGAATTATTTCGACACGTATCAAATATTTTCATAATATATTTCCAAAACATTCAAACTATCAAAATATCTAAACGATCTAAAAGATGCCAAACGATCCAAAATATCCAAATTATCCAGAAGATCCAAACGATCCTAAAGATCCCAACAATCGATAAGATCCCAAACCATCTAATCGATCTAAATGATCCAAACGATCCGAAATGATCTAAAAGATTCAAACGATGTAAAAGATTCAAACGATGTAAAAGATTCAAACGATCTCAGTAAACGGTCCCAAAAGATCTAAAGTAAACCGTCTGTTGACGAGATGTGCTAACTTTGTTGTCTGGCTCTGACGTCACCGGTGACTTGCTATAGCATAAACCAAATTTGGTGGAAAGAATTAAGGATCTAGTATCTTGTTGAAAAATTAAAAAGAGAGTAAAAACGCTAACCTTAAAACAACTTGAATACAAGCCAGTTGTAAATGTATCAACAACAAAAATAAAACCAAGAACAGCTATGTCTTTCTACAATTAAGGTGAACCATAAAAATTGCGAAGGCATAACAAAAACAGCCACAACCGGCAAAAAAAACTGAAAGATAACACTATGCACGCTTTGCGTGCCTATATGGTATATGTTTACATGCAACTGTAGTTTTACCTTCTGGTCCATGTATTCAACTCCTTCTTTTATCCACTTAACATCTGGGGTCGGGACACCCGAAGCCATGCAGGTCAGCGTAGCAGTTTCCCCCTCATTTGCTACCACATCAGCTATCGGTGTAATTTTAGGACGCACTGAAATAATGTTGATAAGATCTAAGTAATCTGGAAATGATGTCGAGGTGACATTAGGTGTCACTTTCACCTTGGGTTTAGTTAAATGTTATAAGCATAAAAGTTTTCGCTTGATTATTTTACAGTCGAACCCCTATTGAAGGGAACCTCCACTCTTACGACAAGTTAACGTTGAATTGTTTGAAATAATGCCTAAATTCTAAATTATATAGGACAAGGGAGAAATTACATTTAACAGCAACAAAAACTGGAAAAGATTGTCGCTTTTAAATTTCCCGCGCGCCATCATTCTCGATTTTATTATGTGTAATGGTTTCCGCCGATTGTTAGAAAGTAGAGGATCTTTGTGTGAAACAATTTGGCAACTATTACAAGTTGCAAAATTTTTTTTTTTTTTTATATAAAGACTCTCTTGGGCGGCGGGATGGTTGCATCGCAGGTATGCTTTAATGTGAATGCGCGATGCAGTTATGAGTCCTATGTATTGGAATTTGATAATTGTCTGCTTAATAGGGGGTGGCCGTTTAATAGGAGTCCGACGGTATCTTAATTGCTGCTTACCATAAATGATACCAAAGACCACGTGTGCCATTGCTGACTGCAAAGCGTTCGTTGCTTCTAGGGTCCACATTCCAGCGTCTATTTCTTCCAATGACTTTATGGTGAGTTTGTCTTCACTAAGCAAGAAGCGAGGATTGTCTGAAGTTACATTTTCTCCAGTCGGGCTTTTCCACCTCACTTCCGGTTCCGGTATACCGGACACATTCCAAGTAAAAGTGATTGGAAAGCCCGCGGTTGGATTCCTTGAGGGAAGCTTGGGTTCTAGAGTGAACTTTGGAGCATCTACCGAGAGAAAGTATTGCAACTTTAAAATAGCAAAATAAGTTAATGACGAAAAAGTTAATGTATTGTGGACACAAAGTTCCCGGCAACAATTACTATTCACCACCGTGAGACAGGTTTAGCCAAATTCTGTTTGCTTAAAACAGAGCAATTTTCTGTTTATTTTTCTTGAGGACTAAATTACCTGAAGACTCAGAGATTCCGGAGAATTTACTGTGAAGATAACCGTAGATTTACAAAGATTTCAGAGCGCCGAGATGCGCCGAAGATTTCCCAATATGATCGAACTTAAGAGCCAAAGACTTTAAAAGATTTTTGAACGGTATAAGAAGGCAATGAATGAGTACAATAAAAATCATTTGGTGTTTTTATTCATGCTTAAGGCGGTTGACGGAGTGACTTTGTGATTTGCATTTATGTACTAATTCACCCACGTATTTAGCATCAAGACTTGTTTTTCGCGAAAACCAGATTGCTTATCGCTTGAGGGATACTGAAAACAAACTAGCTCTTACGAAACCACGCACTGATTATCCAAAGAGAAGTTTTCCATACAGTGGAGCTCAGTTGTGGAATTTAAAACTTAACCCCACAGCTACGGCAAGCGTCTTCTTTAAACGATTTTAAAGCAACGTTGAGTAGCCACAGATTTTAAGTAAAACATCTCAACACGGCCTCCAAGAAAAGCAGCGTCTATTGTTTTATAGTAAGTTAGGTAGGTTGGTAGTTAGTTGATAATAAATTAAATGGCTGATGGAAATACCTGAACGCCTGATCTCAAAAGTGTAATTTAACTTGGAAGGACTGACCACGTTCTCAGCCACACAGTAGTAAACCCCGTAATCATCAAGGCTGTCTGTGGCGATTTCCACCCACACTGACTCTATACCGGTCGCCACAACACTGCCGTTCTTCTCAATCCACACCTCAGGGGGAGGGTAACCGGTGAATGCGCACGCCAGTCGGACGGGGTCTGGGTTCCCAAGGACACTGTACACGGGTTCTTTGATCAGGTCCGAGTCGAATGGTCTGGGTTCCACTGTCAATGTAGAAAGAGAAATCAGGTTATGATTTGGGATTGTAGGCGGGCTATGTTGAGAAATTTTTGTATCAAAAATTATAAAAATAAGGAAATCATTCTTTTTGAGTTTGAGTGACACACGTACATACACGTACCGCCATGATGGATCTTATGACGTCACACGGATGCCTTTCTTTCGCTACCTCCAAAAGTGCTGCCTGACGTCATAACAAAATGGCAGCAAGACCTCGGGGGGAAAACCTTTTTTACAGCATTTCAATTTAGCCAACCGGAGTATAAATTAATTTAGATGAAAAATTGCTAAATTCTTTCTCGAACAGCACCAATGATAAGATATAATTACGTCCGTTTAAAGGCTTTCAAAAAATTGGAAGGTTTATTGGGGACAGCGTTCCTTCCCCCTGGGAGAGACCCTGGGAACAATGTCAGGGTACAAAGGGGTGTGAGAGTGAAGAAGAAAACGCCCAAGGTAGAAATCCACTTTTTCCAGTCCTCTCTTCCTTTTTTTCTCTCCTTTCCTCCCTTCCCCACCTCCCCTATAGACGCCAGCCACGTAGGGTAAGGGTAGTAGATTTAGTGCCTTTTTATCTATGTTCTTATTTGGGAGAAGCATTTTATTGTGAGAGAGATTTAGGTTAAACGAATCAAAACATACCCATAACATAGACATTGACGGTTGACTTCTTCACAATAACTTCACCCTCTTCGTCGGTTGCGTCATTTGAAGCTTCACAAGTATACTGGGAAATGTCTTTCAAACCAACACTTTCCAGGTTTATTACACTTTCACCAGGCTTTTTCTGTGTATTTAAAAATTAAAGGAAGCAATAAATCAACTGAACATTGCGAATTTATTATCTATAGACATACTGAGAGTATACACAATGCGATGTTCTCTAGCAATATGGCCACAAAAAAGGAGCGTCTGTAAGAAAGTTTGACTAATTTACTTTTGCACCCTACTGAGGATTTAAAGCAAACTAACTTGGCGACAACAGACAAATTTCTTCAAAGAAAGGGTTTAGTGGCTATGTGCGTATTTTTTTATAAATCGCGACACATTTCTTTGCCGCGATCTGCAAAACACATTTAGAAATAACATCTGCAATAAAAAGTTAGACAGTCATCTATATATAACGGCCACCTTCTGCCCTTCTTATTAAGAAACCTGTTGTTATTTCACGGAGAATGGGACTGCTGGCTCAAACAACATAGAATCTCTTACTTATGTGTGCATAAATTTAACTGGCCCTTCTTTTTTCATGAATAAATATCAGTGGCCCTCCCGCTATTTGCACCAGCCCTGCACCTCTCCTGGATAAAGATTCTGTGAGGTTAAACGAATTAGCTTTAATTCCGTTCCAAGCACGCAGTAATCCTTACAATAACACTCATTAAATCCACCCTATGGTAACTAACTTCTGGCAAAATGGCTGTTAAGTAAATAGGTTTAGCCATGTTTGTTTTATTATGGATTTTACTTGCATGTAAGAACCCACCATCTGTCCTGAATATTCTTCGTTGTCCTTGAACCAAACCACATTGGGAAGCGGGAATCCAGCAGCCGTGCAATTAAGTACTTCGTTGTCTCCTTCGTTTGCGGTGATGTTTGAAAGTTGGTGAATTTCTGGTGGCACTGTTGACACAAAGTATGTAGTAAGCGATTTTTCTTTCAATTTATGCAAGGCTTGGTCAAAGGTTTCACTTCCGGCAACTTAATTGGGTGAATCCATTTTGTGACTTGGCTTACACACATATCTAAGAACCACGCGTGGCATCGGTTGGATGATTTCCCGCCGTTGGTAGACTCCTGGTATCGGTTACATGTTTTCCGCTCTTAATTTCCCGCGCTTAATAGACACTAGTTACATGCTTTCCCGCGCTTCGTACACCGGTTACATGTTTTCCCACTCTTAAATTCCCTAGCTGGATTGACACTAGATATATGCTTTCCCGTGCTTAGTACACCGGTTACATGTTCCCCGGCTCTTAATTTCCCTAGCTTAATGGACACAAGTTAAATGCTTTCCCGCGCATCGTGCACCGGTTACATGTTTTTCCGCGCTAACCACCAGATTATTTTTAGTTTACACTAGAACCAGTTGCTAAGAAATCTTTATGTAAAAAACTTACTATAAATGGCCTGAATCTCAATTTGTCGACTGGCAGTCCCCACTGAGTTTATCGCCTCACAGGTCCACGGGCCGATATCCGACAGCAACGCTTGCGACAACAACAAGCTCCCGTCACTGTCCAGAGAGATCCGTGGATTTGAATCGGAGAATGTGACTGGCTTTTCATCAGGACCCGTCCACGTGATTTTCGGTTTAGGGATACCAGAAACTAAACATTCTAATCTTGCCGGGTAACCAAACGTTAAGTTTCGTTTCGCTGGCCGTGTCGTGTCGATCTGTGGGGGGTCTGCGAATGGGAAAAAGGCAACAAACATAACATTGGTTTGTGTTTTAAATGTGGTCATGCCTTATTTTTTAATTTGCTCGGTTAGGTTGGTTAAAGATATTAAATATATTTTTAAAGTATTTGAGTTACGGTAGTAGGCAATACTTCCGATACACTAGCTAAATCCCCTTGGTTTTTTACCTTTTTAAAGGACACGGGAGGGTTCCTACGGGGCAAAGAAAATTCATGACCCCGGTGGGATTTGAACCCACGACCTCCGGATTTGATCTACCGATAGACGTCACTTAACAGTGTAATATAGCTGTGCTCGCATAGCCTTTTCCTTCACATCGTCGAAGAAAAAGAAGAACTCAAAAACGAGATTAAAATTCGATATATAAATTTCACATTCGGTTGTTAGCTCTGATATTGGCTCAGAAGATCGTGAAGATTAATAACAAACTTTAAGTCCTACAGCGTTCTGCATACGCCTTGTGTAAAAAAGAAAGACAGACAGCACGCTAATTACCAACAACGACGACTTTAATTCTTTCAGTGGTCTCCCTTCGTCTGTTCAGTTGTGATATCCTCACTGTATAATCGCCGTCATCCTCAGCAGTCACGCTACTGATCATGATGGATCCGTCAGGCTGAAGACTGAAGCGACCAGAATTTGCATCAAATTTGACGCCATCTTTCTTCCAGAGGTACTCGGGGGCAGGATAACCTACTTTTACACCGACGAATATTTCGCCTTCTTTGTTTAACCACAAGACTTGTCTGGCTGGTGGATCCTCAACAGAGACTGTTCAGAAATTAATCAATACATTAACTGAGAAAGCAAAGCGTGGTTTACATGTACGACACACGTACGTGTAAACCGCAACCATCTGTACTTTTTAATAGCTTGCGCTTATGCCATACACTTGGTACAAAATGGCTCCTGTCCTAAAGGGACTGTGCCACGGACTTGGTAAATGAGTACCAAATTCGGCGAAATATAAAAAGAACATCTCAAAACAGTGGAGACTATTAATAACACAGCAAATACAAAATATGGTACAGATGGCCAAAAGTGACGAAGATTGAATTGGATTGCGATATGGGCTTTTAAATTGTTGTTGGGCTGAACAGTTTTTAAAGTTAATCTCGTTTGCTTGTAGCTTTAAATTATACTGTCCAGGAACTAAATTTGGTTGCAATAATGTAACAGTTTTGTCGTTTAGATCCCGAGAAGTAATTTCTTTTCAAGAAGTAAGTTTCATATCGAGTTTTCGGCAAAACTTAATAAAATAAACTTTTCTCATCCGTGACACAGTCTCTTTGAAGGAGCGATGTCACCCACCCACACGCACTTTTTTTTTTACTAATTTTGCAATCCTCCGCAATATCACCAATCCTTACAAATTTGGTTCCTTTTTCTGAGCTTTTTTGTACCGTGACTGGGCTTGGTTGTTTTGACAAGGAATTCAAAGGTAGAGCCAAAAACAGAAAACGAAACATATAATGCAGACTGATGACGCACTTGCTGACAAAATTGATTGCGGCGCGATGGAAGATTTTCTTTGAGAATCGACAGAATCTGTGAAAAGTTTTGTTTTCCATTAGCTACAATATTTTTACTTGGACACTAAATACAATTTCTACTTGCTGTCCGAGAGTGAATTTCATCTTGTTTATTGGTACGTAAGAGCTTCTAGTTACCAGCGGTATCTTTATATATGCCCAGCTGAACCGTCAGACAAAACGTGGTTATCCCAAATATAGCCCAGCCATTTTGAGGGACAAAATGCCTTACGCATAATTTCCTTCCCTCGCCCCCAATTCAACACCCGAAAATAAGCTCACTGGAATAGCCCTTAATTTCAGAAAAGATAAATCTAGTGCTTATTATTGAACTTAATCTAAGGCACATACATTCAACGTAAAGCGAATAAGTGGCGCTCGTTTTGCTTCCTCGACAAACATACTCTCCGCCATCTGACAACATCAACCTCCGGATTACAAGCGAATGGCTATCGTCTTCATGTTCCACGGACATTCTGTCGCTTGGGCTTGTCCCTGTGATTTGTTCTCCATTGGATTTGAACCAACCGAGGAATTCCTGTCCGCGAACGAAACAAATGGCTCTGGTACTCTTGTCCATGCCAGCAACTACAAAGTCCGTGTCGTGAGAGAGTTCTGCAACTGGTTCTAGAGGAAAATAAGAACATACTATTAATAAAGTAACGTAATAAGTTTAAAACAACATTGTAAAGTGTTTCATCGACATGATAAAAACAAAGGAAGCAAAAGAAAAGTTAAAGGTTAGCTCAAATAAGTCAAACAATAATGACGCTAATAAGCGAGACTAAGATATCTGGTTGAAGATGGTGTGCTTTTCATGAGTTGGAAAGTGTGGGCTAAAGCTACTGCAAACCCTTTATGTTTGAATATTTTTCGTATTATCTCTTTGTATTTGGATGTTACCTCAAATAACAAACGTCAATGTATTGACAATCAGGCAGTATCTTGCCATTGCTTTATAAGGTAAACATAGGCAAATTGAAGAAATACAGTTTGCTTTTTAAAAAAATAAATAAAATGTATTTATGTATCTTGCTCCTTCTTAATTAATGAAAACATACTTATTGGTAAGGCATGTGCGCTGCTTGGGCTGAGCTCTGTTTGCTGGGACAAAAACAGACATTCCCATTTGGGATATTTTGGCCATAGGTGTGGCCGTTTTATTTTAAAACGATCAGTTAAAAATGACATAAGAAAAACAAACAAGGAAACATCCCAGCGAAGGTGGGGGAAAACCCGCCTTACGTTTGATAAGATATAAGACAGGGAGCGGAGGGAGGGAAAAATAGAATACGCATGATGTGGTAATGCTTCAACGAAGGTCGAACTAGTACCCAGGTCACCTTCATGTTAGAAGCAATGATGTAATCCCTCACCGAAAGCTGGGAACTAATGCGTCACAAGCTACATAAAAACATTTATTTTCCTGCGTGAAATAAATATCCTTTTATTTACCCACATTAGCGTTACACAGAAGAGCTTTGGAGCTTGTTAAGACGGGTACGGACATCGAAGATCGAATTGAAATTTGGAATGTTGGTTTTTGTGGAGGACGGAAAACCGGCGAACCCGGAGAAATACACTCGGAGCAAGGTCGGGAACCAACACCAAACTCAACCCGCATATGGTACTGGGCTGGAATCGAACCAGGGCCACATTGGTGGGAGGCGAGAGCTCTCATCTCTGCTCCCCTAGTTTATCGCGTGACCATGTATCTGCTCTTGAGTGTAAAAGACACCTCTTTCAATAAACTTTTGTTTCCTTACCTTCACTTCTTGCCTCTACAGACGATGTTTCGCCGTACACGTCATCTGACCATTTTCCTATTCCGTGCTGATTAGCAGCCGATACCCGAACAATGTACTCAGTGTCAGGAGAAAGAGAATCGACAATCAATGTACGCATATCTCCAGACACTTGGAAATTTCTACCAACTCCACCTGAAAGAAACAGAGCCACAATGACTGGCAATTCCGTGCAATGCATAGATATCAACTGCTGCATTTGAAAATGGCTATTCTGAATACGGGTTCGCTGTGTGGCTATATCCAGAACACGAACCAATAATGCGTTTTGTTGATTATTCATATAAAGTTTTTACGAATTGCCCATTTTACAAACCGTGAACTTTGTGAATCCCGCCCCAATGGAGTAAAATAAACTATTAACTAGCAAAATAATTCGTCCACGTCTCAAAACTAAATTTAAACTTAACACGGGGTACTCTCGCCCCAAAATAGAGAGCATTAATTGAAAAAGCAACGCTTATTGAAGTAATTCCTTCAAACAGGGGTCTTTTAATTGAGGAATTGAGAAGGGTGCTTTTTGATGGAGGGCGTCAAACCAAACCATTACCGGTACCATTCCCCACAATATCCTTTAATGAGGGGTGGACTATAAGCCGAGAAGGGGTACAGTGTCAAATCGAAATGAGGGGCTAGGTATTTATGTACACGCAATATTATATATTTTGTCTTACCTTCGTTGACATCAATAACATTGACCCTGTAAAACTGAATATTTTCACTTCCTTGAAGGGGTGAGTCCCAGGCTACCTCGAGCTCCGTATCCGAGACAGTCCTGGTGCGGACATTCAAGGGAATACCAGGTAAAGTGATCCCAGGCGTGGTAGGTTGGCTCTACGAAATTAAAGCAAACAAGGTGACGTGTTTAAATACAGGGTAAATAAAACTGATCCCTTAAAATCAACTTAATACTGATAAATCAGTTAAATTTTTAAATCTGAATTCTGTAATAAAGTCGAAAGACAATCATACTTGATCTGGTGCGGAAGTTGTTGTTTCTTGATCTGGGATGGCCGTTGTTACTTGATCTGGCGCAGACGTTGTCACTTGTTGGTCTGGTGCAGAAGTCGTTTCTTCTTGATCTGGTACAGAAGTTGGCGTTCCTTTTTCTGAGGCAGGTGTGGTTACCTGATCGGGCGAAGGCGTCGTCTCTTCCTTATCTGGTGAAGAAATTGTCCCTTCTTGGTCAGGCGAAGTAGTTGTCCCTTCTTCATCTGGCGAAGACGTCGTCCCTTCTTCACTATGCGAGGTAGTTGTCCTTTCTTCAACTGGTGTAGACGTCGTCCCTCCTTCTTCTGGCGAAGAGGTCGTTCCTTCTTCACCTGGCGAAGAAGTTGTCCTTTCTTGGTCAGGCGAAGTAGTTATCCATTCTTGGTCAGGCGAAGTAGTTGTCCCTTCTTCATCTGGAGAAGAGGTCGTCCCTTTTTCAACTGGCGAAGACGTCGTCCCTTCTTCACTATGCGAAGAAGTTGTCCTTTCTTCAGCTGGTGTAGACGTCGTCCCTCCTTCTTCTGGCGAAGAAGTTGTCCCTTCTTGGTCAGGCGAAGTAGTTGTCCCTTCTTCATCTGGAGAAGAGGTCGTCCCTTTTTCAACTGGCGAAGACGTCGTCTCTCCTTCTTCCGGCGAAGAGGTTGTGAGCCCTTCTTCTGGCGAAGACGTCGTCCCCTCTTCATCTGGCGAAGCAGTTGTCCCTTCTTGATCAGGCGAACTAGTTGTCCTTTCTTCAACTGGCGAAGACGTCGTCCCTTCTTCATTATGCGAAGTAGTTGTCCTTTCTTCAACTAGCGTAGACGTCGTCCCTTCTTCACTATGCGAAGTAGTTGTCCTTTCTTCAACTGGCGAAGACGTCGTCCCTTCTTCACTATGCGAAGTAGTTGTCCTTTCTTCAACTGGCGTAGACGTCGTCCCTCCTTCTACTGGCGAAGAGGTCGTTCCTTCTTCACCTGGCGAAGAAGATGTCCCTACTTGATCAGGCGAAGTGGTTGTCCCCTCTTCATCTGGAGAAGACGTCGTCCCTTCTTCACCTGTAGAAGTCGTCCCTTCTTGAACTGGCAAAGAAGTTGTCCCTTTTTCATCTGGGGAAGACGTCGTCTCTTCTTCTTCTGGCGAAGAGGTCGCCACCTCTTCATCTGGAGAAGAGGTTGTCTCTTCTTGATCTGGAGAAGTGGTTGTCCCCTTCTCAACTGACGAGGATGTCGTCCCTCCTTCTGGCGCAGACGTCGTCCACCCTTCATCTGGCGAAGAGGTCGTCCCCTCTTCATCTGGAGAAGACGTCGTCCCTTCTTCACCTGGCGAAGAAGTTGTCCCTTCTGGATCTGGTGCGGATGTCGTGTCTTGTTGATCCGGCGAAGTCGTTGTTCCTTCTTGACCTGACGAAGATGTCGAAGATGTCCTTTCTTGATATGGCGAAGAAGTTGTCTCATCTTCATCTGGCGAAGATGAAGACGACGTTATTTCTTCATCTGTCGAAGACGTTGTCCTTTCTTGATCTGGCGACGATGTTGTCCTTTCTTGATCTGGCAAAGACGTCGTCCCTTTTTCGTCAGGTGATGATGTTGTTCCTTCTTGATCTGGAGAAGATGAAGACGTCTTTATTTCTTGATCTGGCGAAGATGTCGTCCCTATTTCGTCAGGTGATGATGTCGCCCCTTCTTGATTTGGTGAAGACGTTGTTCCGTCTTGATCTGGCGTAGAGGTTGTCCTTTCTTGTTCTGCTTCAGCCGTTGTCCCTTCTTGATCTGGAGGAGAGGTTGCTCTTTGTTGATCTGGCGAAGGGGTCGTCCCTTCTTGATTTGGAGAAGACGTTTTCCCTTCTTCATCTGGTGAAGACGTTGTGCCTTCTCGAACTGATGGTGACGTTGTTCCTTCTTGATCCGGTGCAGAGGTTGGCCCCTCGTGATCTGGTACAGAGGTTGTTCCATCTTGACCTGGGCCAGTACTCGTTGTTACTTGTTCATCTGGCGGGAGCGTTGTTCCTTTTATCTCTAGAACGGGTGTTGATGATGTCTCTTCGTGATCCGGAGAAGACGTTACCTCTTCACTTGATGAGGAAGTTGTCTCTTCTTGATCTGGTGTAGATGATATATATTCTTCATCTGTTGTGGTAGATAATGTGGTTACTTCTACTAAGAAGGAAGTGGTCACTTTTTCTGACGGCGTGGTTGTTAGTATTCCTTCATCAGATGTTGTTGGTCTAGGCTCCGTTGTAGTCGCAGCTGGCATAGTGGTAGGCTTTCCTTCAACACCTGAATAAACATGAGTAAATATTGTGGTACGAAAATTTAGTTATGCAAATGAAGACCCTCTTGGTGTTCCCCTTTCTTTTATAAAAAAGATAATACTTGGCATTATGATGATTATAGAGGCACTGCGGGGGTAGAGGGTCTTCACTGAGAATATAGGATGGGGATTCTAGGCCTGGTTATTCTAGCGGCCACCCTTACTTTTACTGCTCCTTGGTTCGTCAATTTTAACGGTTTTACAACTTTTGTTAAAATAAAACATGAGAATTGATAAAGCCACTTACAGCGCTCTTAAAACGTTAAATACGCCAATCAAATCGTGCCGGGTCAGAATTGATTCTGGTATTGATGTACTTAGTTCGCCTGAAGGACAGACCTTTTACTACGTGCGGTTTGTGGGGCATGCTATCTACGTAGATACGCAAACGCATAATGACAACTCAAACATACCTGACTGTTTAATGAAGACATGCGGCGGAAATGATAGGTCATTCACGTGAGGAAAGGACATAAGAAGACTCAAATCCTTACACAGGTAACACGCTTGGCTACCACCCTCCCACCACTCGACAGCTCCACAGCCTTCACGGCAATAGCCTTGACATTCCTCCTTGGTTGTGCCTCTGACGACCAACATTCGGCCTAATGGTGTACACCAATATGGCGAATAATCCACCCATTTTGCATCTACAATGTGATGATAGTCATTTAATCAAATTGAACACTTGGATCCTTCTCACTGAACTTTTCTTTTTTTCATTTTGACTCCCCCCCCCCCCCCCCTACGTTGTAGCATTCATAAACACCAACAAGAATACAGGTTTACGAAATCGTTGAAACGAAGATCAATTCAACTGTTCAAAATGAAATCAACGAATGCTGTAGATCCTAATGACTTACCTTTCAGTCAAAGCGAACTCCGACTATTGATAGATAGCTAAAGATGAAACCAGCCCAATTCTAAAGTTTATATTGATAAAGCGCTTAAAAAAGGATTGTTGTACACGATTTCGTTTTTTAGTGGAGGCAGCGTTGTCTACTGGTTAGTGCGCTGGACTTGTACTCTGGAGGTCCCGGGTTCAAATCCTCCTCCGTGCCACTAGATGGGTTTGTCAACTCCTCCTCCTCCCTTGGGCTTTTTCGTTGCTCCTCCGGTCTACGCTTTGTAAATATCCAACTGGTCAGCCTCCTGCCAGTTGGGGTTTTTAACAAGTTTCTGTTCCATTTATAATATTTATTTATTTATTTATTTATTTATTTATTTATTTATTTATTTACAGCGTCCTAAATAAGCACAGTAGTGTTAAATACATTAAAACTTAAATAAAGTGATTGACTTATTTTGATATTATTTATACAAAAAAATATTCGTTCAATCGCATGATTGTTCCTAGCTATACAGGCCACGTGCACGATAGGGAGCAAATTGGTATTCTGAAAGAACGAGGGCATTAACGTTTACCCATTGCGCAACAATATGACACAGTTAGAATATTTCGCCAAACTGGAAATATCATAAATATTTAACGGTGCAAAAACTGTGACCTTTTGAGCCACGTGGTCTTTCACAAGAGTTGCATAAAACTGAAGAAGCATTCACTCTCAGTTCAGCGTTGGCGCGAGAATAAGGACGTTTTATGTTTATATTACGGAGGATTTTCCGTCAATCACAATCCTTTGCAGGAGTACCCGACGAAGCCGCTCAACAAAAAAACCCGCTCGACAGGCGGCAATTACGCTGGCTGGGAAATATAAGCGTTAGGTCATTTCCTGGCTGGGATTTTCGTTCAGCGTCTGCCTTGCTATTAAAACACTGTCCCTTGCTGGAAAAAGTGACTTGTTTGTTTTTCCTGGCTGTGACTTTTCGCAAAACTGCCTCCGTCCTCGCAGCCTTTGCAAATATCATTCCCAAGAAGCCCAGGGTATAGAGCGGTTTTCACTTGAGTGTCGAAAGTTAATTGCGTTTGCTTTGGTTTTGCATTTCTACGCTTAGTGATTGGCTTAAAAATCTCGCGCCACTTTCTTAGCCAATCAGAACTAAAACCAAAACCAATCGTGACTCGCTCGCGCACGTTTTCCCGCGCTTCCTACCAGCTACATATATTTGCTTCGTGTTTTGATTGGTTCACTGGATTGTCAATGTTGTTTCTGATTGGCCAGAGTAATTACTTTGGTTTTGGTTTTACGACACTCAATTGAAAACTGCTCTATCAGTAATTCTAAAACTAGAGTGTGGAATCGTAATAGAAATACTGAAAACTGTTCAAAAATAGAACTTTGAAAACATTATGTTTGCGTAGAAATTGAATTGCAGGTGCTGTTTTGTATCGGCCTGATACATCTATCCCCCCCCCCCCCCCCCCAACCCCGCTTCTCCAAGACACGCTGTTAAGTTGCATTCACAGAATATGTAACGCATTTTGCCCTGTTTCCTCTACTAAATGCTCGCCTGGCGAAGTGCCCTCAAATTCGAAATTTTGGCTGAGGATCTGCCGGACTGTTCTCGAAACTTCCGAGTCAAGCCACCTCACTGACCTCAGGCGATTATAATATACAAAGTGTAACAGACTTTTTCCAATAAGCAAACATACCCTGCATGTTTCTACCGTTTCAGACCTCCTGGTAGGCTTTTGTACATTATGCTAGCATTTTTTTGAGCATTTTAGTGAGGCAAAAGCATTGAGCATTATTCGAGCATTTTATCGGCATTTTCCCGGAAAATTGATTTTTTTTTCCCGAGAAAATAAAAAAGAAATTAATTTTTTAGAGAAAATGAAGACTAAAACTCAAAATTCAACTACAAATAACATTCTAGAGATAGTCAACTACTTTTTGTACTTAGCCTCGTAGATGATTTCGAGGATTATGTTTTTTGCCTGTATTTATGAACTTGTATACGTTGTCTTCTTTCCCTCCCTTCTTCTCTTTTTTCCCTTATTCTATCTTTATTATTTACTTTTGTTGTTACTAACTGAACACTTGTGCGTTTTTGTAAGTGTTAACAGTTAACACCATGTTGAAATTAACCGGTGGAATAATGAGCATTATCCGAGCATTTTAGTGACTTTTTTGGGGGAGAACGAGCATTTAACTGGGAAAAATGGAGCATTAAGGTGGAGCATTTTAGTGGGGAAACAAAAGCATAATGTACAAAAGCTTACCTCCTGGCCCTCTATACCGAGAAGAGAACACGCTCAAAATGCCAGGAATGTGAAAATTCGCCTAGAGAAACCACAAGAATTTATTCCGCCAGGCTTAAGTTGAGCAACTAGTTACAGCAACTGGAGTAGTAGTGGTTTTGTGTATAATGTTGTGGGGTTCACTTTCTATACAATAGCAACGTTGTCAGTATTAAATCGGTTCTGTTTCAATTTTATGTTACGCTAGGTAACTAGGTTTTGAAGAAAAAATGAAATATCCATTCTCATTCAATAAGTTGACCAGAGATTATCAGGTCAAAAAGACAACCCTTTCCGGTCCCGAGATCGGTCAAAATAAAAATTCTCTATAGTAGTTACAAACATTTCTTTTAATGCGACTTCTGGGAATTTGGTATTAAATCAAGACAACAACGAAACAACAATCAGCTAGTTGATAACATTACATAGATTTCTGTTAACAGTTTATCTGATGACATGTTGTTGAGATTGGACGTACGTACGTGACACGACCGTTTAGGGCTAAGCTTATGTAGACAACAACGGTGTTTGTCATTTCAGTAAATTTAAAGAATTTTTACCTGAGACGTTGAAAATATTTGACGGTAGAAATGTTTAATAGTGCTGGCTGAAATTAAGCAGTGAAGCGCTGGCTGAAATTAAGCAGTGAAGGAAACTGATATTCTTTTCCTCGACCCTCTCAGTTTAAAATATTTTTTCTGATCCCCAATTAAATTTCTGCTGCATGCATGGCGTAAGGTCTTATTAACAAGAATTGTATGACTCTTATCTTCATACGATATCTATGACTATCTGTTACCTACATCTCATCAAGTGCCAATTTAAGAAATAGTTCGAAACTATAAAATACACTCGAAGCCAACACACTGTTATGGACTGTTATTGAGTGTTTTCGCAAGAAACTCTGCGAACGTATTTTTATGCAAAGCTACATAGGTCGATTAACCCCTTTTTCGTTTGTTTACTTCACCCTTTGAAACACAAGCACCAAGCAGAAACGTAATTCATATACCCGCTGAGAACGAAAGGGAATGTCTTAAATTTAGGTAATTTATTTCTTTTTTCCTCGTTTTTTACAAAGCCGGTAAGCTCTCGTATAATATAGTCGCACTGCATACCAAATCCATGCAAATACATACCAAATTGTGATCCCCTCTCGGCGTCACAATTCTTCGTTTTCTAAATCGTTTCGCACCCCGAGCTCACGTATAAATCGGATTGGGAGCCCGAAGCAATTGGAATTTGACGAAAGCGTTTTAGATTAAGCTTATTTATGATAACAATATTTGTTTAAATGACAAAGAAGCTTACCTTGGGATAGACCGAGGGGTGCAAAACAAATTAGTGCAAGGAACAAACTCGGTACTAACATACGCGCCATTTCGACGGTGACTCAGAACTCAGCCTTCTTCCCGAGTGCAAACAAACCTACATGTTGAAAATCACAAGGAAGAAAAAAAAAGCAGTTCAGAATGAAAAGAAACACAGTTTTGAGCTTCAAAGCATAAACGAATACCTCTCTTCCTTATGTTGCCTTGAGAAACGAAGCACTTGCTGGACCGTGTCTGCGGAAATGTGGAAAGGATTAACAGTGGTTTGCGCCGGAATCTAAATTATGTCGCCTGGTGTAAATTTTCTTCAGATGGAGCGCGCTTTCACGGCTGAACAAACGTTTGTTTTATATTGATTATTGCTTTTTCAAACCCCTGGGTATGTTGACGCACAGTTTACATGCAATAATCTTGGCAAGTCTAGACTTTGAGCAGTTTTTAAATGGTTTTAAATATTATTGGAATCCTTCTCGCTCGGTTAGAGAATTTACTCATCCCTTGTAAATGTCTTAGATTAAAAAAGAGTGACTTATAATAAAAGGGATTCTAGTTTTTCGTATTTAAGAGATTTCTTTCTGCCCAAGTTATGATTATAGCTTCTGACCTAAGATTGAAAACAACATGTTTAACTGACATATTAATTACAACGATAAATATGTACTAATACAATAAATCTTTCAGCGATGATGTTGTTTTGAAAGGCGTCCTGCTATTCGCGCAAAACCACGCTATGTTCGGCATCCACGCGAGGAATTCCTGAACAGTGAAACCGCAGTAACAAAGTGCTAGCCACTGTGAAAATACCTTCGTTTTAACTAAGGATTATTTAAGGGCCACTCTGTTCAAATATATTTTACTGTTGGTAGCTTTAGCACGTTATACCGGAGACTTTGTTAATTATACAGGGCTTCCTTTGTTTCACCGTACAGGCAAGACGATCTTCCTTGACTAAAAACAGAATGAATTTTTAAGCAAGAGGGAATGTAAGAAAATATAATTTTCTTTCGATCCCTGGTGAAGCGAATGAAGAGCAAAACAGTTTAAAAACCAGCAGGCCGACTGAGTATAATATTGACTTGCGTCGCTCGCTATCGCGACTTCGTCGCTCCAAAGAGTCGACTTGGGGCAAGTCTACAGACACCCTTTTGAGGTCTTATATGAAGATTGATTCGCGGTCGGAAATCGTCTTGGTTTTTACACACATTGGGGTTATTTTATATTTTCTCTATTTATATTTTCTCTCTGGCTCATTTACAAATACGGTTTCGTCTCGATCAACACCAATTTATCTTTGCCTGCTATTCAGTGACCCACGATGAAAATTCTCTATTTTAGCTTAAAATAAACTTCTGCACAAGACTAAATCGGGAATTAAAATCAAACGTTATTGGTGTTAGAAATTAACAGCTTTAATTAATTTGCTAATCATTTGCTGTCAATATTGTAGAATCAATACAACACCTCTAGTATTACCATCGTATAAAACGTTTTCTTGTATCGTCGACTTTTCTGTTACGACTCAGGGAGGTGGTTTGGATGTTTTTTTTTTTTTTACCGGATGAAAGTGTAATTTACTTTAATTCGATTCGTTCAATTAAATCTGCGACTGAGTTATAACCTAATTAGTCACAACACATACTTGTGTCGATAGGCTGCTGAGCTAACTATCCCGTTTATCGTCATTATCACTTGCGGATTACGTGCCGAAAGCGCAAAACGTTGGTTGCAACGAGTGGGATTGGGACCTTGTCTAAAAGCGGTCACGGGACTGGGACTGAGACGGTTAAGAGAAGGACCATTTTTTTGGAGGGGTGGTATGAATAATATAGAAAAAATTGTTTGCAGGGCCTAGAAAGACAAAATAAATTGTTTGCAAACACAAACACGTGTATGCAGAGTTGCATAATTTAAGCTAAAACATAGTTTGCAGAGAAAAATTTTTCATACCCCGCCTCTAAGCAAAAAATTGGTCCGTCCCTTATAAGGTGAGACAGGGTGGGGGGGGGGCCTTAAAAGGCGAGACAGGGTGGGGGGGACTCTGGGGGTGCTGAAAACCCCATTACCGCCAGACATTCGGCGATTACCATAGTAACGCGAATAAATTGGTAAAAATAGGATGCCCAGCAAGCGTGCACTGCAGGCGGTTTTCTTTTTGCTCTCCTATAGAATGTGTTCGTGGCGGCCATGTTTGAGGAGTGAAACAATAAAATATATTTGCATAAAAATGATTTTTTTTTCCCAAAGGAAAATCATTCTATTGTTTCACTCCTCCAATATGGCCGTCATGAACACACTCTATTCACCTTAATTCCTTCTTCTTTATGCTTCCTTTTTCGTTTGCTCGTCCCTCAAAATTGGAGAGCCTGGAACATATTTTCATGACATAAAAAAAAACACACAACACAAGAACTGCAATTTTAATTTTTATTACCTCACAGTTATGCCTTATCACCCCCAGGGGGGTACTCTGGCTTGTAAATGACGGGGGTGATCGAATGGAGGCAAAACTCAGGACCCAAGAAAATCCCTAAGTCTTCCGACATTACCCAAAAAAATCCCTGGACCAAAAATAACCCCCCAAAAAATGCCTTGTCAAATTACCCCTAAATTGCAAGGAGAAGCAAAAATATAACGCAGAAAAGTCTTAAACAATTGAACGCCGGGTTTGTTTATTCATCATACCAAAAATAAGCCAAAAAAATCCCCTATTTAAAAATCAAGTCACCCAAAAAAATACTTGCCAAATTTTCCAACCGAAAAAAATCCTGGAATCGAAATTTTCAAACCCCAAAAAATCCTTTGATCATCCCCGTCATTTTCAAGCCGGAGTACCCCCCCTGGGCACACAACTAAGCTAAAAATTCCATTAATTACGAAGTCAGCCAATCAGAATGTTTTATTGCTGGTGCAATAATTTCTAAGTGTTAGACAAGAAAAGTTTTTGTAATTGCTTTCCTCGGTTATTAAGTCTCGTAATAAGTCTCAATTATCAACCTTGCACGGGAACATACCACACGATTTTCTCTCCGTACGGCCACACGCTTGATTAACAATGAAGAATTATCAGGGCTCATTTTTTAGGGGTGTAAGAAATATAGAGGAATACATGGTGGTGAAAAGATATGAATTGTATGATTTAGTGGCAAAAACATGCAAGATCTCACGAGTGAGCACTGCTTTTTTAATTCTAGAATGTCCTTGTGAGACTGTATTGGGTGTCATCAATAATCCTTCCAATTCGAAATTTTGTAAAACCATCTTCGTCAAAAAATCTCATATTTCAAAAAAAACAGTAGGACTTACTAAATTATCGAAACCATGTATTCGAAATTTAGAATCGTGATTAAAACAATGTTCGCCAACGTATGAAATGTCATTATATCAGTTAAAATAAGAAATGCATTATTTTATAAAATTATTTTCCATTTAATTAATTTATTATATAATTTAATTTATATAATTTAATTTGAGCTTAAATCTTAGTATTTTAAAATTTAAATTTTTTTAACTTTTATTTTAGGTACACTGCAAGTATTTTTGTGATTTTTATTTTATTTTTGCTATATTAGCTATTCAACTAGAGTCTTACATGCTTAATTATTTACTAATAAGTTATATCATATAATTCGTTTTATCATAATTCGTTCATACAATTGATTAAATGATAATTGTAATGAATGACATAATGTATAATTCGATATATCATACACTAATAATATGATATATCGGTTAATATCATACAATTGATTAAATGAATTAATTATTCATTAATTCATTTATTGAATTGTACTATATAACAAATATCATCATAAAATTCATTATCTCATATAATAAACTGTACGATAAAAGAATTATGATATACGAATTATATGATGTAATTAATCATATGATATAATTAATTGTGTGAAAGTAATATATAATGACATATCATAGTATAAGAGGAAAATTGTTTAAATCATGAATCTACAGTTTAGAATATATGGTCTCAAATAATTTTGCAAGCCATATTGAATCACTTGAAATACAAGGTTTTTCTTGAGGAAAATGGTTTCACATAATTTGAAATGGATTTTATTCGATTGCTTTCAAATACACCGAGCTTCGAGACACAATGGTTTGGGAGTAGGTTTTCTTAACCCGTGAAGCAAAATGTAAATTAAACGGAAGTGTCAACTATTTTACCCAAACAGAATGCGTAACAAACGAGTCGAATCTTTTAACTTTATCTATAACTACTCAAGGATCTATTTAACGGGTTGAGTAAAACCACTGTGGATTAATTTAAACTATTTGTAGGAGCAATGATCATGAATTGGCCTGCTAACATGGGATCCTGTACTGAAACCTTACTAGAATGATTAAGAGATCATTTCTCCTTACTATACATAAAGTGTTAAACAACGAGTAATTATATTCTCTCAAAAAGCAGTGTTTTCGTTATGTGGTACCAAATTCTCACAACGTGCCTTGATCATTCACTATCCTATTGCCATAAAAATATTCATCAACTGATCCAAAAGAGGTCGTGTTTTCACGGTGGCCATACCGGTGTCTACAAAATCAGGATTCAAAATGTTTTCGTTGAATAGCCAGTCAATACTCATTAATCAAAGACTAAAAATTTCACGTTTATAGAAACGTAAAAATGGCCGCCGTGACGTCACAGGAAACGCGCGCCTGTTTTTAAACGATCCTTACGCATGGGTTGTTCATTGATAGAAGCAAATGGTTTATAACTGGAATCGATGCTCGAGCAACTTCGACAGTTTACCTGACGTCTTTGACCATCAGTTCTGTTTTCGTTTGATAACCACAAGTCTTAGTGTATCTGGTCTAAAGGTGGGCTGCAATGGGCCAAGAAAGACCTGCTAACTGCTTTCCCATGTCGTTGCTTTGTGCAGATATAGAGTAACTGGCCGGTAACTCAATGGAATTGCATAAGTCTTGAGAACGTAGTTGTAGACTGCCTAGGCCCATGACAGCTGTTCTGGGACAGCTCTCAGAAGACGACTGGCTGACCAACTGGCTTGATGTCAGGATCACTGCGCCGCCCTCTTACTCATAAAGGCGTGGTGAGGCCAACCACTCTAAAGCGACAAGTATATCATTGTTGACTTGGCATGCCGTTTCATTGCTGAAAATAAAGGTGAAAGAGATCGTATTTAGAGAGACTCTGCTAATATCTTTTAAAAGACACATATTGCTTTACAAAAATACTCTTCGTCAATCAATTCATGTCTCGAATGCGGAGACTCTTCAAACATGCAAGGCACATCAATACTCATACTAGTGCTCAAGATTTCTGTCAACTTGAGCACAGGGCAAGAAGTTAGGGGAAAGGGCGGACGGCACTAACCCTCAAACGTTTATCATCAAACCACAGCACAAAATTGAAGCCTGATGAGGAATTAATAATCTGAAATTGTCAGTAGCTTGACCAGAAATTTTATTTAGGCCCAAT
Source organism: Oculina patagonica (assembly GCF_052425735.1). Classification (NCBI taxonomy): domain Eukaryota; kingdom Metazoa; phylum Cnidaria; class Anthozoa; order Scleractinia; family Oculinidae; genus Oculina; species Oculina patagonica. Next base: position 30,696,863 of record NC_135765.1, on the reverse strand, counting down.
ACAGTCATAAGACTGCAAACACTTCATCTAAGGTGATCCAGTGTGGCTGGAGTGCTTGCCACGTGACTAACCTAGGCCAAAACGGCAACCCTTATCCAAAATCTAACCCTAACCCTAACCCCAACCCTACCCTAAACCATAAGCCCTAACCCAGCAACCCCAATCCAGGCACTTTTTTAGCATGAGCCTAGTCCCAGCTTTTTACTCTGTGGTGTGTTAGTTCTGTTCACGTGACCTTTATTGTCCTCGTTAAAAATACATGCAGCTTCAAACTTACCTCTCTTAACCATATGGCCTTGTTTCCAAGATGCAGATCCTGAAAGCTAAAGCAGCAGGAAGGATCAGCTGGCCTCTCTGGTGGCGGGAAAGATGATCATCAGAGCCCGTAGTCTGAACAATGTAGGATTGCTCAAATAGTAGAATCGGCAGGCCTGTCTGGTGGAAGGGAAATGATACTCAGCTTCTGAGGCACTAGGAAGAATCGGCACTGTTTGGTGGCGGAGAAGATCATCCACGGAGTCTGAAATTTGCAGGATACAGCTTGCTGTAGCAGCACAAAGAATCAGCATGTTTTTCTGGTGACGGGGAGGATGATCTGCAGAGCCCGTAGTCTGTAGGATATTGGATGCTGAAACATGCAACAGGAAGTAATGGCATGCCTGTTCTGTGGCGGGGGAAGGTGATCCTCAGAGCACGGAGTCTGTAGTTTTGCCGCCGAGTGCCTTAGCTGAGAGTCTGTTGTCTGATCAAAGATCGGTATTATGCCATTCTGGTGTAAATCTGCTCGAGTTCTTAGCAAACTTTCCAAACTAAAGAGCATATCCGCTTAGAGGTCATAAACTGCATTGGAGATATAGTTTGAATGATTCTGCATGATTACGTACGAAGCTGCAAGATATAAAGTGTACTACACAACTGCACAAGTTAAGAGATATATTGCCAAGACATATTCCACTTATAGCTACATATAGTCAGGGCACATATGGAATATGCAGCCAAGGAAGAGAGATAGAACGAGATCTTAGGCTGGAATGGAGTGGGGGGGGGGGGGAGGGGGGGGAATGATAAAAATTGTGGCTTTTGGTGACTATAAGCTACTATAGTCTAAGATTGCTTAATCCGGGGACTTGAATATTCGACCACATGAATATACATGTGAGATCATGTGTTAACAATGTTATCGGTACCCAAAGGCAGTTTTCACGGATTATAAGATTACTGTACTTGGAGAAACTTAAAGTAAGCTAGACTGATCGAAGAAAAGTGTTATAACTAGATTCGACCCGTATAGTAGCCGGCGAAAATTGCACATGGTACTCACAATCAAGCATCACTGGGGAAAGCTCCATCCTTTGTAGATGTCAATGGCCCTATCGCTTTTTTTTTTTATCTAGGGTTCATCGAAGTATTAAGCACCAAGGAAACCTGTAAAGACTTAACTTCCAGATAAGTTAATAACAAACAAAAACATGACTTAAGTCGCTCACTTTCGCTTGCCACGAGGCCGGTTTTCTGTCGGTTAGGACATCTGCATGACTACTTTCCTGTTGTACATCAAAGCATGCGCTGATATTGTATGTCGGCGAAACCACCCGACATTTTGCCACACGCGTGCGTGAGCACTTAGCCAGTGATAAGGCCTCTCACATTTTTAAACACCTTCAGAATTCTGAACGTTGTCGCTCCTTGTGTTCAATAGATTGCTTTCATATTTTAGATCACGCCTCTACCAGCTTTCAACTTAAGATAAAGGAGGCTATCCATATTCAAAAGGAACTACCTTGCCTCAATCAGCAATTACACCATGTAAATCTTAAATTATCCTTCTAATTCACACATTTTCACGTTCTGTTGTTACTACTTGTCTTAATTAGCATTTTTTGTCTACTTATTATTCAACTCTCTGTGCTTTGTAAACCATTCAACAAAAGCTGACAGATGCTCTGCTCAGATGTCTTTAAAACTTAAAAAAATGTCGTTTTTCTTAAAATCTTTACGTGTCTGCTGTTCTTAAGACCTTATGCGCTGATATGCAGATATGAGAATACTCTTCAGGCAAAGTCAAAACTTTCATATTATTTGAAATGGAAAACATTAAAGCAAGCAAAGAGTTAAATCTACGCAGTAATACTTACGAAGTCTCCTTTACCTGTAAGAAAAGGATAGGTGTGTGGAGTGCTGAACAGTTAGATACAGATGGTCACACGTGGTTTATTTATCTGTAATTCAAAACGAAAAAGGAATACAAAATCAGAGTTAAGCTTGTATAAACATAACAATGTGCAGCTACTAACGTACCCCACTCTTTAATGGCGTGATGTCGTTCAGATACAATCTGGAGACTTCAAGCTCCTGGTGTTAACTGACGTAAACTTTGTCTTTTTGTTGTTTCTTTAGCAAAAGCAACGCCAAACAAAAAAAACAGGTTGTTAGAATTGTTAGTCCCCGAAAATGGACACATATTGTACGGCGCCACGTTTGAAGCCGACGAAAATGGGCGTAGCTAGAATCCACAAGGACATGTAAGGTTGACAACTCTTCCGAGTCATCCCCGAAAATGGAGACCTTAACACAAAAAACAAAAGAATCCAATTAACAGTGCCTTGTGTTAACTGACAGTGAACACTGTATTTTCGTTGTTTTCTTTCTAAAGCAACGCAAAACGAAAAACCAGGTTGTGAGAATTTGTTCAGTGTCCCCGAAAATGGACATATATTGTACGGTACTCCGTTTTACCCCGACGAAAATGTGCGTATCTAGAATCCACCAGAACGCGCGAGTTGACAAACTCGTCCGAGTCATCCCCGAAAATGGACGACCTTAACACTGGACAAACTTTGGATACAATTAAGGGTTACATTTACAGAGCAATACTTACAAGTCTCCTTTACTTATAAGAAAATGAAAAGGTGTGCAGGGTGCTGAACAGTCAGGTACAGATAATCGCACGTGCCTTATCTACCTGTACTTCAAACCGAAAAAGGAACAAAAATGTGAGTTCACCTTGCATAAACATAACGATGTGCAGCTAGCAACTTACCTCAGTCTCTAATGGCGTGATTCAGATCCAATTTGGAGAAAGTGCCTTGTGTTAACTGACGATGAACATTGTCTTTTCGTTGTTTCTTTAGTTGAAGCAACGCCAAACAAAAAACCAGGTTGTAAGAATTCGTTTGTCCCCGAAAATGGACATATATTGTACGGTACCATGTTTTCCGCCGACAAAAATGGGCGTAGCTAGAATCCATCAGAACGCGCGGGTTGACAAACTTGTCCGAGTCATCCCCGAAAAATGGACGACCTAAACACTCGAAAAAGTTCTTTGACGGATACAATTGAAGGAATTACTACGTCCCCGAAAATGGACGCTAGAAAAAAATGAGACTTGCAACCTTTCACCGTTAACAAATAATTTGCAGTCCTAAAATTACCAAGAGCGATCTCAACAGAGAAGGAGCCGGTCGGAGAGAGAAGGGGTAAAAACGAGACTGTGAGTCGGTTGTGTGTGCAAATTAGTTATTATATATTAATACCAATTAATTTCAGCATTTAGAACAAAGTGACACAAAAGTAAAAATGTTTTTTGTTTATTCTTAACTGAACATATCACTAACTACACACAGTACAGATATTCAGTTCATACAAAATGCTTTCAACCTGATAGCGTCCTGGCAGATGAAGCTGAAGTACGCTAAACCGACATTTACCTTGTGTTAACCGTAAACGTCGTTTCTTTGTTGTGTCTTTGCTAAAAAGAAACGCCAAAATAAGAACTTTTCCTGTAGGTGGTTAGAATTCGTTGCACCCGCAAATGAAACACGTTTTATACGCCTCCGAAAACTGGCGTACTTGGGACCCGACCTGAGGTAACGCGAAGTTGACGAAATTAAAGGCTCGACTATGCAAGTCATCCCTGAAAATGCTGAAAAATGAAATGCCTACGTTGGAAGCTGAGATGCTTGAAAAAAATCTTGTTGAAATAAAATATCATGTTCTGCGTCCCCGAAAGTAGCCTGCGAGAGCAGACGCATTTCCGGCCGTCGCTTCTCTCCGCCGAAAAATATTTTTCGGCGGAGAGAAGCGACAGCCGGAAATGCGTCTCTCTCGCAGGCTACCCCGAAAGTGGACGCTTGGAGAACGAAACCAGCCAGAAATAAATGACATAAGAATGTGACAGGACTGCCTGCAAATCCCTGAAAAGCAAAATTCGACCAAGCAATCTTTTTGTGCAACATTTATTTACATCTTCAAGTTGAGCGCACCAGGAATTACATACAGCTGATATTCAGTTCTTACAGTATTTTTATAAACCGGAGGCGGAACTGGAATCCGTTACGTCCCCGAAAATGGACGATTTAGTGCTTCGCATGTACTCATATACTCAGTGCAGTTTCCGGATGTAATTTTAAAAGCGTCGTACAAGCCTACAATAACGAACCGTTTTTAATACTGGAAAGCGTTTAGAAGATACCATTTTAAAGCGACGAAGACGTCCCCGAAAGTGGACAAGTTAAAGTTTGCAACATAAACATAATCCCGTGCCCACCCCGATAGCTTTAAAGCAGCGGTAAGCGTTCATCTCATCCCCCCCCCCCCCCACCCAAAAAAATCGACAAAAAACTCTTTAGAGTTAGTTATTCATCCAGACAAAAGAAACTCACAAAGTAACAACAAAACACACTGTTAACTGAATCGTATTTTTATTACCAAATTATTGTTTCATGCCGCTCGTTTTTGCTCCCGAAAATGAGCCTTGACGGAAAACAAGATCTTAAGTATAAACTTTCTACATGGATTTATTTTTAAGTATTCTGTAAACAACAACAACAACAGATAGTTAAAAATGCCTCATAACACTAGACATAAACGTGCTACGTCCCTACTATGCTTAAAAGAATATTATAATACTTCGTTAGGTACATAGCCTTAGATGATTCCACAGGACCTAAAGTAATCCATGAGGGGGTGCGCTCCTATTTGAAAAAAAAAAGTGCCCAGAGAAACCAAGAATGTTCCCGTGCCTGTAAAACTTGACACTGCTTGTGGAACACTCAGGGCTGCTCGGACATTTATATGGGGTTCGTATCGGCCTGCTATCGAGACAAACGCGATACCAGGCCCTTGTCGTAGATTCTCGGTTATAGCCGAAAGCCGATCATATTTCGAAGCGTTCCGAAAGCAACCGAACCGAAACGTTCACCGATCGCGAGCCGGAGCCGAAGCAAGGCTATGTTGTATGACGCTGGAAGGCAACCCGCACTTCATTCCACACTGCCTGTTTCGCCTTTGTGTGTTCTGGAGTAAATTTAGTGGTTTTTTTTCAAACAACAGACAATTGAGGTTCGAGTCTCAAAGGAAACAAACATTGTGGTAAGGAGCGCGTGTTGCACTTCCAAAGTCTTACAGCATTCATCCGCGCGTGCTTTCCACGCGTGTCACGCGTGTGGCAAAAACAACAACAACACAAGTACAACAACAACAACCTTTATGTTAACATTTTATAAATATGATTTTATATTACCTTAGAACGTTTTTAATTAATAAACAATTATTCACCGACCTCAGAATGAATAATCAGTTGTTGTAGCATGTACCACATCAGTGAATAAAGGTGAACACGGTAAATGAGACATATTTTGCCAAATCTTGGTAATTAACTGAAAATCTTCAAACACGCTTTTTGTGCTAACTAGGCTATGATGTGGAGACTCCAAGCGCCCGAAATTAAACCAATATTCACCAGTGTGGTCCATACTGGTTTTATAATTATTTTCTTATGCTATCTATACTTTCTTGTCTATCAATTCAGATGCAATGAAAAGGGATGCTATTTTTTTCCATATGTCCTGTTATCCCTGCGTGTTTCCAATGCTATCTCCTTGTTGCACTTGTCCTGATTGTCTTGGCTTGTCGCTGTTGCGTCTAACTACCTTATTTACTCTATAACTGTCTTGCTACTGCGCGAAGTCCATCTTGACTCTCCTTTCTCCAGGCCTAATTATCCTATAACTTGAGAGGTCTTAACAACTGTTTACCGAGTAAGCTTGTGTATATCCAGTCTCCAAGTGGCTCTCCAGTTGCTCCGCCGGAAGTGAAGTCTACCAACGCCTACAATTTGTAGACGGTCTAAGCTTCCTGCGCCTGCGAGGTGCAATGCAAGCGGATTCCTTGAGGAGACTCGTCCCGCAAGGCAACGCTAACAAAGAGACATGTATATGTCCGGTTGCTAACATCGCCTGTAAGCGAGAAAAGCCTCTCAAGTAACTATAGGTAACTCCTTTGCTATTCTCCCGGTCTCTTCACTGTCTAGATAGATGATGACATCTTTTCATGGGATGCATCTTGTTGGTGAATTGTCTGGTAAATCGCTTTTGGAGGCTGCCTACGCTGAAATTTGTAAGCGATATTAACTAGAATGTGTGCTTTGTCCCAGATTCCCAGCTAACGTACTACTTAAAGCCGTGGCGCTGAACTACACTCGCCATAAGTGCGAGCCTACACTAATTAGCTACCTGCAACTAGAAAACTGACAACTTAACGTGACAGGAGAAAACAAAACCGTCTTCGTTCCCGTGTTAAGCGGTCATTCTCTAGTTTCCTAACTTTTATCATTAAATTAATTAATTAATTAATTATTCTCGATTAATTAGATGTTTAATTAACTGGATGAACCTTGAACCGAAAACGACCCAGTAATAGCAGCGATAATACTGCTATTAAAGTGGACAAAGCTCCAGTAAATAACAGTGATATTGCTGTCATTGAAAGGAACTTAGATAACAAAAAACCTTAACAAAAAACACTAAGCGGGAGATTGCGCAAAAGCCGAAGTGAAGCCGAAGTCTTGACGAAATAAAGCCGAAGTGTGTCAAAGAAAAGCCGACACTTGAACCTAGTGCCGAATAATTGACCGAATGAAATATTCGAAGCCGAATTGAGAAACCCAGGAAAGGAAAAGGAAAGGCCCAAACCCAACCCACCCAGCACTAACTAAACTAACTAAGCCGAAACAGTCGTACATGTATATATAAGCCGAATGTAGGTCGAATGTAAGCCGAACGTAAGCCGATCGAGTGCAAGGTTCATCCAGAGCTCTATTTACCCACCCTTCCCTACCCACAAAGAACCACACTAACCACTACCAAGAAGAACTTGTGTCTTTCGTTGCCACGTCGACGCTGAGAACATTGGGCGAGAATCGCCATTGTACTGGAATGGACTGTTCACTTAGGACAGTGGACTAACTACTTGACGAAATCGGGAGGAGCCAAACTGAAAAGGACACTGCAAAGAAAAACTATGTAGTCAATTTTTACTCCTAAATGGAAAATTTGTATAAAACCGTATACTTTATTACACCAGCAGTTCCTTTCATACTATTCAGTTAAACACGACCCAAAATCTGAGGATCGAGAAATGCATAATTACATATCTTGAATTGTATTTGGAAATATTGCCCCAGATCCACACCATTTTGCTGAGTTGTTTAGCCTATTCAGATCTTGCGTACGATTGTACGAAAATTTCCCTTAAAAAATTAAAAATAAAGAAAAATATAAGGTAACATTTGTTTTCAAACTGCTCATTACATCTTTTAAACTCTCACGTCTTTCTTCAACCTAAATTATCAGTTAACGCTTTTTAATCATTGTTTATCAAAAGTTTCCCAGCATATTATAAAAAGCTGGACAAATTTCACTTCATGTATTAAAACTACGGGCGAAAAATAAGCAAACGAACAAGATAAATGAACAGACAAACGTACCTGGCATGATTATCGATCGACGTTTAAACTTGAACGGCCACATTCCAGCACCATGATTATTCCACGAAGTTTGCCGAGTAAATTCTTCGGTCGCTAGCCTCAGAAATGAAAAGAACAAGAAACTGACTAACTGTTTAGCCAAGTACCCGCAAATACATTCAAAGTTTTTGGTCTGAAGCTCAGGTCAGTTCTCTCAGAAAAAAACAGTTCATTGCGCAAATCGACCCGAAATGAAACATTACCATTTCCCCGCCAATATCATTTCTTGTGGTTCTGTAGTAAGAGCAGCTACAGCTTTAGAGTTACTTTTCCTTGGGTCTGCTAAGAAACGAAGTGAAAGGCTTCGGCATTTAATTTAGTGTTCAAAATTTTAGCCATTTTCTTCTTTCACACTCACGTAGAAGAAGCCGAATATCTAATTCAAACTGGGCGCCAACTATTTTAATGCACGCCCTCGACTAAAGACGGTATCTGATTGGTTTACGTCATCAAACGCCGCACGGGATTTCAGTGTGTTGCTGTTCATTGGCTCAGTATGCTAATAAATTTTTTTGTTTACGGTAAAAAATACATAAAATTGTTCTCTCTGTGGGCACATATCTAGAACCGGTAGACACGGTTTACACTGCAACTTTTGGGCAACTTTTATCTTTCGAGCAACTTTTTGCAATTTCTAGACCGATGATTTCCGAAGATTGTCCAAGTCTGAAGTAAAACCTTTTCGAGTATTTTTCGAGCTTTTCCGAACTTTGCCGAAGACTTCCGAGGCCGTTCAGACTCTTTTTTTGAGAGTATGAGAAGACCCTGGGGACGAGGTTGAATTAATGTTTCGGTTGAATGTCGGTTGAATTCGTTCTCAGTCTTTTACGAGTCTCAGTGCCAGGTTACTCAGAACAATTTCTTGAGCGGCAAAAACTTCCACTGGAGAAGGATCGACGATTTTCACGTAAAAACATTGAAAACTTCATTTCTTTCATCTCATGCAGTGACTTGAAGAACTATGTTACCTTTCTGAATGGATAAAGTTTTTCCCTAAAGCGCTGTTTTGCTGAAATGTGCGAGTTTTAACGTATATTTATCGAAGTTGTTTACCTTGGTCACGAGTCGTCAAGGAAAGAAGTCATTTGCATCTGGGTTTGAAGACGGCTGAAAAACATCAAATATGAGGTTCAAAACTCACATGCTGAAAGAATCCAAACGTATCCTTTTTATTTCTTTTGTATTTTGCTGTTGGCAGGTAAAGTTAATTGCAACTAGAGCTCATATGACAGCCTTTACATTGGGAGTGTATTGAGATTAAAAAAAAAATATTTAAGTTACAAGGTTACCTTTAGCTGATTTTCAGAGATATAAAATGTTGAGCTTTATGTAAGCTTATTCAACTTAATTTTTTGTCACAAATTTGAGTTTATGTGGAGAATCAATCGCCATGAGTGTTTCGATTTTAAGCTTAAGCGATTAATTTTGGAAGTAAGCTTAAGCTTATTGAAAATATGGATGTACATTTTTAATAACAGATTAAGTAAGTACTGCATTTTACGCCTAGCTTTCTATATATAAGCTTATATTTAAAATTATTACCATAAAAAGAGATTAGGTGAAGGTAATGCTGCATGGAATTTATATTAGTTAGCTTATATAAAATTAAAAGCTCTGTGTATTAACAGACTGACAAACTAAACCTAGAGCTTGTTAAGGTTTATTTATAACATCCGCTGTGATTGGCTAACAGTTGGTGTCAGATTTCCCTGTAATGCCCACGGGGATTATGAGCAATGTTAATGTTTGACCACCAGGCAAATGTCAGCAACAGCAGCAAAAAGAGCCATGTAATAAACTTCTTATTGACTCTCACTAGCCCAGGAGCATACTGAGAGAATAGGAACCTTCAAATTTGACTACGAGATCAAGTACAAGTACGACTTTGGAATTGCGACACAATTGTATCCCTCAAACTATAACGCATAAATAAATGTTAGGGAAAGAGAGGTGTGATAAGTGATTATAGGAGGCACACAAATTTGGTTTGAAAACTCGTACTCATACTCAATCTTGTACTCGTAGTCCAATCTGAAGGTCGCTAGTATCACCCTCAGCCATTCTTGTATAGACATTGCTTCTCTTGGTCTGACATACTAGGAAGTCCTTTGGTGATATTTTCCCAGTAAAAAGCAGTCGTTAACCTGTTTTGTGTGCAGTTCTAGCAGTTTGTTAACACACAGTTAATAGAAATAAGGGGGTGGGGGGCAGGGGGGTCTGCACCTCCCACTTTCTGTGTCTCTAACTCCCACTTACCTGTACTATACCTTTTTCTCCCACTTCCTACCCCTTTTCATAGTAGTTCCCTCCTCTTTGTCCCTTTCCTTTTGCAAAATATAACTATATGTTGCAGATTTTTTTCAATTTCTCCCAGTACGTAGTACCATGGGAATCCCAATTCCCGCCCTTTCTTCTCCCGCCTCCCACCCCTTTTCTCCCAGGCTCCTGCCCTCCTGTCTCCCTCCACTAATAACTAGAAGACATTTTTTAAAAATTTAATGTAATAAACTAATATGTAATTCAACACTATAGCTTTATCAAGGGCATGATCAGAATTGCAAAATAATAAGACATTTGTAGTGTTGTAACATTCTTGACTTGTGCCAACACAGATAAAGACCTAGTAAGTTGTGTTGGCTGGACCACTGCTGATGAGCTGTATTCTAGTGGGTGAGTAATGTTTGTATTTCTTAACAGAGTCAACTTTACTTTCATTCTGGTGTCTGTAACAAGCTCTCTGGTCCCATGTTAAGAAAATTTGTTTTTATAATGTATCTTTAAAAGGTTGGTAAAAATTGTTAGTGTTTGAGCTGAGTGGCGACATGAGGCTGAAGCTCATCCCTACATGAAGTGCCTAGGAGAATTTCTACTCCTCCCTGGATGGGATGCTAGTCCGCCGCAGGGTTACTCCCCCAGCATTAACTTCAGCAGTACCCATTTATAAATCATTTACAACTGAAAAGTAATATTACTTTCTTTTTGACTGTAATATTTTTTTTTCATGCAACAGTGATGATCATAGTGTATTGAAGTGGAATTTGTTATCAGACGAAACCACGCAGGTAAAGATATTAATCATTACTAGTAATAGTTTGCATCTGATTTCATGTACATGCATCTCTGATGAATCAATCCAGCTGTTGAACTTGGTGTTTTAAGTGAAGTTTATTTGCCTTTTCAGTGCTTTCAATAATTATAATAAGCATTGATGGCCGACAAAAATTATCAGGTACATCACTCACTTTGTTCAGGAAAGTCAGCTACTTTTTCCCCTAAATTGAAGTAATTATAAAATAATGATTCCTCCCAGAGTCAGTTACTTTTCTTAAGCCAGCTGCCTACTTCAAATTTTATTGAACTCTAAACCTTTTAATAAATGACAGGTCATTAAGTTGCCTGCAGAACTCTTTCCAACTGACATCCACTGGTTTCCACGTGGTGCTGGAGGCAAGAAACAGAGCCAGTCTGAACTGTTTGTAGTTACTTCTACTGATGGTAAGCTAACTCAATATCATTAATAATTATTAGATTTTGTATTGCATGACTTATCGACCACCTAAGACAAGGGATTTCATTAGGAGACACTGTATGACCTAGTTGCCTCAAGCTGCCACATCTGAGACTGCCGTTTCTGTTTTCAACAGAATTTAGGTTCCTATATATCTAAAAGCCACCTGCAACTGTAAAAAGTAAAGTCTGTCTCCAACCCATATGAGGCCCATACAGCCGGAGCTTATCCCGGTTTCCGTAGCATTAAGCAACTAGGAGTATTGCTACTCCCCCCTGGATGGGATGCTAGTCCATCGCAGGGTTACTCCCCCAGCAGTAAATTCGCCGGTACCCATTTATACACCTGGGTGGAGAGAGGCACTGTGAGACTAAAGTGTCTTGCCCAAGAACACAACACAACGCCCCAGCCAGGCCTTGAACCCGGGCCGTTCGACTCGGAGTCGAGCGCGCTAACCATTAGGCCACAGCGCCTCCCACCTGCAACTGTACACTTCAACAATCGTGTTAACCATCCGTTATACATGTATGCATAACCATCCAATTGTACCCTAGTCACTTATGCTGCAGAAATTAACTGTACATGTACTTCTCACCTGAAACTGACAACAATCAGGACAGATCTTACTTTGCGTTACATTTCCTACAGGTAAATTCCACTTGATTTCTCGGAATGGTCGTGTTGAGAAGTCTGTTGAGGCCCACAGAGGTGCTGTGCTCTCTGGAAGATGGAGCTTTGATGGTTCTGCCATGGTTACAGGTTTGTAAGGTTTCTTTTTGGCTGTGTTCACACTTGGTGCCTGAGCAGGGTGCCCGAGTACGGTTCTCGCTCGCCCGGGGGGGGGGGGGATCCTATATGAAATGGACGGGGATGCTTGTTGGAAAATTTGAAAAGAACCCCTAAAAGAGACCAATCTGTGTGTGGCTCCAGCTTTTCTTGACCCCTAAAAGATACCAAAAAACTAAGAATAGAATTTATATTTGTATATTTCTTCGTGTGTAACCCTAAACGAAACCATTATGGCTAAAAATATTGGTGTTTTGCCCGGAACACCCTAAGCGAGACCAAAAGTCCGAAATTTACACCCCTAAGCGAGACGACGAGCATCCCCGTCACTTTCATATGCGAGTCACCCCCCGGGCTCGCTCGGCACTAATGTGAACACAGTATTTCTTCAAGTACCCATGCCATGATCAGGGCATGGTGTCTGTGCCCGAGTACAGTTGTACATGGTCAAGACCAGGTTCTTAAGAGGCACTAGGTACTTTGGTTTTCTGTGTGTGAACATGATGCTACTTTTTGCCAGTGCTCAGGTACTGGTCCTCGGGCACTAAGTGTGAACACAGCCTTTGTGTGTTGTAGCCGTCTGAACTGTTTATACCCCGCCTGGATTTGTGATCATAGGCCTGCAAATCCATACACAGTCAAACCTGTCACGTGCATGTTTAAACTAGTCTTTGTTTTTCACCAGTTGGTGAAGATGGCCAAGTGAAGATCTGGTCTAGAAGCGGCATGCTAAGGTCAACATTGGTTCAAACAGGTTTGTATATAAATAATTTGCACTTTATTATACATTACCCACCATTTTAAATAATTCTTTCACTTAAATAATCAAACCTAACAACTTCATCGATACTCTATCACCCCAAGATAGGTTATTGGAAATTTATTGCTTGAGGGACTGATTAGGTTTAAGTTTGTAAACACCGGCCAGGGTCAGGATTTAATCCCCAATTTCCTGAACTATCAACTTCTCTATTGTAAGCAATTTTCATTTCCCCTTGAGGTGAGAAACTAGGATTCCACGGTAACTTTTTATTCTGTGGTGTTCACAGGTACCCCAGTGTATTCTGTAGCTTGGAGTCCTGACTCGGACCACATCCTACACACAAGTGGAAAGCAGCTGGTTATTAAACCTTTACAAGCCGCTGCTAAGCCAGTCCAGGTATCATGTGGACATATACATGTATTTGTACAATCATTAAGGCATCATGAAATCAATGCAAATTTCAAACATTTGCATTAATTTAAGTCATGTTAATTTTTGTTAACGTTAATTTCTGCACCGTTAATTATGTGGAGGGTTAATTTCCATGACGTTAATTTCCATTATTTTGGTCCCAATTTCTTGTTACAGTCCAGACGTTCTTGACTCCAAGGAAAAAGCATTATATAATTTTATTTGCCACTATCATTGATGCGTATACTGTGAAGAACGCTCAAAGTGGGAAAAGTACCACGAACATTGTTTTCGTTTAAGATTATAGGCCTACAAGTGTTGAAATAAACTTGTTCCTGATTTGCGCGTCGCAATAATTTCCTTCATTTTGAAATGTTACCCCTCTTTCGTGTTAAATTCCTTTATTGAGAAGTAATTTTTCCTTCAATTTGCGTTAATTTCAAATACCTTAATTAAGACAAGAGTTAATTTCCTATAATAAGGTAATAAGTACAGGGACCACAGAGGGGTTTATTTGCTATAATAAGGTAGTTAAAATTATCATTCAAAGAGATGTTGAGAGTACAAGTCACGTTACAGCATCAAACTACAGATTATGTTAAGACAATAAAGTTAAAAAGAGGAGTATTAGTTTTATTTTATCAAGTAAGTATTTTAAGTTTGGGAGAATGGATGGACAGGATGCAAGTAAGATCTTAATTTAAACAAAGATGAAGTGTTCAACTCAATTAGCATTGTTTTATTTAATATTGTGTTAATAAACTTTGCATCTAGTGTTTAGTATCTAGTACAAGTTCTGACCAGGCTTTTAGCCAGGTGAGATTCCTATGGATGGCCACTTTTCAGAGAATTAATTAATATGAATAACTGTAGGCAAATGAAAGATCATTGCAGTAATGTACTCAACTTAAGAAGTTGAGAAAATCAAGCCTGAAAAAAAATTTTTTTTTCAGGCTTGCTTTTCTCAACTTCTTAAGTTGAGTACATTACTGCGATGATCTTTCATTTTCTTAAAATGTATATCCGCAGTACAATATATGAATTTCATATACTCATTTTATATGAATAACTGTATAGTATACAGAGTTTTTTTTAGCAAATTTGGAAATCTTTAGATACCTTTGCACTCATAACTGCAGAAAAACACCTTGTATGCTTCTCAGGCCCTGACCTATGAGAACAAACTTAAGTCAGGCCTTATAATAATTTTGGACTCCCACTTTTTTAATCCTGGCTAAAAGCCTGGTTTTGACTATTGCAAGAATTGTTTGCTACGCATTGTGTCGATTCTATTTTCAATTGTTCTCGTGTATATTCTCTACAGTGGAAGGCTCATGAAGGAATTGTGTTAAAAGTGGACTGGAACCCTATCAACAATCTTATAATCTCTGGTGGAGAAGACTGCAAATATAAGGTATTGTGCATGCATGCATGTTACTATTGCATTTTTTCCAAAATAATGGACAGTTGTTTCATAATTTAAATATTCAGTTTGCAAGCTTAGGGTGGCCTTAAAAAATGTGGAATGTTAGAAAATTACCCCAAATTAATCCTAACTAAAAGACAGAATGGCGGAAAATAACCACAAATCCTAATTTAGAGAATTCAAAAAAAATAATAATACTTACATGTATAGCCCTGGAAGACAAAGAAAATAAAATTCTTTTGATCGTTCGAGTAGAAATTGAAGCTTACTCACTCCAACAATATTGAAAGTCTGCTATTCTGCTGTTCCATCATTCAGACTGATTATATAGTAAATGGAATCCAACCCTCCAAGTTAATTTCTTTCCTTTGTGGCCATTTGGCCACCAACTGCTCAAGTTGCGTCGCCAGTCAAACATTTTAGTCGCCAAATTCAGCTCATACTTTCAATCCTTCTTCTCAATTTTAGTCGCCAGGATGGCGAACTAGTTTCCAATTTAGTCGCCAGCTCCAAAATTTTAGTCGCCATGGCAACTAAAATGGTCTTAACTTGGAGGGTTGGAATCTCCAAAGGAAATACATAAGGTCAATGAACTTACATGTAATACAACTGGAGTAAAACCTGTCATGGACTAGCAACCCATCCAGGGTAGTATAAGTACTCCAAGTTATTTCATAATTAAGCAGTCGACAACTCAATGAACCATAATAGGTGTATGGCTCCACTGATCAATGGACTGCAACAGACTTTAACCTTTCATATATCTCACATATCATGGCAGGTGTGGGACAGTTATGGCCGTGTGCTGTACTCAAGCATGTTACATGAATATCCCATCACTAGCATTTCATGGGCCCCTGATGGTGAGCAACATTTAGTTAGAATTCTGTTAAAATTATATAGATACAATTATCACTGAAAGGAGTACCAGTTACCTATATAGTAATAATAATAATAAGAAGAAGAACTTTATTAAGTGTCTGGTCTTCTAGCTAGCCTTCAGCTTACTATTCGGGAGACTGTTTAAATTAAAATATAATATAAGTATAAAAACGATTCTGGTCTACCTGTGTGACCTGTGTGACTTGACTCTGTCAGTTACTTGCCCGGGGGGGGGGGGGGGGTACTATACGGGGAGGCTCCGCCCGAAAGGGGTGCCTTTTTCAGGCTTCAGGTATATAAAGGGGTAGGGATTTCACGAGTTTAAGTATATGAAAGGGTATGAAAGTCTGTCATTTGGCTATTTAAAATGGCCTTTAAATTGAATATTTCGAACAGACGCAATTTATGGCTGTATTATTTTAATTATTAAGCGCTACATAAAAATGACAAGAAAACTTCCTATTTTAAGTCCACGCTATGTCTCTTAGGTATATGAAAGGGGTACCTTTTTTCAGTTTAAGGTATACGAAAGGGGTTCAATTTCTGTCAAAATGGTATATAAAAGGTAAGGGGTTAGAACTTGGGGCGGAGCCTCCCCGTATTAAACTTTTATGAGTACCCCCCCCCCCCCCTCTGGGGTTACTTGTGGCTGGTTTCTTAAATTAGGTGGCATTTTGTAAACTGTTTGAAGTCTTTGACTTTCTTTTTCTTCAAGCAATCTGTTGTGTACTACTGTGTATGATCTTGTTTTAGGTGAACTGTTTGCTGTTGGCTCTTTCAATACTTTGAGGCTGTGTGACAAAACTGGGGTAAAGATTTGTTTGTATAAAATATGTGTATCATCAGGACTTAATTATTGATTGATTAATAAAGTGATAGATGGAAGTGAGGGTGGGAAGACGGACGGATGGACGGATGGAACAAATGAATATATGAACAAATGAATAAACATAAAGCAAGAAAGTTGTAGTTCTAATCATGTGTAACTCTGTCCAGTTGCTTGGGTATAGCCTTACATAAAAAGCTCTTGCATTCAAAATGCTTTTCACTACCTTACATTGAATCTCAGAGAGGAATTTATGTTTTCAACTGAAGGTTATAACATTTAGATACTTTGACCAAATATTATATCAATAATATATTATTATTATTAAAACTTTTAACCGTACCCAAATTCGCAAGTAGCCAATCAGACGCGCGATCGACTGTCCTGATATCCAACGATATCAAGTCACTGACCTGATATGCCACAAGTAAAGTAGTGTTGACGTACGATGAATTGAAAAGAGGTTTTACCAATAAAGCAGAATCTTGTAATTTAAGATTAGCTAGTGAAGATGTAAAAACTTTCCCGCCAAAACTAATTTTGAGCCCGCTCGCCAACTATGCGATGTTTGCCGACGAGTACTGAATCATTCAGACTGAAACAATAGAGTCGGAGTTCCCAAATTTTTCGCTAAATTCTGAATCTGGGTACAGTAAATACCTATACGCTTTGGTGGCATATCAGGCTCGTTTGGTCTCGCCATGGGTATTTTGGCTCGACTACGTCTTGCCAAAATACAAACTATGGCTCAACCAAACTCGACTGATATGCCGCTGAAGCGCATATCAGTCGAGGGGATCGCTCTTTTCATGTGGCCGCCCCTAAATTATGGAACGATCTTCCAAGTGAAATAAGAAACATGCCATCTCTGCAAAGTTTTAAGAAAGCCATCAAGACCTTTTTATTTTTAAAAGCTTTTTAATTGTACATTTCTTTTTATAGTCATAATTATACATTTTAATCTTTTTTAGCTTGTGAATTTAAATTTTAAATTTTTAGTTTTTTTTTAACTATATTGTAATGCGCAATTGAAATTTTTTAAATTGATAATTGCGCAATATAAGTAAATTATTTATTTATTTATTTATTATTCTCCAAAGGTATAAAAATATTATCTTGGAAAATCCCGCTTTGGAAGCCAATGTGAACATGCAGTACCTGTAGAAAGTAGCAGTTTTTCTGTGCACAAGTAAAGCAACAAAATAATCTGATTCATGTGTGTGCTTTGTACACTTGACTCATGTTCTGTGTAATATTCTCTCTCTGCTAGTGGTCTTACACCTTGGAAAAACCCAATACTGGTTCAATATTCAACATTGCATGGTCCAGTGATGGCACTCAGCTTGCTGGGGCTTGTGGGAATGGTCAGGTTATCTTTGCTCATGTGATTGAAAGGCAAGTGTTGTTGTGAGGTGTTTTTAGTTGTTTGTGTAATAGGAATTTTTTCATTGACTAATTTAACTAATTTAAATGTCTTTCACTTATGAGTGACTTGTCTTTTTGTAACTCTGTATTTGAATGCAACATTCTGTCTTACGCAGGCGTCTTGAGTGGAAGAGCTTTGAAGTTACTGTAACAGATCGGAAGAGTATTGTCGTGAGAGATGTAATCAATGATGTCAAAGAATCATTGGGTAACTGCTTTCAATTATTTCAAACACAAAAAAGCTTTATAATAATGGTCGTCATTTGTTTATTGAGGCTGTATCATAATGTTCTTTCAGACTTCCGTGACCGTATTATCAAGACTTCACTGGCCTTCAACCATCTTGTGGTAGCGACAACGTCACAGTGTTATATTTACAGGTATGTAACTCTGTTTTGTAAGTAAAGTTATTTTCTAATCAGCTGAGTGGTGGCAATTTCATAACTCCACTGGCTTTAATCAGGGAAAGATTCATTTTATCAGAAGTACATAGTGACATACCGTATTTATTTGATTAAACGCTGCCCTCCAATAAACACCGCCGTCCAATAAATGCCCCCCCCCCCCAATAAACGCCGCCCTCCAATAAACGCCGCATTTTAGAGCAGAAATTAATATTAATAAATGCCGCCCTCGAATAAACGCCGCATGATGATACCATTTGTTTTTTTCCATAGTGTCAGAAACTGGAATACACCTATGATATTTGACCTCAAGAATGGAAATATTACCCTCATTGTCCAGACTGAAAAGTGAGTTTTATTTGTGAAGTAGTTTTGAATAGGTGCCTGATTAATATATATGTCATTTTGCTACTATACCCTGCACATCTCAATCTGAATTCAGAAATTACAAAAGGCAGTTCTGTAAGCCTGTATTTCCTCACTGATACATTGATTTAAGTAACATAAATATGACTAAAATCAAATTGATCTGTGGCTTGGTGTTTGACATACCTACAGTTAATGTAAAGTAGTCATTGAAAATAAGTACTATATTAAAATTTCCAAGGGGAATGCAAACTGCAGTAATCTTGAGTTATAAGCCAGAAGCAGTAAGTGTTTTGAATTATGATATTTAAAAAGAATTATTTTGTCAGAAATAGTTCAGTGTTAAGAAAAATCTTGAATTGGTTTACATTTTTTGGTTTCTATTCTTCAGGCATTTTCTTTTAGTTGATGACGCTGGTCTGCAAGTTTATTCCTATGAGGTTTGTATCTCAGTAATTGGCTGACTTTGATCATTGTACTTGACAGTTAGTGCTATTCATATTTACTTTTAATTAATTTCTTTTCTTTAATTTACCTCTTTGTCATATGAAAAAATAACATTTTGAGAAGAAAGCCCCACAGTGGCAGACCTCTCAAGTCTCACGATTTGTAGCTCAATCTCATGGTCTCACGATGAGACTAAAAAATCTCACGATAAACTGAGTCACGCGCTGTAAGGATAACAATTTTCATGTGTAATGTTATTTTTGGCTTACTGAGGCGATTGTCTTGTGCCAAGTTTGTTTAAGTCCGTAGTCAGTAAAGGTATTTCATTAGTTTCAACCCTCCAAGTTAAGACCATTTTAGTCGCCATGGCGACTAAAATTTTGGAGCTGGCGACTAAGTTTGAACCAAGGTCGCCAGCCTGGCGACTTAAATTGAGAGGAAGGATTGAAAGCATCAGCTTAATTTGGTGACTAAAATTTTTCACTGGCGACCAAAACTTGAGTAGTTGGTGGCCAAATGGCCACTAAGGAAAAAAATAAACTTGGAGGGTTGAGTTTGTGCGCTAGACACATTATCGAAAACCATAATATATAGAAGACACAAGCCGCGAAAATAACGTTAGTTTTTGTGCTGGTATAACAGGAAACAAACACTTTCTCTTGATAAGCACCTGGTCAGCCTGATTTTTAGTTATTTTTGTCAGTCAGTTGATCAATCTCCCGGATTTAACTGAAATCTCCCGATTTTTTGGTCTCGATCTCCAGATTTCTGGTTCTTTGAGGTTGAGAGGTCTGCAGTCGGTATTTGCTTGCATGAAGTCAGCACTAGCAAGTTTAGTTTTTCTCTTGCATAAACTACGATGAAAAGCAGAAACCCCCTTGAAATCTTTTTTAATTGTTTATATTTGGGTTTACAATTCTTACTGGCTAATTAGCATCTGATGTTGTCTCTCCATGCAATAAATTGATGTACAATCAACCACAGTTTGGTAGCCTTAACAATCAGCTTGTAGCAAGCAAATTGTTTTAATTGTTAATCATTTTTTCTCAGGGTCGTTTAACATGTGTTCCAAAGTATCAAGGATTAAGAACAGATATCTTGAATGAACAGACTTGCACACTGAGTAATGACACCCTTGCAATCAAGGATCGTAAAGATGAAAAAGGTACAGTTAAAATAAAACTGAGTGGAGTTGAATTGACCTAAAATTAAGAAAATTGTACAGTAACAAAGAGGAAGTCTCCGGATTACAAACAAAATGGGCACACTTTCCAATTACTTAGGCATAACATGTATCCTCCCCTATAATTGCTCAAATCGTGGGCCTGCTGATATGATTTATTTGATTTTGTGACTCAAAAAAAAGTGCTGTTCAGCCGTCTGGGACAAGTAGATTTTCTTGCCGGGCCAGTAACTTTTATGACATTTATCTAATGGACTTGTCACAGCCCAGGCAATCAAATTACCTGTTGACTAAATTATCAAAAAAGTAAACTACATGTACTTAGACAATCATGCAACTGCCTTGAGCAAGCAAAACTTGAGAGCTGCTTCTCTTGATCTGAAATCTCATTTCAACAGCCAATCAGATTTGACCGTGGTTTTGATGGGCTTTCAGTCTAGCCCAGAGATCTTGGTGCCAAACAAATGGATTACGGCCTCTGGGGGCGAGATTGCAAAAGGGCAAGCTAGAATTCAAGTTTTTCTCAAGCCCTGTATTTGAGAAAATTGTCATAATTTCGTAACAGTTTTGATCACTGCATCTCTTGTTTACAGAAAATACAAAGTTGTATTAAGCTAACACTATTGTTATTTTGTTCCAGTGATTCATTTGTTTGAGACTCAATCAGGAAAACCAGTGGGCGACAAACCAATTCAACATTCAGTAAGCTATTTTATGTTTTTATCCCTCAAGACTTTTATTAGCTTGGGTTAAACAGAATTCTCTTTGCAAGCTTAAATCATGTCTTTTACATTGTTATCTCCTATGTCAGTTTTTCATCAGCATGAAATTTTTTAGTTATGTAAATCTCAGATGTTTCTGAAGTGATAAAGAATTTTAAAAGCATGTTGTAAAGACAGACTTTTTTTTTTCTTGGGCTACCTCTGGCCATTTTTATTGTTTTCACTTTTCTCCTATTTATTTTTCTCATCTCGTTACTTTTTCTGTTTCTAGCTTGAAGTAATGGAGATTGCCCTGAGCCAGTGTGGTTCAACCAGCGACAGACAACTGGCTATTATCGACAAAAATAGAGATCTGTATCTTACACCAATCAAACACATTGGCCCTGCAGAGAGGCTGGTGAAACTTGGTAAGCTTAGATAACTTTTTTTACTTAATTTATATCAGTGACTAGATAATGTGAATCTTGGATGAATGATAAGATTGCTTTCTATCAGTTGGTTTAGTTGTTAAATTGTACAAAACAGGAAATTTAATTTAAAACTGAACCAATTAAATTAAACTCCTTTTATCACATCATGTACCCTCCCTAATTTTATGCCAATGTGCCAATGAAACAAACTGTTTTGTAAAATTAGAACTACATTATTTTATTTTTGTCAATTCATTTACCCTTAATTTTTGGCCTGGGAGTCATGGTGGACTAATGGTTACCACACAGGACTTGGGATCGAGTGGTCCTGGCTTGAGCACTGCATTGTGTTTTTGGGCATGACACTTTATTCAAGTCATAGTGCCTTTCTTCATCCAGGGGTATAAATAGGTACCAGCGAATTTAATGCTGGGGAGTAACCATGCGGTGGACTAGCATCCCATCCAGGGGGGAGTAGAAATACTCCTTATTGCAGCCTAATAATACTGACAGAAACCAGGATAAGCTCCAGCCTGATGGGCCACTAGGGTCCTATGCAGACTATTTTTTAACCATGCTTCTCTGCATTTCCAGTTACTAGTCCTTTGGTCTTATAAGTCGAGATTTGGTTTCTTTTCCAGGAACCATGGTAACTACAATGGCATGGAATGACAACACAAACATGCTGGCGGCATTCCAGGACGGCAGATTTATTGTGTGGTACTATCCCAGTGCAGTTTATGTGGATCAGGATATCTTGCCTAAAACACTTTTGGAGAAAGATTCCAGGTGAATACACATGAAGCAAAATCCCACAGACAAAGAATGCCTGTACCTTAAGAGATATTTAGTTTTGAATTTGCTGTATCTAGCATTTACAGTACTGTGATTTTTTTCCTGTTTTCAGTGATTTTGGAAAAAACTCTCAGATTGTCAGCTTCTTGGAAAACCATTGTACAATGAGAAGGGCTGATGGCTCACTGTGCAGCACAATGTAAGTGTTACACATAAAAAGCAGGTCTACATGTATACAAGGGGGTAAATAGGTTCACAGCTTGATAAATTTGGCTATAGAAAATGCACAGATTACGGAAGTCTGTGATAAATTGAGCAGATTCACATATTTCAGAAAGATGATGGATCATGGATCAAATGAGAATTTTGGCCAGGATTCTTCACTCTGCTGTCTTTATGTTCAGATCATGGATCCTTAACAAATTTCGGTTCAGTTAAGGTTAAAGTTAGATATAAAGTTCAGCTCTATGGCCAGCCTTGGTCATTTTTTTCCTTTTTCCTCCCTGAATATCATTTTTAGAAAGAGAACGATAAATTTGATTTTAACAAGACAATGAATTTCTGGATTATCTGTAATTTTGATTGTTTTATCAGCATACTATGAATTCAAATGTGTTTTGTAAAATTTACTAACAGCTGAAGATGGTCTTTAAGAAACTGAAACAAGTCATGATCATGTGTTTAGTGTTTTAAAATCAAATACCGATATGTCGAATTCTCTTTCTGAGCATTTCATCTCTATCAAAACTGTAAGTTGACATCACTTGCCTTATTGGTCTTTTATTTCTTCTCATTCGACAGAATTTCACCCTATCCTTCCATGCTTCACAAGTATGCCAGTGATTCCAAATGGAATGATGCAATTCGACTTTGTAGATTTGTAAAGGTAAAAACATACTTCATGATTCTTTGACATTTGAAAAGAGCTGTTATTGTGCAAAGTTTCAAAGCACCAGCAACACTTCTACTTATTTTCGTCTCTTTCTGCCAGTTAGCAGAACCTTGTTGTTGCCAAATGTTTGGACTTTTGGTTGCACCTATAACTGTTTCATCTCTTGTTCTTTCTACTACAAACTCCGGCAGTCTTGCAGTGTTTGTGTATCTCAAAGTGAAAATTGTATGAAAATGGCTATTCTTGTTTTTCCAGGACACTGTTTTGTGGGCATGTCTGGCCACCATGGCTGCCTATGCAAAGGATCTGAACACAGCTGAGACAGCTTATGCTGCTATAGATGAAGTATGTATTACAGCAAGGCCCCCAAAAGTGTGACCACTTTTAATTTATTCACATTCTTTCGTGCAGATTTAATCCAATCAGAAGTCAACTGCAAGCTATCTACGGCTTTTGATTGGATTAAATCTGCACGAAAGAATGTGAATAAATTAAAAGTGGTCACACTTTTGGGCGCCTTGCTGTAAGCCTTTTGTTGCATTCTATTGTGTTTCTGTCCAGTTAGGTTTTATTGTACACAACAACTCAAGGAATTGATCGACTTTTTTCAAACTGTATCAGTTATCTTTTTGTGGAAGTGGTAAATAAATATCATGGTTAATGCATGACAGGGAGTTTGAGTTAGATCATGATCAGTGTCTTCATATCTTGCGTTTTTTAAAAGGCACTTTTCTCTCACAGTGCCCCTCCACCACCATCTGGCCAAGTGGCTGTACAGCCAGAGGTTATCCCGCTTTTTTCGACTTTTTTGCTTGTTTACAAGTAAAGTGAAGGAGAATAGTAGTTATGTAGGGGAAAATGTGGAACCACATTCTTGTTAACTCTCAAGGGACTGTTTTAATTTCTCAAGGGATTACTTTCCGCTGTGGGTGATCACTTGCGATCTCGTGGAAAAAACGTGACTTGTCACATTTACAAACGTTATATAACAATTTTAAAAGTGACATGTCAGCTTTCTTATCTCAACGCACGTGTGCCTGAAAGGCGATCTATAAAAAGCGTCGCGCAAACAATGGATTGCGTTTAACTAACGCTAACACACGAATAGATAATCACTAGCACTTACATCGTTTAAAGATTACAAACGTGGTGGGGAGAGGCGGGTAGTGCTTACCAAAAATTCAAAATGCAATCACTCTGGCCAGGGCTCAAACTCTGTCTGCTTGATGGAGAGTTCAGCATGCTAATCGTTAAGCCATGGCCTCTTCCATGTGGTGAGTACCTGATACCAATTAATTGCTGACACACCTGACAAAACTGAGTGCTGGGGGAGGGTAACCTGCAATCAACTTGCATCCCATACAACCCAAACGTTTAGTAGTACAGTAGTGATATTAAAGGTATCAACATTTCTGATCGACAGGCTGACAAAGTCCAATATATCAACCACATCAAGGAGATTCCCACCAAGGAAGGAAGAAATGCTGCCATGGCTCTCTTCTGTCGGCAGACTCAAGAAGCAGAAACAATATTGCTGCAAGGTGGACTTATCTACCGGGCAATACAGATGAATATTGACCTCTTCAATTGGGACAGGTAAATAACATAACATTTTACAATTAAAAGATATGTTACGTACTTGTCTTTTACTACGTTGACTCAGCACTGCTGGTGCTGCAGGAACATTAGAATCCTGTGTTGACACTGCTCCCCTTATCAGTACAGCGCTCGCATTTGCTTTTCTTGTACCACGGAAATTAGTACTGACAAGTTTCGCGAATAACAAGTTTCATCAAAATGTGCCGAGCATAGAGACGCGTACTGTACTTTGACAATGGCTCACAGAAATCAGGCCGATGTCTTCGAACAAATTTCTCCCTAACAACAGGATCTGCAGGGAGAAGTGTGGCTAGAATTCATACAACTTTGATTATTATTCATTCAAAATATTTCTCCGTTTCTGATTGGCTTTCAGTCCTCGGTTAATTCCAGCTAACCGGCTAGCACTAAACAAATTTGGAAGAAGGTCCTATTATACGGCCATTGACGTCATTTAAATGACGTCAATTGTCCAATATCAAAAGTTAACCGATCGCAACCTCGTTCCCACGGCATTAACCGATCGCAACCTCGTTCCCACGTTACACGGCAACTGCTCTGATGCACAACGACTGGGAAAATGGCGAGATTTGTGCAGTTCGACGAGCAGAAAATCATCAAATTATTAGAAGACAAGGAGAAAAAAGCAACGAAGGCGAGTCCAACGATTTTCAAAGCGTATTTTCAAGAAAATAAAATTTCTGAACCATCCACAGTGGAGGACTTGGCGCAGTTGTACGAAAATTCTACGTCGACGTTAGCAAGAACAATGGAAACCTGTACTCGAAAAAGTCGCTTTGTGTCATCAGAATTGGCTTCACTAGACACTTCAAGCAACTGCTAAATATCGACATTATAAATGACAGGGAATTTTAATCTAGGTAACCGAGTTGTGAAGTTTAAATCAAATTTTAAAGCGAACGTTGTTGTGTATTTGTGTACTTTGCGTTCTGTGAAAACCATATTAAATTCATTTTCTGCATTTGGAGCCCTGGAAATATTTTAAATGAATAATAAAACAAGTATTTAATTCGGCTTTCGTATGATATGAAGAATTATGCAGATCGAGGAGGGTGTTATCCGCCGGATAACACGCTCCTCGATCTGCATAATTTTTCATATCATACTCAGCCTCATCCAATCATTGCAAATTATTGGGGGCACCAGCGACGCAATATCTTCCTTTTCTGCGAACTTTCCCACTTGACGTCATGTTGCCTCTCAGAATCTTGTCCACAACAATATGTCATCAGTCCACATGACGTGATATTTTGAACACACAATTTGAAGGACACTTTTGAGAGCAAAATAGTGCAACTTTCAGGCCTTTTGAAATTGCGAGTTTTTTCTCGAAATGGTTCAAACTTTGGAATCGTGTCTTAAACATGTCGAACTTTCGAAATATGCAAAAGTTGATTTTGCTTCGAATGCACTTTAAAGTTACTTCCAACAAATGCACAGTTTCAGAAGCAAGCTATTAATATGGCAAATAATTTAATATCACAATGACTAAGAAAAAAGTGGTATCAGTGTGGGGAATAGAGGAACTGACACTGTTTGTTAATCAATTTTCAGAGCTCTTGAACTTGCTGTTAAACACAAGACTCATGTAGACACAGTCCTGGCATACAGAACCAAACATCTGGAAAACTTTGACAGAAAGGAAACAAAACAACGATTTCTGCAGTATGCACAAGGGGTAAGACAAAATTTAAACAAAAAATAATAACAATTCCACTTTAGTTATAGCTGTAGTTAGGTTTTGAACTTCAGAGTTTGCATGTCATTGAAAGGCACAGTAATATATCAGTCATTCACTAATAATAAACATCAGTGTAATTCTTTTTGCACCATATTTTGCCTGTAGGTGGAGGTTGATTGGGAGAAAATCAATGCTAAGATCGACAATGAATTACAGAAAGAGGCAGCAAGACCAGGAGCAAAACCCTACAATGGATGACATGGCACTGTTTAGAAAACTCTTGTAACGGCTCTTGCATTTTCTTGATGCACCTCAAAAAATTTGTAAATATTTCAGAAGTTCTGTACAATCCTATGCAAGGTGAACATTGTTAGTGGGGAACCGAAACAAAGATACAGTCGAAGCTCTCTAAACGGACACTCGTAAGCGAACAGCTCTTTTTACGGCCGCCTTGCTTGAAACCCCGTTTTAACTTCCATACAAACTCTGTATTTTTACATTTTCGTAAGCGGCCCCGGACACTTTCAGAGATACGGCTTAGACGTAAGCGGCCAGCTCCAGACACTTTTTTCGAGTCCCGAGGGTGTCCACTTTTGAGAACTTCGACTGTATTTACTTGACAAAGTTGGAATGAGAATACATGTACGTTACTTACAGATAATACACTGAAGTATTGTCATTATGCAAAAGTAGTGCAACAAAATGTAAGTTGTTCGTCATTCGAAAAAAATTTAATGTTCTGCAGTTGTCTCAAATAGCACAGATACACTGACGAATGCCCATTCTTTGTGTATAGTACATAGTCTTCAGGCTTTTAAAACCTGCAGTCAAAGATGTTCAGTGTAGTTCAATGGCATCTAATGGCTCAATTCTCACAAGGTTGTGTAATACATATTTATTTGGTGAAGCCGTATGTAACGTGTTTTATAAAGTTCTAAGTGTCGAGCAAGACGTTGGTGCACACAAAAGTAGGTCAAAAATTTAATTTGTGTGACTTTGTTTCTTGCTCTATAATCCATGAAGGAAAATGCCAGCATGTTCACCTTTAGTCTTATGGACTGTTCCAGGCATTAAGCTAGCTGGGAAGCTGTGTAAAGATTGGCAAGCAAAAAAAGATGAGCTTTCCATTGTGCTTATCCCCAATTATCTGAACACCTAAAACAGTATAACAGTCTTATTGTAACTATGAAGTCCAACATGAAACCGTCTGAAGTGTAAAATATTCTTCTTTTTTCAAAAGCCCTTTCAGCATATAGTCATGTAGATTTACTGTCACTTGTAAATTACTGACAGAAAAAATAAACTAACACAAAAGAACACAAAGGTGTCTTTACTGTTTCTTTGTTATTATTTATAATAGTATTTATTAATTACTATAAATTTAATATTGTTGAAAGAATATCCTAGCAACAAAAAATTTCTATTAAGACTTCTTACTATTTACAGGCATTTTTTCCAAAAATCCATTTTCAACATTTGAATTTGTTAAAACTAGAGGTGCATTATTAAAAAATGTTTTGAACGCAAGCCACATTTTTGTGTATTAGTAACTGATGGCAAATAACAGTCACTATCAATTTTGATTCACTGTTTGTACCACAGCTACCATTGCTGACCAGTTTTTGAAAAGGTTATTGTAACACCTCTTTGTAGCCTCCATGTTTTATGGCAAATGATGCTTAGGGCTGGAAGCTAAGCCATTTCTTGACTTGACTGCACTTTTGGTCATTAGTGATTAAAAACACTTTTTTTCCAAAATTTAATTAATTGTTAGTAGAGTCTTCATGGTGATGTAATTCCTAATTCATCAAGGGATAAATTCTGTGTCCATTCGTATAGTTTATCAGCTTGATCTTCCCAGTCATCGTCCTCAAATATATCATCCTCAGGCTCTTGAACCATCGGTGTTACATGTATTCCTTGCCGGCTTTCAGTCTGCAAAACAGATTTAAATATCTAATAAGTTCAAGTACATTCAGCTTTAGAGCGGTTTTCACTTGAGTGTCGAAAGCAAATTGCGTTTGCTTTGGTTTTGCATAACTATGCTTAGTGATTGGCTTAAAAATCTCAGCCAATCAGAACTAAAACCAAAACCAATCGTGACTTGCTCGCACACGTTTTCCCGCGCTTCGTACCAGCTACATGTATTTGCTTTGTGTTTTGATTGGTTCCCTGGATTGTCTGTGTCCTTTGTGATTGGCCAGAGTAATTACTTTGGTTTTGGTTTTACGACACTCAATTGAAAACTGCTCTATCTGTCTTAACCAATCTTGTTTTTGTTATTACTTTTTTTGGAGGAGGAGGGGGGTACTTTAACCTCTGAACTTTAATGCTGAGGTTTCCTTTCAGTTTGAATGTAATTTTGTTTTAATTTTGACTTGGGAGGTGTGGTAGCCTAACGGTTAGTGTGCTGGAGAGCAGATCAAGCCCAGGCAGGGTTCACCGCGTTGTGTTCTCGGCTCTTATACTACCTACCTCTTTCTAAAGCACCCAATTCAGGGGGGAATAGAAACAGTCCTAGTCGCTAAATGCCATAGAGAGGGGGACATGGGGTGTTGCGGTGTTGCTCATTTTTTTATGCGGTGTTGCGGTGAATAAAATTAAATCTTGCTGTATTGCAGTGATCTCAAACCCTACGGTGTGCGATGTTTGTGTTTTTTAACCAACGGTGTTTGGTGAAACGAGACTATTAGCAGTGTTACTGTTACTGTTTCTCGCCTAACACTTGCAGAACTACATTTATCTCTGTTATCTTCATTAATCCGTCCTTGTATGTTGAATTTATAACAAAATACAGTCAAATTTTGTCTATTTAATCTTTAACCCAATTCTTATACGTTTTTATGGATAAGTCAACTCGATTATATTACGGTGACGGTGTTACATCAATTTTTTTTTACAGTGATGCGATGTTTATGTATTATTTTTGCGGTGTTCAGGGTCCCCCCATGTCCCCCTCCATAGAATCCAGGATAAGCTCTGCCTTGATTGGTCTATCAGGCCCAATGCAAACCTGTATGTACATATCATTGTGTAAGTCACTACATTATTATTGAGGATTCTGTACTTACTGGTTTTGGAGATTCCAATCCAAACATTTTTCTCATTTTTGCGACTCTCGCTTTAGCTTGGCGTGACCTCCTGGCTGGAGATGGGTTGTTTAAATCTGTTTGTGGCTTTCTCCTGATTGAGAAAAAAATTTAAAATATATAACATAGTTTGTATGACACCAATAATATTTAAATGTATTTTGTAACCAAAAATTTAAGAAATATTTGTCATACCTGTACATGGGTATAGCTCTTATACTGGCCACTTGAATTTCCTGAGTAGCTGGTCTTATGGCTAACAGATCTGGACATTCTTCCACAAGTCTAGAGGTTGTAACACCACATGCCACAAAACTGAAGATATCATGTACTATGTTCTGCCGTGGAATAGCTAGAATGAGAAGAGAAAATGACTATCAAAGCTGAGTTACAAAATACAGATTCCTCTTATTGCACCCTCAATTTCCCCCCTGCTCAAGCCATGTCCGAGATTCAACACCCCAAAACTCCTTACTGTTGCCAATAGTGTAGAGAGAACTGTGTTGTTCTCTCCCTTTTGATTGGTTGCAAGTCAACTTTGGAAAAAAAATTAAAACCAAGCAATAACCTAAAATGGAATGCTGTAGATCTAATGTTGTCAGTGTGGAATTTTAAAGGCCAAATCTTAGATGAGAAGAAACAGAGGAGGAATCTCTGCTTACGTATACAGGACTTACTGGGGACAAAATGAAAGATGCGAGGCCATGTTGTTCCAAAAAAGGTTCCCACACGTTAATTTTGTTTCTAATTAAAAGTGACAAAACAATTATCTGACAGATGACAATGAAATAAGAAATAATTTTAAGAGCATTAGTCAACATACCATCAAGAGTGAGTCTTCTCCATGTATTGGACTTCCCTCCAGTTTCTGCTGGACACTCATCTACATGGCTTAAATACTGTCAAGAAGAAAGACACCATGTCGAGGATAAGATGTACAGTAGTAATTTAAGTCACAATAGTAAAGCTGACTGAGTAAGAGAGCCATATGTGTAAGTCAGATAATATTTTGGCTTATGGTCTTGCTTCTTAGACAAAAGTACATAGTAGTGAACTGATGTGTGTATCTAGAGCATGCCATGATCCCATTGTTCCCCCAAAAAAATTCCTTTGTGTTTCCTTGTTCCCTAAAAGTGCTTTGTTAAATTTTGTGATCCCTAGAATATCAGAAACACAGCGTTAATTTAATGTTCCTGCATTGAATTTCCTAGCTTTATTTTCTTTTGTTCCCTTTCCCCTGAAACCCCTGGGAGGGGCTCACATTATTGCCCTAAGACTTTCAACTACATCTGAAGTAGGTGGCTGTCTTTGTGCTGCAATATAAAAAAGCTGAAAACATCTCTTCTTTATGCTCCAGGGATCCCGGAGCTGCATGAATTTTATGTCCACTGAGCTCTGACGGGTGAAGGTCTTTTCCAAAGCCCTGTTCCTGGAGTGATCCATTAAAAGCTATGCAACATGTAGACTATTAGTCCATAGTTTGAGATCAAGTTGCCATGGATCATTGCCATACCTGCATATAGTCTTTCATTGTTGTCACATCAATTTCATCTGTTATTCTGTCTTTTTCATGCTGACACATGTCTGCTATAAGCTGATCATAAAACTTCCGATTTCCCATCAGTCTCAATGAATCACTTGCTGCCTGAAAAACAACACCAGTACTGTTAAAATTTTGTGCATAATGTGCATATTTGTACACGTAACTTCAGGGACCCTGACTTACTGATGAAACTGTGTTTTCAATCTTTCCCCAGTGGGCAACGATAAATGTACATGTACAGATCTACTAAACACATTTGCCTATATAAAACATCTACAGGTAATAAATTGTTCTGACTTCTCTTGGTAAACATAGAATGATGCTTGAATTGAAAGCCTCAAAACTAATCTGAGCTACAAACAGGCCTGGATGTGTCTTGATGATTCTCAAATTTTAGAAATAATTTTATGCACTGTCATGGTACAAGGAGTTCTTTATGCAGGTAAAAAATAAGCAGGAAAATTCTCAATTACCTCAGATGCAGGTTTGATGACCTTTTTACCACAGTAATACTTGACACCTTGCCCTCCACTGTGAATGAAAATCTTGAACATAATGATGG
Source organism: Oculina patagonica (assembly GCF_052425735.1). NCBI lineage: Eukaryota > Metazoa > Cnidaria > Anthozoa > Scleractinia > Oculinidae > Oculina > Oculina patagonica. Next base: position 30,665,318 of record NC_135765.1, on the reverse strand, counting down.
GTGGAAATTCTGCTCCTCCAAATCTGCACAAGATAAACAAATAAAACATTAATTTTTTTTCATCTCTTCTGAAGAAATACATATTTTTGTATAACATGGGTGTACAATTAATTGCATGTATAGGGTTTCCCAGGGATGAGGGGTACATGTAGATCCCTAGGCTAGCCTGAAGAACAGGTTGGGAACAGAGGAGGACTTCATACATTTTTCCCAATATATCGGCAGGGTCAAACTATTGTTATGTAGTGACAAAAATATGTTCGGAAGTAGGAGACTTAAATCCAACAAAAATTACTGGGTTCATTTTCATGAGAAAGTAAAAAGTAATAATTTATTTGCCTTCACCCTACATTCTTGTACATGCACAATGAGAGTCTAGTCCAGTCACTGTGACCTGAGTGGCTGGTGGGGGTACGGGGGGGGGGGGGGTACATACATTTATTCTGCCATTCCTGGGAGGTCTATCCTCAGGAAGCTGTTTAAACTCTGGCTTCTACCGAACTTGAGCACATAATTCCCACAATAAACGTTTCTTTGTGCTGTGATTATCAGGTGCAAAGTTTATTCAATTACCTGAATCTGACTCTAGCCTGGATAACAGGATCCCGCAGAAGATCTGCTTCAAGAGGTGACACTTTTCTCAACACTTCATAGGTAAGGGAATGCTCCTAGAAACAACACATCAAACGTGAACTTGAGCAGACAAATCCCTGATAGTTTTTTGAAGTCACAAGAAGTTTAAAAGTGGATGCCAAAAAATGGAAGATATTGTAAACTTACCGCTGCACAAATGGCATATTTAAGCAACTTGAACATTTGCTTGTCACGATACGAACACCAAAACCGCTCAATCTTTCTTGCTGCTTCAATTCTAGTAATCCTGCAAAGAGATTCAATTCAAAATTTAAAACATCTTATGTAGCCCGTAAATATCTGTTTTTATTTTGTTCAATATGTACCAAAATCTTACCGTGAACCCGGAGGAGCTTCGTTAATATTTTGCCCCATATCTTGATAAAGAATCCACAAGTTCAACAATGAAAAATGTTCAATAGAGGCTTTAAAACTTCACACAGAAAAATCGCGGACAAAAATTTCAGGCCGCCATGTTGTTATTAACCCACAATGCAGCTGGTTGCTATGGAAGCGAACGACGGGCTCATGTCAGCGTTAGCATCCACATAGAAGGTAGCTACTTCATATATCACGTGTATTATGCCCCGTTCTTTGTACGCAAATTCAAAATGGCGTCCAACATGGCTGCTCCTTTAGGACGTAAATTATTTTGCCGATTTCTCGGTGCAAACAGGTATTTGTTACTCCTTATGTAAATTATTATATACTGTTATTAAATGCTTAATATTTTTCTAATATACATCTTGAATGTTAACTAGTAGGAAACAACTTTGGTGGACTTTTGGTGCCCAATATACCACTGGTAAGTTTATCAGGTTTTATATTCTTTATAATAATAAGCATTTAAGATTACTGCCTTTTATTCAATTTTACGTAATAAAATAGTAAAAGAATATATTTTTGTTTCCCAGATTTTGATATCATCCCTTTCTTGTTGAATATATGTACGAGAACTAGGTTGTACCCCTAGCTAGAGGGCCATTCCATTTTCTATACACCCCCCTCCCCCCGTTGACAAGTTTTTCTAAAGGGGTTTTGAAAGTCATTTCTGAGGGGGGTAGCTCTATCGGCGTTCTTTGATCTTTCAAATGTTTCTAAAGGGTTTTGGGAAAAAGTTGGCTTTTTTCTGATGGGGTTAAGAAAAATCAGGTTTTTCATAGGGGGGCATTCATGTCCACACTTTGATCTTCTTTTCTTAGGTGGTAAATTTTGACTTACCTCAACAACAGGAGCGGTGTGACATAAAATGGAATGGCCCAGAGCTAATCTTGATTTATGTAGCATAAAATACAAAGGAGTATTTCTACTTGTCCCTAATTCAGAGGCTAGTCCATAATATTGTAGGCCCGGGGGGAGGGGGGGGGGGAGGGCATACTCTGGTATGTAATGGGTGGGTATGTGCTGCCTGGGTCTCTGTACAGGCATTCTGATTCAAAGTTGTGCTCTTAGAATAAAAAAAATAATAAATTATTGCAGGGTGCGGGAAGGCTCTTAAATGTATAAAAAAAATCTTGGGTGCCCAGCTCTTAAAAGTTTTCATGACAACAGAGTTATTATTATTGTGCATTTGAAAATACCCCATTCTAGGAATCATCTCTAAAATGGATACCCTGTTCTTGATTACTCACTCACTCATGCCCATTATGCCTAGGTGGCATGTAGGGCAGCAACGTGCTCCCTCCACATCTGGCGATCCCTTGCCATGAACTTGATGCCCTCCCAGGTCTTCCCCATCTCCTTTATTTCTTTCTCAACCGTCCGTCGCCATGTGATCTTTGGGCAACTCTCCCTGTTCTTGATTGGGAGCCCAAAATCACGACATCCTTGGGCAGCACTTACCCATAATTATAGGGATTTTGGGTGAGTATCCCCAAGGATTAAATTTGCTTCTATGGATAGTAAAAGGCACCATGAAATTAAATTGTCTTGCCCAAGAACGCAGCATAATGACCCCAGCCAGGGCTTGAACCCTTGACCAGTTAATCCGAACTGAAGATCAGCATACTAACCATTAGGCCACCACACCTCTCACACAGTACTTATTGAACATATTAATTTTAGGCATAAAATTGTTAAGTTCATCACGATCAACTTAGGCACTGATTGCCTTGATGTACCGCTGAATTCTAAGAACTAATGTGAAGAATCCCATCGCCCGACCAACCCATTTTTTTTTTGGAAATGTAAAAAATAAAAATCCAGATTCACTTGTCAAAGAGGCAAGTACTTTTATTTACAAGCACACGAGAGAGATTGACTGAAACAAAATCTTTTGGTTCTGCATCTCCTGGCTTCTTAAATGAACCCAGACCCCTTAAGATGTTCATTCTTTTTTTTTTTTTGCCAGACCGACTGACCCACCATCACAAGAGACAGGGGGATCGTGGGAAACAAAACATTTTATTGGGATATGGTCTTATCAGAGTTTCACTCTTGGGACTAAGTGGATTAATCTTACTTGCTTTGCAGGTCCAAAAGCTATCAAGAAAGTAGTCATAGCCAACAGAGGCGAGATTGCTTGTCGTGTGATGAAAACAGCAAAGAAAATGGGAATAAGAACTGTGGCAGTTTACAGTGATGCTGATGCAAATTCCATGCATGTAGATATGGTGAGTTATACACTAGTAATATTTTGTTTAATGGTCAAGTAATTAAGTCTGTATACATGTACAAGCCAGTGGCCCATCAGGGTCCATTCCATTTTATATCCACCCCCCTCCCCCTGTTGACGAGGTAAGTCAAAATTTACCCCCAAAGAAAAAAGATCAAAGTGCCGACATGATGCCCCCCCCCCCCCCCCGTCAGAAAAACCCGATTTTTCTTAGCCCCATCAGAAAAAAGACGACTTTTTGCTCATTTTTTACTTACCCCCTCAGAAAAAAAAAATGAAAGGTGCCAACATATTTTTTTTTTTTTGGGGGGGGGGGGGATGAATTTTTTTTTTAATGGCCCTCAGCTGGCCCGAGCTTATCCTGCTTTACATAGCATGAAGTGGCTACAAGTATTGCTACTCCCCCCTGGATGGGATGCTTGTCCATGGCAGGGTTCTCCCCTAGCATTAAATTTGCCAGTACCCATTTATTATTATACACCTGAGATAAGAGTGGCACTATGAGACTTAAGTGTCTTGACCAAGAACACAATACAATCAGAGAATGACCCAGGCCAGGGCTCAAGCCTAGCCTGCTGGATCCAGAAACCAGCACACTAATCATATGCATTATGCCACTGCATCTCCCACCACTGAAAGTTACCCTTTAATTAATTTACAAAAAATGTCATATCCCAGGCTGATGAAGCTTTCCACATTGGAGCTGCAGCATCAAGAGAAAGTTACCTCAAAATGGAGAAAATCATTGAAGTTGCAATTCAGAGTGGAGCACAGGTAATTGTATAATGAACAAGCAAACATCTTGATATATTCGTGTGTGATCTGAGGTATGCCAGATCAGAGAGTGTGTAAGGCAGAGTTTATCTCCTAGCCCTTCCCCTGACTTATAATCACCTTTCCTCTCCTCTTCCAAAATTTCAAAGCTATTATTATTCATTTATAAACTTTAGAAAGTGTTGCGCTGCAAGGACACACAAGTGAAGTTGTTATATTTATTTTACAAAATTATCAGTTGGTGGATGGTCATTTTATATACTATTGTGAATTGCATGGAATTGATTGTATTGTATATTGAAATACCCGGTACATTTTTTCTATCATCATTTCTCTGATGTATAGGCTATTCATCCTGGCTATGGCTTTCTATCAGAGAAGCCAGAGTTTGCCCAGCTGTGTGAGAAGGAAGGTGTGATATTTATTGGACCACCAGCTTCAGCCATCAGAGATATGGGTATCAAAAGGTAAATGACTTATTAAATCAGTAACCTTATTTCTTTGGATAAGAGCCCAGCGGGGGTACTCTGGCTTGTAAGTGACGGGGGTGATCGAATGGAGGCAAAACTCAGGACCCAAAAAAATCCCTAGTAAGTCTTCCGACATTACCCAAAAAAATCCCTGGACCAAAAATAACCCCCCCAAAAAATCCCTTCTCAAATTACCCCTAAATTGCCAGGAGGAGCAATGTAACGCTCGAGTTTGATTATTCATCATACCATAAATACGCCAAAGCCGCGCCGAGGCACTTAAAATAGTTCGTTTTAAATACCCAAAAAATATCCTATTTGAATCAAGTCACCCCCCAAAAAAATTGTTAAATTTTCCAACCCAAAAAAATCCCGGAATCAAAAATTTCAAACCCAAAAAAATCCTTCGATCATCCCCGTCATTTACAAGCCGGAGTACCCCCCTGGGGTTTAGAGCACAGCCTCAGGGTGCATAATATAGTATATAGTTACTATATACTATACTAACCCCTGAACTGTTCACTCAGGGATTAATTTCAAAATGTTATGACTGTAGAAAACAATTTTTAGTAAGCTCATACTTAAATATACATGTATTATATCCGACTTCATATACAGTGTGTGTCTTCTCTTATTACCGCAGTACATCTAAGGAAATCATGGGCAATGCTGGAGTGCCAATCATTGAAGGTTACCATGGTGATGACCAATCAGATGAGAGATTGAGACAAGAAGCAGAAAGAATTGGGTGAGGCTAATTACTCTATACTAATAGATTATATTTTATTATTAACTTAATTTTAATTTAATTGAATTTTAACCTTGTTATATTATCAATTTCATTTCAGATATCCTGTTATGCTCAAAGCAGTAAGAGGTGGAGGTGGAAAGGTATTTTTCTTTTTTACAATCATGAAATAACACTTCTGTACCATGCATGGCTACCTTATGAAGCTTTTGATTAATTCATGACTTCATTGTGTTTCAGGGAATGAGGATTGTTATGAAGCCTGAAGATTTTGATGATGCTCTAGAATCAGCCAGAAGGGAATCTCTGAAGTCCTTCAATGATGACAACATGCTGGTGGAAAAGTTTGTGGACACTCCAAGGTACTGGCACTTAAACAATAATATTATGACTTATTGGCTTGTACATTAATTTATTGGGGTATCGAATGGTCCTTGCGAGCATGTTAGCAGGGCGCTTTTTTGCAAGCACGAGCATTAACAAGAGTTAGCCTTGCGAGCAACAAGCGCTTTTCAAAAAGCTACCTCCACTAAAATCCGATCATGCGAGCACTTGTAAAAATGTGCCACCACGGGCAAACAATCACCCACTAAAATTTTGCGAGCATTCCAAGCAGAGGCCTAATTTTGTGAGCACTTGACCATTCATGACCCCTATTTATATGTGGAGGAATTGTACAGTCTTGCTTCCCCTGTGACCCTCCCCTTATTTATTTCAAAATTCAGTTTCCCAATCAATTAGTGTATGCATTGTTGGCTGAAAATCTATGTTTTGTTCTATTTCGGGAAATGACCTTGATAATTGCTGACTTTAAATGTGGTGCTTTACATCTTTTTTTCTAGACATGTAGAAGTTCAAGTATTTGCAGACACCCTTGGGAACACTGTATACTTGTTTGAGAGAGACTGCAGTGTTCAGAGAAGACATCAGAAGATCATTGAGGAGGCCCCTGCACCGGGCGTGTCCTCAGAGATGCGACAGAAGATTGGTGAAGCAGCAGTGAGGGCAGCGAAGGCTGTAGGCTATGTTGGAGCAGGTATGATGCAGTAGGCAACTGAGTCTGAATTAATCTAAGTTGCTATTGAGTCTGAATTAAATTTTCCGCTGTAATATCAATGCGTCATTAAACAGACAAGTGATAAGTATAAAGAAAATTATTGGTATAAAACAACTAGCTTGGATTTGGAATACCATATATATTCGATAAAGCGCCCAACCTCAAATAAGCGCCCACCCCCACCCTCCTTAAAAGAGGACACAAGAGGAGTTATGACTATCATTGAATCTGAGATTGAAATTGACTAAGTACTACTAAGAGACTACCCAGAAGACCGAGTTTTCTTAGTATTAGTACAGGGTGCTTAATCGAATAAATACATAACGGTACTTTCTACAACCGTCCCTGTCCCTTCCCCAAGATGGGATGTCTGTGTCTGTCACAGGTCACCCCACCCGAACACTCTATCATATCACTGCACCCTTAGACTAATAATTTGCCATTACAGTTGAATCCCGATAACTCAAACCTTCAAGGGAAATCGAAAAAGGTTTGAGATATCTGGAGTTTGAGTTATCAAGGCAAAAATTAGTAACAAAACAAACTGGAGGGGAATTGAAAAAGGGTAGAGTTACCAGGAGGTTCAAGTTATTGAGGGTTTGAGTTATCAAGATTCGACTGTACTTTATTTATACTCCTGTGTGAAGAGAAATACAAAGTAAGGTTCCTGGCCAGACTCGACTGGATTTAGCTAGGTGGATATGTCTGGAGTGAATTTGTTTATTTCTTCTTTAGGCACTGTTGAGTTTATTATGGATAAAGATCAAAACTTCTACTTCATGGAAATGAACACTCGGTTACAAGTAAGACAAGTGCAATTGCTATATATTAATTATAACTGTTAGTTTCTGATACTTACAGCTGCTGTATGCCATGAATCATTGTTGACAAGAACATGCAGATTGTATTGTGTATTTTTTTTCAGTCACAATAACTTTTCTCTCTCTGCATTTTGACTTGTCTTGTTAATTTCACTGTTTTCAACAATGATAAGAGCCTGGGGAGGGAACTCCTATATGAAAGGGGTGGGGATGCTCATTGGAAATTTTGAAAATAACCCCTACAAGACACCAATCCATGTGTGGCTCAAGATTTTCTCGGCCCCTAATAGATACTAAAATACCGAAGATTTGGTTAAAAGCTTATTCCGATTGGACTGCAAAATAGTTTGTGATTAAGAATGAAATATATATTTGTATATTTCTTTGTGCGTAGCCCTAAACAAGACCATTATGGCTAAAAATATTGGTGTTTTACCCAGAACACCCAAAGCAAGACCAAAAATCCAAAATTTACACCCCTTAGTAAGATGACGAGCATCTGCACCCCTTCCATATGAAGTCCCCCCCCCCCCCCCAAGGAATAGAGTAGGCTTGTCAAGACAATTTCCATCAGGTGTATCAAAGAATTGTTGTTACATGAAGTGGTAGCTTACTTTGTTCAGTGGAAATGAAAAGCTTTCTTAAGCCTAAAAAGAAGTTTTGATAGAAATTATATTGACCAAAAAAGTGATCTCACAAGACGTTTTTGTGTGTGCTAGGTTGAGCATCCTGTGACAGAGATGATCACAGGGCAGGACCTAGTGGAGTGGCAACTGAGAGTAGCAGCAGGAGAACGAATACCACTTGTACAAGAGGATATTAAACTAACAGGGCATTCATTTGAGGCCAGAATCTATGCTGAGGATCCTGATAGGTATCTGTCATTGTATTCATTCGGTTGCCATTTGTGTTCCCTGGAAATGAATCAATACGAGAATATGATGGAAACGAAAGATGTTGTAAAGCTTGGTGGAATACACTGGAATGATACATTTATTCATCAGTGATCAGTGACCCAAGCTGCCCAGAAATAATTTTTGAGCTCAAATGAAGTTGAACCCTTAACACAAACAAGACAACAACAACAAAAAAAAAATATGAAAAAATAAATTTGGAAATAACGTACAAAGTCTAGTTGAAATTTTATTATTTTCAGAGTACATATTAAGTCAGAAGATCTACCATTGTCACAGAAGGAGAGTGGAGTTTATGACCTAGTTCCCACAACTTTTCAGTTAATGTTACAGTCAAACTGGATGTTCTTTTGATGGGAACTTTGCAATATTGCGGCGCAATGTTCCAATATTGATTGACAGTTTGCTCGTCGCAACTTGCAACTTTCAATTCAAATTTTCTCGAGCAAAGTTGCCAAGTTACGGTTTTCATTTTGCCGTATAAAACGAGGTTGTACCACCTTTGTTGCAAACAAACAGAAAATACTGAAAATACTGCCCCTTATTCGACTGTTCATCAAGAGGATGCGAGAAATAAGCGACAGGATTAGTTTACATTGCTAAGTTAGGAATTATGCTTCAAAATTACAAAACGTAAGCCGTAACTTGCGGAGCAAATTTGAATTTTTAAGCGCAATTCCAAGTTTGGCGATTTCAACTACACCTGTCGCTAACTTATCGTAGTCTGGTGATAAGCAGTTGACCATAGGACAATTATTTCATCCTTCTCTGAGACAGAAGTGGAATTATGATGTTTCATACGGGAAAAATGAAAACCGGAACTTGGCAAATTGCTCGAGCAAATTTGAATTGAAAGTTGCAAGTTGCGACGAGCAAACTGTCAATCAATATTGGAACATTGCGCCGCAACATTGCAAAGTTTCCATCAAAAGAACATCCGGTTTGACTGTAATGTTGTTTATTTGGTTGTTTGTTTGTTTGTTTGTTCTGGCTCTGTGGTAGACAATTTAATCTGTGTAGAAAAAAGGTCAAAGGTTTGGCTCCTGTTGCAAGACAGTAGCTGGTGTCTCTAATGTTAATGAATGCATTGTCAGAGGCAACAAAAACTTACTTTTTTCTTTTCCTTTTTTTTTTCTTTTTTCAGTGATTTTCTTCCAGGGGCTGGCCCTTTGTTACATCTATCAACACCTCAGCCATCTGATGTAATAAGAGTAGAAACAGGAGTACGGCAAGGTACATGCACGACATTATGTAGAGGATATTAAGCTGCAGCTCTTTTCACGCATTGCAGACCTATCATACTAGTGTACACTTAGTTGTTGACAAGACTGTCAAAAGATTGTTGTCATGCCAGATTAGGCTTGCGTTATTGGCCATGCATAATTTCCCACAGATCATGATGATAAAATTATACTTCAACATCCAACTTGTTCTCGGTCTCATACAGTGCAAGTTTAACATACAATATGCCTTTTTGCACAGCAAACAACTTGATGCATATCCTTGAACCATTTGTGTTTTACTATTTTCTCCACAGGTGATGAAGTATCAGTGCATTATGATCCAATGATTGCCAAACTTGTCGTGTGGTCAGAAAACAGAGAGCAGGCATTGAGCTTACTGAAAGAATCATTACAACAGTATAATGTATGTAACACTTCAACCCTGTGATCCTACACCAGAATTAATTCCTTTATTCTTTCCTTGACTTTCACTTCTCAAATTCTTCGGAAATTCTGCACTACAGAGCCTACATTATAGACATTATACACAGACTCTCAACGACCTGTTTGCTTACTTAATTACTTAGGCCTTGCGATGCCACATGGCGCATTAAGGTGGCCCGCGGCTAATTCCGGGAGCGAAGGTGCTATTTTTTTATAATGAAGCATAAGTGGTTTACGGTGCGAAAATTGCAAATTAGAAAAATTCAATCTTTTTCGAATTAAAAAAAATCGACCGATTTTTTTTCTTTTAATTTTTAGTATGCAAAAATCCAACATATAAGCAAACGCCCTCATCTAGTTTCGAACGTGAAGTCTCGATGAAACTCGTCAAATTAGGCTCTTCAAGATAGCTACCTCTCGTCCTTCAGTTTAAAGCGCTCAGGAAACCCCTCAACTAACAGTAAATTATTCAAACATGCCGCATTCTCAAGATTATTTAGCACCTGGAAATGAACGCCCGTTTATTTCAAGGTGCTAAAAAATCTTGGGAATGCGGCAAGTTTGAATAAATTACTGGAACACAAGGGTTTCCAAAGCGCTTCAAAATGGAAGACGAGAGGTAGCCATCTTCACGTACTAAATTCGGCGAGTTGAATCCAGTCTACACACACGAAACTAGATAAGGCCGTTTGTGTACATGCTGGATTTTCTCATACTTAAAAATAAAAGAAAAAAAATCGGTAGTTTTTTTGTAGTTCGAAAAACAATGAATATTTTAAAAAATACACTTTACGCACCGTATACATCTTCTGTTTTATTTGCTTATAACTTTTGCTAGGAGTTTCCGATCTTTTCAGAATTTTCAGCATTGTTTTAGCTGGTATTAAGCTTTCAAATAATCAATGCAATCAAAACATTACACAAGCGTTGTTGTAACAACTGGCAAAAATACACAAGCATAATATTTTTAAGCTAAAATCTAACAGTCAACTGTGCAGCAATTTCTACCCAGCCGATTTCGTTGAAACTTGCTCACATGAATTCTTGGATAATTTGAACGTATTGACAGCAATAAGAAAAAATCTATCTTCGCGTTTAGAAAATATTCGCGTTTTATTAAAAAATAGGTTAATTTAAAAGTGCTTATATTTCGTGTTCACTGTTTTTGTTTGTTCCAAATTTTAAAGCTTTATTAAATTTAAACATCTGTTTTTTCGACTACCAAAAATCAGAGAAATCGGTTAAGGTTTCCATGCCCAAAATTCGATTTAAAAAATAGCACCTTCGCTCCCGGAATTAGCCGCGGGCCACCTTAAGGCCCATTTTTAGGGGTTTCTAAGACTACTTGTAGTCGGTCTTTTCTCTTGGGGTCTGACGAGCGTTTTTACATCCCAAGAAATGCGAATGCAAAAAACGCTGTATGGACAAGAGGGGATTCGGGGGGGGGGGGGGGGGGGGCTGCCTTGTCCCAATTCCTTTCATTGTCATTTTTGTGTGTCTCGCCCCACACTTCCTTTCAGAATTCCGAGCGAAAAATTGACTGCAAGTAGTCTAGGGGTTTCTTCTATCGTTTGAATTTTTATGGAGTGGGTTGATTGGCCCCACGCCCAGCCCCCAACATATAGGGCTAGGGGATTTCCTTTGTAAAGACCCTACCCCTTTTACCAGCCTGGCAATGTTTGAACCTATCAGATGCAACTGAGTCCCTGCCAGCATAGCTCTTGTGATCATTAAGACACACAAGCCTCATCACAATGGCTCAATGGCTCATTCTTATGGTCAGCTCATGCTCAGTTAGCTCAGTTGGTAGAGCGCCGGACTACTGTGCGGGAGGTCGTGGGTTCGAGCACTCAGGGTCTCAAAATAACTGAGGAGAATGTGCTGCCTTTGTAACTACATCTGCAAATGGTTAGACATTCTAGTCTTCTCGGAAAAAGGACGATAAACCGTAGGTCCCGTCTCCTGTATCTTCAGTCTTCTAACAGGGGACGTTAAAGAACCCACACACTATTCGCAAAGAGTAGGGCACGAAGCTCCCGGTGTTGTGGTCTGGCCTTTACAATTGTATCGTAAATTACAGCATGTGTAAAGCGCATTTGAACATATATATATATATATATGGAAAATGCGCAATATAAATGCATTATCATTATCATTATTGTCATTTTTTGTGTCTAAACCCTCGCCCCACACTTCCTTTCTGAATTCCTAAAGAAATATAGACTGCAAGTAGTCTAGGGCCGTCCAGGGGTTTCTTCTATTGTTTTAATTTTTTGGAGTGGGTTGATTGGCCCCACGCCCACCCCCTAACCTGTAGGGCCAGGGGCTATCCTTTGTAAGGTCCCCCCCCCCCCCCTTCAACCAGCCTGGCATGGTTGAACCTATCAGATGCAACTGAGTCCCTGCCAGCATAGCTCTTGTGATCATTAGAGCAGTTTTCACTTGACTGTCGAAAGTAAATTGCGTTTTCTTTGGTTTTACATTGCTACGCTTAGTGATTGGCTTAAAAATTTCGCGCCACTTTCTCAGCCAATCAGAAGTAAAACTAAAACCAATCATGACGCGCTCACGCACGTTTTCCCGCGCTTCGTGTCAGCTACATGTACTTGCTTCGAGTTTTGATTGGTTCACTGGATTGTCTGTGTCCTTTGTGATTGGCCAGAGTAATTACTTTGGTTTTGGTTTTACGACACTCAATTGAAAACTGCTCTAAGACACACAAGCCTCATCACAATGGCACAATGGCTCATGCGTTGGAAGGCGATGTCTGTTTGACCTGCGCTATTTTCCACTGTTAGAACTTTTGTTGCTATTAACTGTCTAACCGCTATTTTGTTCTTCACCAGATCGTAGGATTGAACACAAATATCAACTTCTTGTCAAGTTTGTGTGAACACGGCCATTTTAAGGAAGGGGACGTTCATACTGACTTCATTAAGGTATGTTTACAGGGGTATTTTCTAAAAACTGTTCACTTCTGAAAACTGTGTTTTTTGAGGTTCAGGGAATCATGTTCAAAAGTGATGACGTATTCACAGTGACATTAGGGGATTTCAGCACCAGACGTTTTCTACGCTGCGACGGCAACCGGAAGTAAATTTTACTTCCGATCCACGTTTCCCGCCGAAATGGTCAGCTGTCGCGCCGATTTTGCTTTTGCCTATTTTGACGTCGCCCGTAAAACACGAGTTTTTCCCTGTAATTTTCGTGCTTTTGTGTCATTTTGCACTAAAATTTTTGCCCGTATCCGATTTTCAATTTACTAGTCTATCCTTTTGCAGGCGGTATTGGCCAATATCGAATATTTCTAACTATTTTGTTAGAAATTACTCTTACAGTGTTTTAAAACGTGACTTGTGATTAATTTTTCACAGCAACACTATCAAGACCTGTTCCCAGCAAAATTACCGCTGAGCCATGAGATGCTGGCTCAAGCCAGTCTGGGACTTCTTCTCCTCGAACGACAAGAACAAGAAACACGAGCTGAGCTGTCGAGTGGTGAGAACAATATGTATTTTGGGAGGGGTGGAGTGGGAGCGATAACCTTCATTTACTGGATCTCTTTAAAAAAAAATTGTTAATTTGCGTTAATGATTTTGGGATTTTTTGTCTATAAAACTGTTCTGAAATTAGTGGTAGGCAACTAAACCCGTGAAAAACATCATCTTTGAACATCTGAAGGAAGATGTAACAGTAGTTTGCAGACAGAGTTCAAACCACGGCTATAAATGTTGTTTTTTAAAGACGTGTGGAAACAACTTGAAACGTTTAGCCTTAATTTTTCAAGCTGTAATCTATTTTTCATCCTAGCACAGTTTCAGTGCTCTTATCAGTGTAGCAATTGCTAATAAAAATGAACCAATATTTTTAGGTTTCCTACGACACAAATAGAGATTTGGCTGTTCAGAAATCTGTTAAAATTCGTGACAAAACCCCTTTAATATTAAACTAATAGAGGTTTATTCTTGATAATCTTGTTTATTAATTTCTTTCTCTCTTTATAACAGATCCCTATTCAGTGTGGAATTCTAACGTCAGTTTTAGACTGAACAATGTCGCTAAGAGGAGAATACGTCTCGATGATGGCGACAAAAGTAAGATATTTTATTGTTCTCGACTTTATTGCCTGAAATACAAATGAGAATAATTGGAAGGGTTGAGAAGAAAAGAAAATGTTAAGGATGGAATATAAAAAGCTGAAACGATCAACAAGTTGTACTTCGGTAAAGGTTTTGAATATTGTAAACATACCTAAATCTGCGGCGGCAGAGGAAGGAGATTTCCCCTTTTTAACATTTGCTGTCTTCAGCATCGTAGCCTGCAGAACAGGCGGTTTATTTTTTGCGGGGTTATTGCAAGGTCGCGCGAAGCGCGAGGGAAAAAAATTTTTCCTTCGCGCAAAATAAACCGCCTGTTCTGCAGGCTATCAGCATCGCCGTTCCTTTCATATGGGAGCCCCCCTCGGGGGCTTGAAGTGCCAAAATAATTTGTGCATTTGTATTTCTGATCCGTTGTGATGAACAGAAATGTATTTTAAACTAATATCTTTTTTCGATTTTAGAGATTTACATCATTGTTTCTTACAACAAGAATGGGAGTTATACACTTGAGGTAAGTTGAAGCAATGGCGTGGTTTTTTTCATTTGCCGCATTAAAAAACAATGAACCAAAGTCATGGTACTGTGTTCTTGGGAAAGAACGGGCAACGTGACAAGTACTGAGGGGGTCAGAGGTGGGGAGGGGGTTAGCCTGCGATGGACTAGCACCTGGAGAGTAAACAGTAACCATTAAATAATTAAATCTGTGAATTCGAAGTACATCGCCTATGTACTTTAGCTAATCCTACTATTGCAGTATTTTGTGAATGAAATGATAATAGTTCCTTCATAGAATCCTGTCAAGCTAATCATCCTTTCCTTTTACATACGTTCTCAAAGAAAACTACGTCTCCTTGCGGCGGCCTCGCGCAAGGAGGAGCTTCTTGCCAAAGCCAAGCGGGTCGAAGAATTGGAATTTGTCATTAACGATCTTCAGAACAAAACTATCTTTGAGCTAAAAGTGGTGATTCAGTTGGCGTGAATTCTAAGTGGTTAGTGATAATCCCATGTTGTGTTTCGTAGATCGATGGTCGCCCCATGCACGTGAAGGGAAAGCTGCAGTCAGAAGGTTCAAAAACCAGCCTTACAGCTAATGTAGATGGACGAATCTTTAAATCCTGGCTTGTTGATCAGGAGGGAACCCTGCACTTATTCACCAAGGTATATTGCTTACCCCATCACTAAACAGAGGTCTCTCTACCAACACTCAAGAGACGACTCGAAAAAAATCCATTCTGGTGACGTAACTCAAGACTTTCAATTTGGATTGGTTCTTGCGCGATTTTTAATTTTCTCGCGCTAGTCACAACCAATCAGAGAGAAGTCCTAGATAACTGTAGAACTACGTCATCAAAATGGAATTTTTAGGGTCGAATATAGGAAATCTCTCTCATCTAAAAGAGTGTAGTTTTTATATAATCAGCTGACAGCACGAGCACTCGCAAGCACGGTCGGTACGGCGCTTTAGGGTTGACGTCAAGTTGCTAAGCAACTGCTCTGAGATAACGACAGGGTCAGCAAATCAAATAAATTTACTCAAAGTTAATCATGCAAACATCTACAGCTAGACTTTCTCAAAGTCGTTCGGCTAACTGATGCTGCAAATAAGAAAATTAAACCAACTTGGCGTGGATTCTAGCAGTTTGTTGTTTAAAATAAATTCGCAGATTCCCAACGCCGGCGATGCATCATGTTCATATTTTCCTTTCTGTACCTCATTCAGGATGGCTGCCACAAGGTTAGTCGCCCGGTTCCCAAATTCCTAAGGGGTGGTCCCTCAGCAGCTTCCCAAGGTTCCGCGGTGGCGCCAATGACTGGTACTATTGTTAAGGTAAGTGATGACATGATCACTTCAACTATCGACATCCATCTTTCGACGTGCTAAACAAACAGGACGGATCGAAATCCGCCAATCACAGCCCACTAACATGACCTCCTGAACTTGCGGGCTCATTTGCATGAAACCAACACCGGTATACATGGTTTTGATTGGCTCATTTCAAACAGCATGTCAAAAGACAATGTCGAAAGATGTATGTAGAAAGATAGCTATGCACGTAACACTGAAAGCGGGTGTAAGAAGGCATCCTCGGGAACTCGATATAGGGCTGGGAAATCCTTGGATAGACGTTGGAAGCTGCTTAGACTTCTGCCAGTCTCTGTCTTGTCATACGATTTTTTTTTTTTTCAAAAATAAAACGGTGGGTTGCTAAGTGAGGGAAGAATTTGGAGGAAGAAGTTGAGCATAGATAATATTCCTTTTTGTTGTCGGCCGCAGGTATTTGTTGAACCAGGACAGAGTGTTGAAGAAGGTGAAACGTTAGTTATCATGGAGGCAATGAAGATGGAGGTACTGTGGCGACTTTTTGTGTGTGAATTCTAATTTTAAATTACTTTAATTGAAATTTGTGTAAGCAATGTGACTGTTGCAAGCTTGTTGTCTTTCACGTGTGGTTCAGCGTGAACCACAGGTGAAAAGCGCGGGAGAACGAACCGAGCCGCTGAAAAGTGCGGGAAAATATGCAGCCGATGATCTAAGAAGAGCGGGAAAACATGTAGTCGGTAAAAAGCGCGGGAAAAATGTAACGCGTCTGCAACGCGTGATTCATTGACAGACCCTTGACAAGGTTCAGTGTTTCACTGACTAGTCTGATTTTCTCAGACAGCGTCTTTGATAAGACCGCGCTGCACGATTTGCCTTAACCAATCTTAACCCAGCAAAGACCGACTGTTTCCGTTTCGTGTTATTTAGAAAACGGTTGAACAGAACAGTGGCAAGTGGGTTAGCAAACAAACTAATCAGAACTCTAAGGAAACTCATGTAACCCGCGGTAAGCGCGGGAAAACTTGGAACCGGTGCCAAGCGCGGGAAAAGTCGCACAAAGTCAAATCACGTGGTTTTGATTTTGTACCTGATTGGCTAAATAAAAAAGCATCGTTGCTCTTATTTGTTTAAGCCTAAAGCATTTAGTCTTTGCCGAATTCTTTTAAATTCATTATAGTCCTCTGGAAAAATGCATAAATAGTCAGCAAACAATTTATACGCCCTATAGCTGGACGGCTGTACACAGGCTATACGCCCTAATGCAACATTTTTGTTTTGTTTCTCCTTAGCACGTCATTCGAGCGCCAAAAGCTGGTGTGATAGAAAAAGTACTTTATGCTGCCGGACAGGCCGTGAACAGGCATGCGCAGCTGGTACAATTCCAAGAAAAAGAGCAAGAACAAAAGGCTGAGGACGAGGACGAAGAAGGGCCTGAGGCCGAGTGAAAAGAAGAAATTAAAAACACGGAGTGGACTGGTGCGAGGTTGAAGGCGAAAAACTCGACTCCGTTTTTCAAGAATTATGGAAATTCACTTGGACAAGTAGTCACACATCAAACAATACTCGCGAATGAAATATGAGCGAGGAAGGGAGATAAATCGGGTGTATATTTTATTTATATCAAGCGTAGAAAAAGGACAACTTTGGCGTGTTCTGAATTGTAACAAGTCGTTTGGTCGCAATTCTGATCAGTATTGATAATATCAATAATAGTATCAATAAAAAACTAACATTCAGGTTAGGAGAATTCAGAAAATGATCGCACGGAAAATATTTCATTATTGTGTGATATTTAAAGAAATTCTTCCAAGTTGTACTTAAAAAATGGATGGACTAGTAAAGAGAATCTGTATCCACTCGCTGTTAAAACATACAGGGAAACTCGAGTTCCTCCAATGGCCAAAAATATTTTTAATTTAATAAAGGAGAGAACAGCTAAACTGTGGACTTCGTGTTTATTCATTTTTTTGCCGATCTGACCCCAAACTTTCACTCTGTAATCACTCCTTGCCGTCTAAACAACCGACAAAACAGAAGCTTTGCTTTTAAAAAAAATTCCGAGTTAACCGTTTGACTTCATGCAATTCTCGACATCTTCTGTAGCTGTGAAGAGTGATTTTCAAAATACCAGAACTTAAACTTGACCAGAAACGTTCATTTTCCTTTATAAGGCGATGGTAAATCCCCAAGAATTTCCAATCCCAAGAATAAGCAACATTTCATATCAGACGCATTGTCAAGCAGAGGTGATCAGATTAAAGAAAATCATCAACTCCAGGATGTTGACTGAATAAACGTTAAAAGAAATGTACTGGTGGTTATCATAGTAATTGTGCTCCGAACTTGGGACTAGGGGACGGACCATTATTTTCTTGGAGGGGCGGTTACGAAAAGTTTTCCTTCGCAAACTTCCTTTTAGTTTATGCATCTCTACAAACATTGTTTCTTCGAAATTCAAACTATTTTTTGTTATACAAATTGTGCTTGCAAACAATTTATTTTGTCATTATGGGAACTGCAAACAAATTTTTCGATATTTTTTACTTACCACCTCCAAAAAATAATGGCCCGTCCCTAAAAGGTCGGTACACACGAGGGAGCAATTTGCCTCGGGATCTTGCTACCAAATATTTAACCGGTTTAAAATCGTGGAGCATTTTGCGGGGTTGTAAATTCTGCTCTCGAGGATGAATTATACCATGAATTCGTATGTACTCACGGAAGAGCTTTGCTCCAGCACCGTGCCCCTGATCCTGGGGCATAACCTGGGGCGCAAAACCTTTCGTGTGTATCGGCATGAAGAGTTTCAGGGAAACAAAGGCTTTAAACTTTAATGTTCATATTTTTATTCTTCACTGTAACATAGACTTAACTTGCTTCAAGTTATAAAAATATCACCTCTAAAATCACTTTCCAGATCTTACAATTTCAACCTTATGTCATTTCTGGCCGCCAACTTTCTCGATAATTTAACAATCAAAGTTCAATTGTGCGCGAAGGAAGAAATACATGAACGTCAAGCGAAAGAATGAAGTATCTTTTAACGGCCTTGTTAAGAACTGCTTAACCAAGACTTGTTTAAATAAAGAGCTGCTCAGTAGCCATGGGAAACGGTTTTGATTGATTGACAGCATCGCTGGCCAATCAAAAAGGCCAGATCAACTCCACGTGCAGTGATCTGTTCTCTGATTGGCTAAAAGTTTGGGAAGCCAGAAGAAATCACAAGAAATTGATAAAAAACTTTAGCCAGTGGTAGCGACAAGGTACGTTTCATTGAAGATAGCGACATTTGGGCTACAATGCGCTTCTGAAATGATTGAAAGGAATAAAAGCAAATGAGTGATAGATGGCGGTGGCGTACTCTTCGCGCTTAAAATTGAATAACCAAGATCTGGTCTCACTGATAAATTAGATGTTATCATTCAATAGATAGAGCTCTTTCTATCTGTCTGTACAAATTTCTACATCAACAGGGTTTTAATATTCCCGTTCGAGTTCAATTTTCTTTTACAGATTCCTCTTTTGTCTCCGTACTCTTCGTTTTCACCGCGTTTGTATCGGCAGGCTTTTCATCGGTCACAGGCCCGCTCGGTTTCTCATCCGGGCTCTTCGTTTCGCCATTTTCCTTTCCCTTCTCTTCGGCTTTCGCTTCTTTCTCTTCCTCTCTAGAAACCTTCTGTTCCGTGCTTTTTTCACTGCTTTTCCTCGCCTCAGCCTCCTTCGCTTTGTCCTTGGTAGACGCCTCGGATTGGGCCTGGGACCGGTCTCTCCAGTTCGCTGATAGACTTCCGCTACTCGGCCGAAACTGGTTGCCGCTGTTTCCTCGGGGCCTGTATCCTTGTTGAGGCTGTTGCTTTTGTTGTGAATTCTTGCTTCCGGTTCGCGGTCTCTGGTCCTGTCTGCCGTGCTGTTTATTTCCGTTGCCTTGGTTTGTTCTTGAGTCACTGTTGTCGTTGTTTTTACGGTTCCCTTCGCTTCTTTTCTCATCTTTCCCTTCGCTGTCCGTTCGTCGGTTGCCTCCAGAGAACCAAGGCGAAGGTCTCCTGGGTTTTCCTTCTTTCGGTGGAGAGGAAGCTGGAAACAAATGAAATCAGTCATAAATAGGTCACCCCCCCGTCCCGCCTTGCACCAGTTCTATGTTTACCCACCGGCGCTTTGCACCGGTTGACTACTCATGATTGGTTCATTACGCCAACTGTTTGTCATGATTGGTTCTAGGCAAAATTTAGTCAACTCCCGCCTTGCGGACACCTTGCTATCACGGACACCCCGTTATTAAGGACGGGAGTTGAAGTCCCGGCGAATAAGAGTTACTGAAAATAACTCCCGCTACTACAAACTTTCTCTATTGCGGACATCAATTATGGTCCCGAAGGTGTCCGTTATAGTCAGAGTTAACTGTATAGGTCGAGTGTCCGCAATAGCGGGGTGTCCGCAAGGCGAGAGTTGACTGTATCGCTTTTTCGTTTTAATACTTACATGTTATGACCTCTTCTTTGTCGTTATTTTCACTTTCAGCCGCCCCAGTCTTACTCCTCGCATGCTCACTCTCCTCAGTCTCCTCCTCCACGATTCCTTTCAGGTCTGAAGTTGGTGTAGACGCTCGACGGTTTCCAGAATTCTGTCACAAAACACGAATTTCAAAGGAACATTGTCACGGGAATTTAAATTCTTTTCGGTAAAAAGTACTAAAATTAGCGAATACGTCAACTCGTTCATGAAATGCACCTAGTATGGGAGAATGAAGTAAATTGTTGTTAATAATAATAATAATAGCGGAAGAAGGAAGGAAGAAGGGAGCCATAATGATTTTTAGGTTTTTTCCAGTCGACAAGGGCAAAACTTGAAAAAATCAGCCCGACTTTTTCAAGTTGAGATCTAAAGTTCCTGATGGTATCACCAGAATATCTCTTCTTTATCGCTTCAGTACACTTGTTTGGCGATTTTTAACAAAATTGGACCACTATTCGTAGTTTCCATTTGTCTTTAAGCTCTTGAGTTTTTTGAAGTGAAACTGGTGACAGTGTCCCTTTAAAATATTGGATTTTTTAATGTATCAAGATTGTACAGTGAGCACAATTGATTACAAATTTACGATGTTTACCGTGAAGCGCTTTATAGAACGCATGTACGAGAGACGCTTCTCAACGAATCGGGAAAAAATGAAAATCGGTAGAATAGGAGGATCGTAAAACATAAAACGGGTTTTTTAAATTACAAACTTCAATGATTCGCCTCTCAATTGGGGGACAAACACGGGAAAATTTACAGTAAATGTATTAGAAAAATGAAGATCTTATGTCGAATAATTAAAAGAAAATTCTAACTTTACAATATTTTTGAATTACAAACTCAAGATACCGGGTAAACGAGTTTAATGATCAAATTTGGGGAATGTAGTCTCGCATGGATTTTACATACATTTGTCTGAAATCCAAGCCGCCATTTGCGCGGAAAAAATATAAGCATTTGAATGAAAAACTAAAAATGCGATTTCTCCCTTCCCAGCATAGCTGTGTCCTTCAAATTTCATCAATAAAATCGTTTGCTAGGTATCTTTACCTTGTAACTCATAGGAATTGCAGAATGATAGTTTTCTTTATATTATTGGGCATCGAGCTCCTTGTTTTTCCCATACATTTACTGTAAATTTTGTCGTGTTTGTCCCCCAACCAAGATGGCGGCAGAAACCGTGGAAGGGTCTATCTATACGATCTAATCGCGTTTTCTCATGCTTAGCAGTCTTTGATACTTGAATCGCCTCCCAGGAAACTCACCTTTGTGGATTGTTGCGTGTTCGTTTTGTTCTCGGGGGCTTCTGATTCACTGCTCGATCTTATTCGTATGGTCGGCTTTGTCCTTGGTCCGTCCTTCGTACTAACAGACATCCCTTCGCTCAAGTCCCCGCCGAAACTCTCGGTAGTAAGTGACCTGTCTCGCATGCTTAACATGTTGTTGTTGTCCTGTCCAATAAATGAAAGACTCGGTCCAGGTCGCATCTCAGCCGGTGTGGGTATGTACGCGGGGCCTTGGGGCGGGTTGATGCCCATACTGCGGAGCTGTTGGTCAAGACTTTCTTTATCTCTTTTCATCTGCTCTACATCCTGTGAGGAAAATAAAGGAGCTACGTCACGGGGATTTCGCAGTTTTTTAGTCTAAACTGTTCTGAAATTATTGGTAGGCAACTTAATCCATAAAATATTATCTTTGAACATATAAGAAGGACATAACCTTAAAATGGGGATTGAAATCAAGCTACGGCCTTAGATATCAATTTTTTAAAGACGCGCGGAAACAACTTGAAAAAGTTAGCCTTACTTTTTCATGTTGCAATCCGTTTCCATCCGAGCCATCCGCAGTCAAAGATGCTCGTTCACAGTTTTAATGCTCTAATATAGCAATTTTTAATAAAAATTGACTTTTATTTTTAGGCTTCCGACGACACAAATATAAATTTTGGTTGTCCAAAAATCTGTTAAAATGCGTGACATAGTCCCTTTAAACTATTATTTAATGAGTGCATTTTACAATCGCATTTCCTCGTTAAAATCAATACACATGCTCACGTAAACTTTAACTGAGATTATCAAGTGGCGATATATTACACGTGCGATTGTTGACTATTTGATTGAAAGGGAAGTTTGGAAAATCAATAATATGGCTGGCAAAGGTACTATGTCTCTTACTATAAAACACATCAGCTCGTAATTAATTAAAAAAAAAAACCATTACCTTTAGATGCGATAAATGGTAGTCCAACATCATTCGAGCGTTAGCGATACATTCTTTAGTTCCGACAAACAGGAAGGAAACTTCCTTCTAAAAAGCAAAAGCAAAAAAATATCCTTGTTATGGGCGTACTTAACATGTTTTCACGCGCTCAGCACCTATGTTTCCCACGTTTGTCACCGACTACATGTTTTTCCGCGCTTGGTGCCAGAAACACGTTTTCCCGCGCACGGCAACTGTTTTCCCGCGTTTGTCACCAGCTACATGTTTTCCCGCGCTTTTGCCAGTAAAATGTTTTCCCGCGCTCAGCCCCTAAGTTTTCCCGCATTTGTCACCAGCTACATGTTTTCCCGCGCTTTTGCCAGCAACATGTTTACCGCGCATGGCACCGATGTTTTCCCGCGCTTTGCACCGGCCACATGTTCTCCCGCGCTCAGGGCTGATTTTGTGTTCTGATTGGTTTGTTGCGTCCCTTCCGCTTGTTGTGATTGGCTAGAATTGGTTTTACAGCAGACGTTGGAAAATCGCCCTACATGTCCCAGTTTTTGGACAATATCGCGCACAAATAAGACAAACCAAAGTAATGTTGATACCTTAGCAGCTTTTTCATCCATAGACGATCTTTCTTCTGGTGGCTCAATCTTAACACGGGTAACACCTGATCGATCCACAATGTCCTGGATTATACGACCACTCTTGCCTATAACTTTACCTGTGAATTAGAAGAATGACCCATTACTTACGTAATATTTCAATATTATTTTATGACAACAGCCTGGTGTCATAAGCACCGTTACACGTACAATCATAGCGAGACCATATAATACTGAGAAACGCAGCAGAAGCAAAACGACTAGAGACTTATGTTTCTTAAAGTCATTTTCACTTTAGTGTCGAAGTGATTCTCATTAGATACGATAAGATAAGAACTTTATTTAACGTGGCACTCCACTTAGCTAAAAGCTACTTTACAGAAAGCACACAAATAAGTAAACAAATGAATAATTAAACAAACAAAAGATTTTCTTTGGCTTTGCATTACTATGCTTAGTGAAAGATTTGCTTTGGTTTTGCATTACTACGCTTAGTGAAAGATTTGCTTTGGTTTTGCATTACTACGCTTAGTGAAAGTTTCGCTTTGGTTTTTCATTACTATGATTGGCTTAAAGTTTGTGCCACTTTCTTGAGCAGCCAATCAGAAGTCAAACCAAAACCAATCGTGACTCCCTCACACACGTTTTCCCGTGTTTTGTGCCGCCTCAACAAAAATAATGACTTTTTTGCAAAAATGCTTAGTTTTAACGCTTTTTAATCTGAACAGCCAGTGTTTCACGGCAACTTCCAGAACTTACCAACAAGCGGTCTCGGTACATAAACAGTTTCTTCTGCAAATTCCAGCAACTTTCTGGCTTCTTTTACGAATTCTTCACCCTAACAGAAACAAAACAAATCGTTAACCTGATAAGGCGAGGAAACCATTTCACTGATTTCCAAGTAGTCCCTCGTTTTTGTTGTTGTTACTATTGTTTGTTTGTTTGTTTTATGGCGATGTTTACATGGGACAACTTGCAACAACAATTTTTTGCGCAACAATGTTGGTAACACGTTTCAAGTTTTTGACTTGGGCTCAAAAATTCGCAGAGTAGATGAGTCAATGAGTTGCGCAAAAAATCGTCCCCGATCGCGATATCATGTTACACGGTGTTCGTTTTTTCGCGCGACAAATCGTTCAAATCGTGGACGAACACGCAAGCACACGCGAACACGCAAAACAACCACGCACATGTCCACGTGCAAACACGCAAAAATCCCCTCTCTCTTCGAATTCTCGTGTAAGGTGCCAGTGGTTTTGGCACTGGCTCGCTAAACAACTACTCACAGTCTAATCCTTTTAGTGTTTACATCCTGACCAGAAAGGTTTTAGGGCCAATTTACACGGTACGTTTTTCTCGCATGCAACAGCTTACGACAGACCTACAACATGACTTAGGACCATTTTCACGTTCGTGTCTGTCGTTAGAATGAGATAGGTACAACGCGATTCGTGATGCAGTCATGGCGTAAGCATGTCACGTGCGATAATCGACGGCAAAATTATAGCGGTAGTGGTAGTAGTAGTAGTAACTCACATCTCCGCAAATGTGGAAAGTACAGTTTTCCTCATCGACTTCAATCGACCTAATTCCAGGCAGCCTTCTGGCCTGTTGGATATTGGCGCCTTGTGCACCAATAGCAAGACCCATCAGATGATCTGGTAATGTCAGCATTTCGACCACGCCCAACTGTTTCTTTGCATTCTGGAAGCGATTGAGACAAAACAAAAAATACGACAAAATAAGGAGCTTGTTGAATACAAATACTCCATTAATCCTGGATATTAATTTTATTCAAAATAAGAGAGGAAGTATATTTCTCCAATCCATGTGTTTTGGGCAAATTATTTCTGACAATCTTGCTCAAAAATAAAAATCAGACCTCTAATTGTCTAGCTGTCTCATCTGTCCAGGACTGTAGCAGCATCTTTGTTCTCAGACTTCGGAAATGGATCTCACTGAGCATGGCAGCACACTTCACAGGACGTTCACAACGTGACTAGAAAGAAATACGTGTAAAGCGGAGTTATGTTGAAAATTAAAAAAAGGTTCCCAGTTGACCCATTATTTCTGTACAACTCTAATACAGCTGTAATTATTACAATCTCAGATAATTGCAACTAAAATGCTCTAATCGCAATTGCAAAAAAATCATTAGAAAATTTTCAGCTAACATGGGCCTTTATTTTGTAAATCTTGAAATTATAAATATAGTGTAAACATAAATAACCGTTTAAACATCTGTTATAGCTTTTAGAATTGTATGCGGCGACTGTGATTAGTAAGTGGGCAATTCCATGTCATGGACGTTACAATTCAGACCGATTTTTAGAACTTTAAACTTGCATTGTCTAAGGACCAAAAAAAGTTTTACAACTTTTCATTGATGTACAAGTCTGTGCACCTTAGTGTGTTAATTTGATTATTTCCTTTTGACAGTTGACTTATTTGTGCTAGAGAAATATTGAGAAAAACTACTCTCATGGACGTTACATAAAAATCAACCACATAATTTAGTGCATTAGGATTAGTTTAAAATTCCTGTGAACTTCCGAGCATTTTCAAAATATCATCTCCATGTCAATATGATTTAGTGATTTTGTGAACTGAAAATTTTGTTTTCACCTCCATTGCCTTTGACAGTTCTTCTTGGAGACTAAAAATGTAACGTCATAGACGTTACAAAAGTTGTCATGGACGTTACACTGTGTGAATTCTTCTTCAAGTTTACCAAATAAATTAACTTTTTTTCAATTGTTGGACTCTAGCATTTGTAGTTAACAATATTTCTTGGCAGTTGGAAAGGAAATTATCTTGCTAGTTAATGTAAAACCTGTGGAATGCTCATTTAAAATTTTGAGGACATTTCATGGTCCTTACATGACATATTAGCCTTCATTTTTAGCAAATCGTTTACCATGAGCTTGCTCTTTACCAACCCAAGCCTGTCTTTTGGAAGAACTGCCCACTGCTATACTGTCTAACTATTTTTGACCTTTTCTACAGACTTTGTTAAAGTTGCGACTTTTTTTCAACATTTTTACAAAAAGTGTAACATCCATGAAATAGTGTCCATGACCAACTTTTGTTGCAGTCAGTTAAAAAATGTTACAGTTTATAAGAGTTTTGTTTTCATCAAAATGTTTCTTTTTGATAAGTAACAAAGCAGCAGAAGTATTTTAGGAATCCTTCAAATAATAACTTAAGGAGAGAAAAAAATGCACAAAATTACATGGACGTTACGTAACGTCCATGACAGAACTTTACTTCGATGTTACTATTTTTTAAAAATATTTTGGATGAAGTCTTTATCAGTTATTTGTCAACACTAATGAGAGAATTTTCCTCATATAATTGTTTGTATTTATTAGCATTTTAAAAGTATGATTTTTGTTAGTTAAAAATGTGCATCACAGACATTGTAAATTATTAAGAAGGTAAACCTGTACTTTGGGGACCCCCCTAAAAACACTGTTGTCACAGACAAAGTAAAAGTTGTTTTTCTGTATACTATAACATATATACAATGCAGCACAGGTAATTATTCCATCTGAAATGTCTTTTGAAAAATCTTGATTTTTACACCTCTCATGTGGAATTGACCAAGTACATATAGGGAAAAGACAATGTTCTGTCAAACTGCTGTAATTAAATGTTTGTAAGTGATGTAATAACATATTATAGTCTATTGAAAGTAATGTAAATAATATACTGTAAGCATTATCCCGTAAATCTACGTAAGTACTGTTCTGTAAGTTTTGTTGTGTATTATTAATTAAAAAAAAAAAACTACAATGCTTTATATGAACAAATCTTATTGAATTGGCTGGAGGGGTAACAAATGGTGCAAGATGGAAAGGATGCATGTTGTGAGGCATGGTAAGTGCTCTAGACTCCCGGGGGGGGGGGGCACTCCCTATAATGGTCTATACGGGGAGGCTCCGCCCGAAAGGGGTACCTTTTTCAGGCTTCAGGTATATAAAAGGGTAGGAATTTCACAAGATTAGGTATGTGAAAGGGTAGGGAAATCTGTCATTTAGGTATTTAAAGGGGTCTTTAATAAAAATATTTCGAACAGACGCATCTTACGGCTGTATCATTTTGATTTATTAAACACTACATAAAAATGAGAATAAGACTTCCTGTGTAAGGTAGATGTCATGTCATTTAGGTATGTGAAAGCGCTACCTTTTTTTAATAAAAGGTATACGAAAGGGGTTCTTTTTTTTGTCAAAATGGTATATAAAAGGGTAAGGGGTTGGACTCCGGGGCGGAGCCTCCCCGTATCAAACCTTTTCAAGTAGCCCCCCCGGGTCTAGACTCAGGGATTATGACCTGCCGAGGTCACTGTTTTGAGCTCTGTAATCTCTCGCAGTATCTTTCCACCCAGGAGTTTCATTGCGTACTAGCAATGCAATGACCTGATGGAATGCTACATACAAACCTGTGATGGACTAGCATACTATTCTGAAGGAGTAGCAACACTCCTGAGCTGATTATGCTACTAGAAAAAAGAACTAAGCAGAGCTTACGAAGCACTTGACTAAAAAGCATTAAGTTAAACATTATTTTTTTACTTTACTTTTGTTACTCCTTTGTCATCAGAGATGCACCATTGTTTTTGAGTAAATAGCTCTGTCATCCAGTTACAGGCTAAATGAACCTGGTCTTTTCTAGTTCGCAAAGTTATGACATCCCTTTCCATCAATTAAGCTATTAATCAATCAAACTTATTAGAAAAACAGGAAACACATTTTCACACTAGCCTTGTGTATCACTCACCAAAACAACAAGCACAGCCAGCTCATCGTTATAATAAACACAGGACGCTCCACACTGTTTCTTGAACTCTCTGTGTGTCTCTTCATCTTTGCAACTACACGTACGAACAGAAGATAAAAATTTTATTAGCCTATTAGCCTCCACCTCAACAAGGAGGGACAATCTTTAAAGATGTTATATAAAATGATCAGAGTCAAGATCTTACGGTTGTCGCAAATCTTGTGGCACATCAATCATGACTTTGTGGTACATATTCCTGGAAATTGGTCCACTGCAAAAACAAAAATAAAATAACATTGGTATACTATAGTCAATATTGTATGTTGGGAGGCGCGGTGGCCTAATGGTTAGCGTGCCGGACTCCAGATCGATTGGTCTGGGTTTGAGCCGGGGCGCTGCGTTGTGTTTTTGAGCAAGACACTTTACTCTCATAGTGCCTCTCTCCACCCAGGTGTATAAATGGGTAACAGTGACTGTAATGCTGGGGGGAACCCTGCAGTGGACTAGCATCTCATCAGGCGGGGAGTAGAAATATTTCTAGTCGCTTCATGCTACTGAAACTGGGATAGGCTCAGTCCTGATGGGCCATTGGGCTCAAATGCAGACTTAACCTTCACATATCACAAACAGCCAACTCTCTCTAAGATGGACACCCTAGGGATCAGCTCTTGCTGTCCATCTTATAGAGGTTTAGGTCTGAACAAGAGTTTAGTTACAAACAAACATGTGAAATTTGGCCAGGTTGGGACAAGAAATCCAGTCCGGCTTTAATATAGAAGTGTCTGTCTTATACAGGCGTCCGTCTTGAGAAAATTGACTGTAATTTTAAGCACTAATTTTTTAAACCTCGCGTAAACAGAAACTTCTGCTAGGTGGACACTTTTTGTGGTGCTAAGCTAGGGTTTCCGAGTATGAGATGTACAACTTCACATGCTTAAAATCTTAATTGTTACCACGCATTTAAAAACATAAGGCCTCCCACTTCCCCCACTTTTTACTCCAGGTTTCTACCCATTTCTTAGTGGTTCCCACCTCTCTGTGTTATTTTCATTGCAAAATGTTACGAAATGTTGCAATTTTTTCTCAATTTCTCCTGGTTCCACCTTGGGACTCCTGCTTCCTGCCCTCTCTTCTCCCACCTCCCATATCCCTCTTGCCCATTATTTTCCCAGGCTCCTGCCCCCTGACCCCCTCCATTCTAATGTTCGTGAGATGAAAGGACCTGCATGTACCTTTTGCTGAAATGACATTAAACATACAAACTATATGAATGTGAAAAAACAAGTAAAAGTTAGAGTCATATTTAAAGCAAGCTTTTAACATGTTTAATCCAGAAAAGTATAATTAACAACTATTCACTGGGCCGCAAAGCCGGGAGGTGAACTTCCACCACTCGCCCCGACACTGAGGTAAATAGTTGTTTTGGTATATACTAAAACAGTGAGATATAATAACCCAAAAAGGATGATTTTCATCTCATTTATTCCTGTCAACGATTACAATTTTTGAGTGCGAGTTGCGTAGAGGTGAATAGCAAAGGATGTCCAGTGTTTGAGTAGCCAAACAGCGTGTACCAACAATGCCATCCACTCTTTTAGTATAACTAAATAAATACCGTAGAATTCCGGTTATAAGCCCCCCCCGCTTATAAGCCCCCCCGGTTATAGGCCCATCATCCTGGAAACAAAAAAATACATCCGGTTATAAGCCCCCCGGATATAAGCCCCCCGGATATAAGCCCCCCTCTACCAGATGACAGTACTGAATAGAGCTAAATGTTGCTTTATTATGCGTTTTAACTAAAAAACGTATTTCCATCAACACTCCTGTGGCTCGTTTATAAGCCCATCCAAAACCCCTTACGAAGTTGTATAAGCCCAGGGCTTATAAACGGAATTCTACGGTATACAAATATTAACTCATGACAGAGTCACTACTATTAAGTCTTGTATTACTCACTTGCGACTGGCTGGACGAATTCTTTCTCTTGGAACAATCTCATTAAACGTTGCATCCCATCCAGTATACTGAATAACATAGTACTGAAAGAAATATAATTCAGTTGTCAGGTCAGGACATTTCTGACTATACCAATGCTTACTTTAAATCATTCACTGCTTTTGATTCCAAGGAATCTGTAAGGTAGTGTAGGATTGATGATATATGGGTGCTTACATAGCGCATTTACAAAGCTCATGATCAATGCGCTTTACAATTCAAATCTATGGGATGAGACCGGACATCAGAATATAAGGCGCCTATGGCAGCCACTAACCGTCCATGTGTATGATCTCACCTCACCACCCAACCCATGGAATAGAACAGACCACAACACCGGGAACTTCATGCCCTACTCTTTGCTTATACAAGAAGGGCGCGAAAAACATGCGGTCGTGTCATCGAGGATAACAAAACAATGTTTATAATATTTGGGTGCAATCTTCAATGTGATATTTTCAATCAGGCTATAGTTTTTAGATTTGCCACCGGACATTTCCTTATTTTGAAATGTGCCATTTGTTATTGTAGTGGAAATAATGTCACAACAGATCAAGTTGACAGCTGGGTTGTTTGTACTTTCTGTATTTTCAAAATAAAAATAAAAAACATTGAGGATGGTATCAGAGCCAGCTTAGATGCAAAGCAATCTAGTACCAAGCAATTTTCACCAGTTAATATAATTGAGACGATCAAGATGCTCCGTCAGATGCCACAGATAATTTTCTTAAAGAATTGCACTCTCAAACACTGCAATCAAAATCTAGACGACTTAGACTGCTGTTCAGGTAACAGACATCATCAGAACAAAATTAAAACAATTCTTATTTTGTTATAAATAACAATTTTTTTTAATCTGATTGGTTCTTAGCACACCCTATATTTCAACAAATTTGAGCGTGAGCAGCTTAAGTGTCCAATAACAAAGTGTTCAATAACAAGGTGTTTAATAACAAAGTGTCCAATAACAGAGCATACAATAACAAATGTAGAATAACAATAATGTTTGCATGGCTGGCTCCATGCAGTTTGCAAATTCAGAACCTTTACCGTGAGGCGGGTTTTCCCCCACCTTTGCTGGTAATTTCCTTGTTTGTCTTTCTAATGTCATCTTTAACTGATTGTTTTGAAATAAAACGGCCACACCTGTGGCCAAAATATCCCAAATGGAATGTCTGTTTTTGTCCCAGCAAACAGAGCTCAGCCAAAGCAGCACAAATACCGTATTTTCTCGGTTATAAGGCGCACTCGGTTATAAGACGCACCCCAAACTTGGCAACTTTGTCATGCTTAGTTTCCAAACTGAAAGTTTTTCGAAAACACTCGGTTATAAGACGCACCATGAGTTGGGGAGTTAAAAAGATGCAGTCATCAATTTAAGGACAGTTCTCCTTACAGAATTTGAATGTTGCTCATACTCCTTGGCACAATTTTCAAGTAAAGGGGTAACATTTCTGGCTAACATAAGACGTAAATTCGCTCAAGGTAACATTTTTCCATCGTTCATGCTTCGAGTTTTGGCTGCTTAGTAACCTGGCAGATGTGTAGTTACCAGTGACCACTGAGTTTGTAGCTTGGTTACCAAGTTCTCAAGCACGCTTCGTTCTGCTTTGCACTTTGTTTATCGAGTGGTTTTCAACGATTCTCAGGCTTTTTTGGGTGTTTTCCTTGTCTTCTAAAGTCATTTATCAACTTTCCAAGATGAGGAAGGTTTGTTTAATATGAATATGCTTGATTTTCTTTGTCTGTTTCAAGATAATGCTGACATGTAAGCAGTCGTTACCAAAACTTGTCAACTCGGATAATAAACTTTGCATTGAAACTTGCTGTTTCTTGATTCTAGAGGTGTAAAATATTATACAATGACCAAAACAAAGAGTTTCCTTTTTTCTTGTTTTAACTGCAAGTTCCAGTAAAATGACGACCATAAGATTTTGTTTGGCGAAAATACTCGGCTATAAGACGCACCCCAATTTTGGCAAAAACTTCCCAAGAAAAAACAGATTTTCCTCGAAAAAACTGTGCGCCTTATAACCGAGAAAATCGGTACCTTACTAATAAGTATGTTTTCATTAATAATATTAAGAAGGAGCAAGATACATAAAATCACAACAAGTGTGTTTAACAAGTCTGAGAGTGCAGGCCTTTTCTACAAAAGATCAGCACACAGCTGTCTGCCGCCTTAAATGTTTCTCATGTTTGCAGTCAAGTGTCAATTTCAGCTCACAGCAGCTGTGGACACTTCACCTCGTCATGACATGCAAAACAATGTGCACAAACACTGAGAAAAGGTGATAAATTCCACATTTCTAACACTTTTCATTTTCCTCTTAATTTATTTAGCACTGTGAAAGACAATGGTTTCTCTTCTCCCTTCTTGGAAATTTCATTAAAATTAAGGTTCTGGACAATAAGGAAAAAAAATCATATTGACTTACTCAGATTATCGTTAAATACCATCACTTTGTCGTTATCAAATAATTTCATGAAAGTGATAAATAATCGTCGCAGTGAATTTCCAATTTAACCCTTTCACCACCGGTGGCCCCTTTAGCGGCCAAAAATTAAAAGTCCGTGTAATACCCATGGCCCCTTTAGCGGCCAAACAAAACAGCTGGAAACGACCTCTTCTGTTTTGGGAAAAACTGGGCACTACTTTCCATATTTGGAAAACTAATTTATGCAAGCGAAAGCACATGCTTTGAAAACAAAATGGCCGTCTGTTTTCACAAACTGAAAGATGAAGAAAGCATTGTAAAACGAAGAAGAAAACTTACCGCGCAATTTTTTTTCGCCATTTTCAGCAACAACCGAAAGTGAAGACAATATTCAAGAGCAAATTTAACCGTGAATTTCAAGAGTTCAAGCCAAATATCTTCAAAATTGTTCGATCGATAACTAGTGAAGATGTGTAAGACATTTCAAGCGAACTGTAGACCGTAAACAACAAGAAATTCACCTGAATGTGACAGGGATGCTCTCAAACGATCTTTACATAATGTGGTAAGAGTTGTGCAGCATTTTCACTGTTTTTTGTAAATGTTTTGAATGAAATAAATATAACTGTTTTAATCTATTTGTTGGCTGTGAAATTATCTTTGCAGTGATGTATTTTTTAGTTAGATACGATGTTTGTAGTACGCGCTAGCTTCATTTGAAAAATTTGTGCACCATTCCTTCCTGAGAAATCACCATTTTCTAAATGGCCGGTGTTAGGGGCACTTTTCTGTCGAAAACGTGCGGTGGTGAAAGGGTTAAGCAATTGGAATAAAGAAGCCTGAAAAAAAATTCAGGGCTTTGAACAACGGGATTTGAACCCGTGACCTCCGCGATACCGGTGCGATGCTCAGGCTTCTTTATTCCAATTGCTTAAATTGGAAATTCACTGCGACGATTATTTATCACTTTCATATACATCCGCAGTTCATACATGAATCATTTCATATACATTACATCAAATAATTTCAATTGGTATTTTCAGGTGTGTATATATAGATTACCAAATTGAAAATTTGGTGGAGACCAAATTTGTTTAGACTTTTAATAGAGCCAAACAAATTTTGTCAATCTAATGCATATGGTACATTAGTCTTAACATGAGTATAAAGTTAGTTCAGAAATCAATTCATTACCTCTCCCTTTTTATGTACAACTCTTGCCGGCCACCAGGCACAAGGTTCGCCGTCATCATCTCTTGAGAACACCTTGGATAAAAAATACAAACATTCAAGAAATTAAGTAACTCAAGGAATTCAAATAATTTCCTCTGTGATGAATTACCGAAAATGATTTAATATACACCCCGGGCATTTATTAAATGTGAGGGGTCCTAAGGGGGGCATTAAATAGATACGAGGTGTTTATTAGAGAGAGGCTTTTATTTCACTTAAACGGTAACAACGTCGACAAAACAAACAAGACAGTCACGTAATTTGCTCACTGAGGAAAATAGAAAACAGAGTTTGTGGGTAGGAGACTACTCTAATCTGCGCTAATGCAAAGCCTAGAGATGTCATTTAAAATTTGTTATTGAAATAAATAAATTACGTGATTTTACTATATGGAGCATTTCTTTTGTTTTTTAGACACTTGGGGGCATCCGTTAGACATGGGACATTTATTAGAGGGGGGCATCTAATACAAACATTGCACCTCAGGGGAGGCGTTTATTAGATACAAGGCGTTTATTTGAGAGTGGGCGTTTATAATTAGATCATTTACGGTAGTCAAAGTTACTTTCCAAGTAGCAATAGAGTCTTGCACTTGGATATAAGCAAAAGATTGTGTCAGTTCCAAGAAAAAGAAAATTATCAGGCCTGACATGGGGTTTAGGGTAAAGCTATTTATTTAGGGGGTGACCTGGTTACCTAATGGTTTGCACACCGGTCTCCAGATCAAGGGGACAGGTGGGTCATTATGTTGCGTTCTTGGGCAAGACACATAACTCCCATAGTGCCTCCAACTGCCCAGGGGTATAAATGGCAACTGGCAAACTAATGCTAGGGATAATACGGCGATGAAATAGCATCCCATCCATTGCGCAGAAACCAGGATCAGCTCCAGTAGTTTCTATATGCATCGGCCACTTAGCCTGACACAGACTTTGCTCAAAGACACAATAGACAGGGGCGACCAGATTTTTCTTAGGATGGGGTGCACCACTAGAGAAAGGCGTAACTGACTGGTGACGTAAATAAATTCATCTCAGGGAGGGGTGCGCACACCCTGCACCCTCCCCCTAGATCGGCCCTTGATAGAATGACTCCTGCTGTACCTATTATAACTCAAGACCCCCCCCCCCCCCATATAATAAAACCATCCAAAAATGCCATTTGAGCAAAATATTATTACACCCTGCTTTATAGTTTCACAATATATGTAGTATTTGTTTAAATCCATTTGCAAAAGGACCACGCAAATCTTCAGATGAATTTTAAAAGGAACATTTTAAGATTTCCTCTGGTGTTTGTGTCGTAAATATGGAGACCCCGTGGAGAATTAACACTCTCTCACGCAGAGAATTTTCAAAAATAGAAATAAAAGAAATTGAATATCGTTTTCCACTATTCCCTAACATAACAACAACAGAAAAGGATAAAGATTAACACAAATTAGTTTCCTACAGCTAAAGATCCTCATTTGACCACATACTGCAGTGTAAATTAAGTTAACTGTTTGACCTGAAAAATACGCACGTGGACTTGTCGTAGTAAACAGCATCATATCAGAGGTGCGAAACCTTTACGCAATGAGCTTTTGTTGCACAATCGCACGCTATTAACACCGAATATCAGCGAGAAAAATACCAAAATTATCACCATCCAAATCATAAAGTATTAAACGATGCTAGTAACAAACGTTGTTAATTCGCAATGTGAATGAAAATGATCAAGGTCTTTACAGGCGAGTGACCTTTTCGCAATTCGATCACATGGCCGAGAACCAAACAGGTCTTCCCAAATTACCTCAATTTCATCGTCCACGTATAAATCACATCTTTGGTTTGTAGATGGAGGAAGACGAACTTCTTCGTAAGGTACCCTCCTGCAGTTATTCAATCTGTTTGGAAACAATACGACAAGGATTTGTGAGAAGCGAGCATTGTATAAAGTAAACAATGAATACAAATGAAAATCCCGCGCGACCGCCAAAATCCAGGCATACGTACTCGTGTTGAAGTGCAATCGTGACTTGATCCTGGTGAATATTCCTCACATAACCCTACGAAATAATTGTTCGGTAAGTATTTAAGCATCTTCTAGAATAGCTTCTCATTTTGTGGGCCCTACCTTGTAATAAGCCCCATTTTTACCGCACACTTCTACCGACAAATCCTCCATGTTTTCTTGCTCAACTTGCTCTGCTGTCCCAGAGGCAGTCTGGGATATCAACAAATTGCGCAATCTGGGCGCGAAACGTTTCGACGCCATCTTGGATCGATTGTGAAGAAAAATAAATAAATATATAGCGGGATCCCTTTTCTTTAAACCTCTTAAGGTAAAATCCACCTTAAAATTTGCGATAGCAAGACCGTTGAAGTCTGATGTGGGATTTTTAAGTGCAATGAAAGTAAGTTTGGCTATAATCATGATATACATCATCAACATATTGCGCAATCTGGGCGCGAAACGTTTTCGACGCCATCTTTGACTGCGATTTGAAGAAGAAAAAATCACGAATTTTATTTTGCACTGACATTATTTTAGAATTTGCGAGAGCGAGACGGTTGAAGTATGTTACGGGGAATTTAAAATGCAGTGAAAATAAGTTTGGCTTTTGATATGATTCATCGACAAATGAAATTGCGCAATCTGGGCGCGATAGGTTTTCGACGCCATCTTTGATTGCGAGGCGAAGAAAAATAAAATACACGAATTTAAGTTTGCACTGACATTATTTTAAAAAAATTTGCGAGAGCGAGAAAGCTGAAGTCTGATATGAGGATTTTAAAATGCAGTGCAGATTAGTTTAGCTATATATTGATATGTTTAGCGTTTACCATATATTGATATGCGTCATCAACAAATTGCGCAATCTGGGGATAGACGTTTTCCGGTCCGGCGCTTTCGACGCCACCTTTGATTGCAAGGCAAAAAAAGAAAAAAGAATTTAAGCTTGCACTGGCATTATTTCAAAACTTACGAGAGTGAGACAGCTGCAGTCTGATATGATATTTTGGCTACTGATATGCGTCATCAACAAATTGCACAATCTCGGCGCGAAGCGTCATTTCGAAGCCATCTTTGATAGCGAGGCGAATTAAAGGGCACTGACCGTTATTTTAGAATTTGCGAGAGCGAGACGGTTGAAGTCCGTTATTGGGATTTT
>NC_135765.1:30539693-30628268 GCF_052425735.1 Oculina patagonica | reverse complement strand
TAGCAAATTTCGTAGCAAGTGTGTTTGGTGTAGCAAATTGCGTAGCAAGTATGTTTGGTTTAGCAATTAACGTAGCAAGTGTGTTTGGTGTAGAAAATTACGTAGCAAGTGTGTTTGGTGTAGCAAATTACGTAGCAAGTGTGTTTGGTGTAGCAAATGTCGTAGCAAGTGTGTTTGGTGTAGCAAATTGCGTAGCAAGTATGTTTGGTGTAGCAAATTGCGTAGCAAGTGTGTTTGGTGTAGCAAATTACGTAGCAAGTGTGTTTGGTGTAGCAAATTTCGTAGCAAGTGTGTTTGGTGTAGCAAATTGCGTAGCAAGTATGTTTGGTTTAGCAATTAACGTAGCAAGTGTGTTTGGTGTAGAAAATTACGTAGCAAGTATGTTTGGTGTAGCAAATTGCGTAGCAAGTGTGTTTGGTGTAGAAAATTACGTAGCAAGTGTGTTTGGTGTAGCAAATTACGTAGCAAGTGTGTCTGGTGTACCAAATTGCGTAGCAGGTGTGTTTGGTGTAGCAAATAACGTAGCAAGTGTGTTTGGTGTAGCAAATGACATAGCAAGTGTGTTTGGTGTAGCAAATGACATAGCACGTAGGTGTGGTGTAGTTAATAACGTAGCAAGTGTGTTTGGTGTAGCAAATTATGAAGCAAGTAGCTGTGGTGAAGTAAATTATGGAGCAAGTAGGTGTGGTATAGCACATAACGTAGCAAGTGTGTTTGGTGTAGCAAATTGTGTAGCAAGTGTGTGTGGTGTAGCAAATTACGTAGCAAGTATGTTTGGTTTAGCAAATTGCGTAGCAAGTGTGTTTGGTGTAGCAAATTGCCTAGCAAGTGTGTTGATTGTAGCAAATTTCGTATCAAGTATGTTTGGTGTAGCAAATTACGTAACAAGTGTGTTTGGTGTAGCAAATTACGTAGCAAGTGTGTTTGGTGTAGCAAATTACGTAGCAAGTGTGTTAGGTGTAGCAAATTACGTAGC
Organism: Oculina patagonica; assembly: GCF_052425735.1. NCBI lineage: Eukaryota > Metazoa > Cnidaria > Anthozoa > Scleractinia > Oculinidae > Oculina > Oculina patagonica. The sequence goes on along the minus strand of NC_135765.1, from coordinate 30,627,292 downwards.
AAGTGTGTTTGGTGTAGCAAATTACGTAGCAAGTGTGTCTGGTGTAGCAAATTACGTAGCAAGTGGGTTTGGTGTAAGAAATTAAGTAGCAAGTGTGTTTGGTGTAGCAAATTACGTAGCAAGTGGGTTTGGTGTAGCAAATCACGTAGCAAGTAGGTGTGGTGCAGCAAATAACGTTGTAAGTGTGTTTGGTGTAGCAAATTATGTAGCAAGTGTGTTTGGTGTAGCAAATTATGTAGCAAGTAGGTGTGGTGTAGCAATTTGTGTAGCAAGTGGGTTTGGTGTAGCAAATTATGTAGCAAGTAGGTGTGGTGTAGCAATTTGTGTGGCAAGTGGGTTTGGTGTAGCAAATTATGTAGCAAGTAGGTGTGGTGTAGCAAATTATGTAGCAAGTGTGTTTGGTGTAGCAAATTACGTAGCAAGTGTGTTTGGTGTAGCAAATTTCGTAGCAAGTGTGTTTGGTGTAGCAAATTGCGTAGCAAGTGTGTTTGGTGTAGCAAATTGCGAAGCAAGTGTGATTGGTGTACCAAATAACGTAGCAAGTGTGTTTGGTGTAGCAAATTGCGTAGCAAATGTGTTTGGTGTAGCAAATTACGTAGCAAGTGTGTTTGGTGTAGCAAATTGCGTAGCAAGTGTGTTTGGTGTAGCAAATTACGTACCAAGTATTTTTGACGTAGCAAATTACGTAACGAGTGTGTTTGGTGTAGCAAATTACGTAGCAAGTGTGTTTGGTGTAGCAAATTACGTAGCAAGTGCGTTTGGTGTAGCAAATTACGTAGCAAGTGTGTTTGGTGTAGCAAATTGCGTAGCAGGTGTGTTTGGTGTAGCAAATTACGTAGAAGGTGTGTTTGGTGTACCAATTTAGGTAGCAAGTGTGTTTGGTGTAGCAAATTGCGTAGCAAGTGTGTTTGGTGTAGCAATTTACGTAGCAAGTGTGTTTGGTGTAGCAAATGTCGTAGCAAGTGTGTTTGGTGTAGCAAATTTCGTAGTAAGTGTGTTTGGTGTAGCAAATTGCGTAGCAAGTATGTTTGGTGTAGCAAATTGCGTAGCAAGTGTGTTTGGTGTAGCAATTTACGTAGCAAGTGTGTTTGGTGTAGCAAATTACGTAGAAGGTGTGTTTGGTGTAGCAAATTTCGTAGTAAGTGTGTTTGGTGTAGCAAATTGCGTAGCAAGTATGTTTGGTGTAGCAAATTGCGTAGCAAGTGTGTTTGGTGTAGAAAATTACGTAGCAAGTGTGTTTGGTGTAGCAAATTACGTAGCAAGTGTGTCTGGTGTAGCAAATTGCGTAGCAGGTGTGTTTGGTGTAGCAAATAACGTAGCAAGTGTGTTTGGTGTAGCAAATGACATAGCACGTAGGTGTGGTGTAGCAAATAACATAGCAAGTGTGTTTGGTGTAGCAAATGACATAGCACGTAGGTGTGGTGTAGTTAATAACGTAGCAAGTGTGTTTGGTGTAGCAAATTATGAAGCAAGTAGCTGTGGTGAAGTAAATTATGGAGCAAGTAGGTGTGGTATAGCACATAACGTAGCAAGTGTGTTTGGTGTAGCAAATTGTGTAGCAAGTGTGTGTGGTGTAGCAAATAACGTAGCAAGTAGGTGTGGTGTAGCAAATAACGTAGCGAGTAGGTGTGGTGTAGCAAATACCGTAGCAACTGGGTTTGGTGTAGCAAATTGCGTAGCAAGTGTGTTTGGTGTAGCAAATTATGTAGCAAGTAGGTGTGGTGTAGCAAATAACATAGCAAGTGGGTTTGGTGTAGCAAATAACGTAGGAAGTGTGTTTGGTGTAGCAAATTATGTAGCAAGTGTGTTTGGTGTAGCAAATTATGTAGCAAGTGTGTTTTGTGTACCAAATTACGTAGCAAGTGTGTTTGGTGTAGCAAATTACGTACCAAGTCTGTTTGGTGCAGCAAATTACGTGGCAAGTGTGTTTGGTGTAGCAAATTACGTAGCAAGTGTGTTTGGTGTAGCAAATTATGTAGCAAGTGTGTTTGGTGTAGCAAATTATGTAGCAAGTGTGTTTTGTGTACCAAATTACGTAGCAAGTGTGTTTGGTGTAGCAAATTACGTAGCAAGTCTGTTTGGTGCAGCAAATTACGTGGCAAGTGTGTTTGGTGTAGCAAATTACGTAGCAAGTGTGTTTGGTGTAGCAAATTATGTAGCAAGGGTGTTTGGTGTAGCAAATTACGTGGCAAGTAGGTGTGGTGTAGCAAATAACGCAGCAAGTGTGTTTGGTGTAACTAATTATGTAGCAAGTAGGTGTGGTGTAGCAAATAACGTAGCAAGTGTGTTTGGTGTAGCAAATAACGTGGCAAGTGTGTTTGGTGTAGCAAATTATGTAGCAGGGGTGTTTGGTGTAGCAAATTACGTAGCAAGTAGGTGTGGTGTAGCAAATAACGTAGCAAGTGTGTTTGGTGTAACTAATTATGTAGCAAGTAGTTGAGGTGTAGCAAATTACGTAGCAAGTAGGTGTGGTGTGGCAAATTACGTAGCAAGTGTGTTTGGTGTAGCAAATTACGTAGCAAGTGCGTTTGGTGTAGCAAATTACGTAGCAAGTGTGTTTGGTGTAGCAAATTACGTAGCAAGTGTGTTTGGTGTAGTAAACTGCGTAGCAAGTGTGTATGGTGTAGCAAATTACGTATCAACTGTGTGTGGTGTAGCAAATTACCTAGCAAGTGTGTTTGGTGTAGCAAATTATGTAGCAAGTGTGTTTGGTGTAGCAAATTATGTAGCAAGTAGGTGTGGTGTAGCAAATTGTGTAGCAAGTGGGTTTGGTGTAGCAAATTACGTAGCAAGTAGGTGTGGTGTAGCAAATTATGTAGCAAGTAGGTGTGGTGTACCAAATAACGTAGCAAGTAGATGCGGTGTAGCAAATTGTGTAGCAAGTGTGTTTGGTGTAGCAAATTACGTAGCAAGAAGGTGTGGTTTAGCAAATAACGTAGCAAGTGTGTTTGGTGTAGCAAATTACGTAGCAAGAAGGTGTGGTGTAGCAAATAACGTAGCAAGTGTGTTTGGTGTAGCAAATTATGTAGCAAGTAGGTGTGGTGTAGCAAATAACGTAGTAAGTGTGTTTGGTGTAGCAAATTACGTAGCAAGTGGGTTTGGTGTAGCAAATAACGTAGCAAGTGTGTTTCGTATACCAAATTCTGTAGCAAGTCTGCCTGGTGTAGCAAATAACGTAGCAAGTGTGTTTGGTGTAGCAAATTGTGTAGCAAGTAGGTTTGGTGTAGCAAATTACGTAGCAAGTAGGTGTGGTGTAGCAAATAACGTAGTAAGTGTGTTTGGTGTAGCAATTTAGGTAGCAAGTGTGTTTGGTGTAGCAAATTGCGTAGCAAGTGTGTTTGGTGTAGCAATTTACGTAGCAAGTGTGTTTGGTGTAGCAAATTACGTAGAAGGTGTGTTTGGTGTAGCAAATTTCGTAGTAAGTGTGTTTGGTGTAGCAAATTGCGTAGCAAGTATGTTTGGTGTAGCAAATTGCGTAGCAAGTGTGTATGGTGTAGAGAATTAGGTAGCAAGTGTGTTTGGTGTAGCAAATTACGTAGCAAGTGTGTGTGGTGTAGCAAATTATGTAGCAAGTGTGTTTGGTGTAGCAAATTACGTAGGAAGTAGGTGTGGTATAGCAAATAACGTAGCAAGTGGGTTTGGTGTAGCAAATTGTGTAGCAAGTGTGTTTGGTGTAGCAAATTACGTAGCAAGTGTGTTTGGTGTAGCAAATTGCGTAGCAAGTGTGTTTGGTGTAGCAAATTATGTAGCAAGTAGGTGTGGTGTAGCAATTAACGTAGCAAGTAGGTGTGGTGTAGCAAATAACGTAGCAAGTGGGTTTGGTGTAGCAAATTGTGTAGCAAGTGTGTTTGGTGTAGCAAATTACGTAGCAAGTGTGTTTGGTGTATCAAATTGCGTAGCAAGTGTGTTTGGTGTAGCAAATTGCGTAGGAAATCTGTTGTATTACGTAGCAAGTGTGTTTGGTGTAGCAAATTACGTAGCAAGTGTGTTTGGTGTAGCAAATTATCTAGCAAGTGTGTTTGGTGTAGCAAATTACGTAGCAAGTGTGTTTGGTGTAGCAAATAACGTAGCAAGTGTGTTTGGTGTAGCAAATTATGTAGCAAGTAGGTGTGGTGTAGCAAATAACGTAGTAAGTGTGTTTGGTGTAGCAAATTACGTAGCAAGTGGGTTTGGTGTAGCAAATAACGTAGCAAGTGTGTTTCGTATAGCAAATTCTGTAGCAAGTCTGCCTGGTGTAGCAAATAACGTAGCAAGTGTGTTTGGTGTAGCAAATTGTGTAGCAAGTGGGTTTGGTGTAGCAAATTACGTAGCAAGTAGGTGTGGTGTAGCAAATAACGTAGTAAGTGTGTTTGGTGTAGCTAATTGCGTAGCAAGTGTGTATGGTGTAGAGAATTACGTAGCAAGTGTGTTTGGTGTAGCAAATTACGTAGCAAGTGTGTGTGGTGTAGCAAATTACGTAGCAAGTGTGTTTGGTGTAGCAAATTATGTAGCAAGTAGGTGTGGTGTAGCAAATAACGTAGTAAGTGTTTTTGTTGTAGCAAATAACGTAGCAAGTAGGTGTGGTGTAGCAAATTACGTAGCAAGTGTGTTTGGTGTAGCAAATTACGTAGCAATTAGGTGTGGTGTAGCAAATTACGTAGCAAGTGGGTTTGGTGTAGCAAATTACGTAGCAAGTAGGTGTGGTGTAGCAAATAACGTAGTAAGTGTGTTTGGTGTAGCAAATTGCGTAGCAAGTGTGTATGGTGTAGAGAATTACGTAGCAAGTGTGTTTGGTGTAGCAAATTACGTAGCAAGTGTGTGTGGTGTAGCAAATTATGTAGCAAGTGTGTTTGGTGTAGCAAATTACGTAGGAAGTAGGTGTGGTATAGCAAATAACGTAGCAAGTGGGTTTGGTGTAGCAAATTGTGTAGCAAGTGTGTTTGGTGTAGCAAATTACGTAGCAAGTGTGTTTGGTGTAGCAAATTGCGTAGCAAGTGTGTTTGGTGTAGCAAATAACGTAGCAAGTGTGTTTGGTGTAGCAAATTATGTAGCAAGTAGGTGTTGTGTAGCAAATAACGTAGTAAGTGTGTTTGGTGTAGCAAATAACGTAGCAAGTGTGTTTGGTGTAGCAAATTACGTAGCAAGTAGGTGTGGTGTAGCAAATTGTGTAGCAAGTAGTTGTGGTGTAGCAAAATATGTAGCAAGTGTGTTTGGTGTAGCTAATTGTGTAGCAAGTGTGTTTGGTGTAGCAAATTATGTAGCAAGTAGGTATGGTGTAGCAATTAACGTAGCAAGTAGGTGTGGTGTAGCAAATAACGTAGCAAGTGGGTTTGGTGTAGCAAATTGTGTAGCAAGTGTGTTTGGTGTAGCAAATTACGTAGCAAGTGTGTTTGGTGTATCAAATTGCGTAGCAAGTGTGTTTGGTGTAGCAAATTGCGTAGCAAGTGTGTTTGGTGTAGCAAATTACGTAGCAAGTGTGTTTGGTGTAGCAAATTACGTAGCAAGTGTGTTTGGTGTAGCAAATTATCTAGCAAGTGTGTTTGGTGTAGCAAATTACGTAGCAAGTGTGTTTGGTGTAGCAAATTACGTAGCAAGTGTGTTTGGTGTAGCAAATTATGTAGCAAGGTTGTTTTGTGTAGCAAATTACGTAGCAAGTGTGTTTGGTGTAGACAATTACGTAGCAAGTGTGTTTGGTGTAGCACATTATGTAGCAAGTGTGTTTTGTGTAGCAACTAACGTAGCAAGACTGTTTGGAGTAACAAATTACGTATTAAGTGTGTTTGGTGTAGCAAATTGCGTAGCAGGACTGTTTGGAGTAACAAATTGCGTAGCAAGTGTGTTTGGTGTAGCAAATTGCGTAGCAAGACTGTTTGGAGTAACAAATTACGTAGTAAGTGTGTTTGGTGAAGCAAATTACGTAGCAAGTGTGTTTGGTGTAGCACATTATGTAGCAAGTGTGTTTGGTGTAGCAAATTGCGTAGCAAGTAGGTTTGGTGTAACAAATTACGTAGCGAGTAGTTTTGGTGTAGCAAATTGCGTAGCAAGTGTGTTTGGTGTAGCAAATTGCGTAGCAAGACTGTTTGGAGTAACAAATTACGTAGTAAGTGTGTTTGGTGAAGCAAATTACGTAGCAAGTGTGTTTGGTGTAGCAAATTATGTAGCAAGTGTGTTTGGTGTAGCAAATTGCGTAGCAAGTAGGTTTGGTGTAACAAATTACGTAGCGAGTAGTTTTGGTGTAGCAAATTGCGTAGCAAGTGTGTTTGGTGTAGCAAATTGCGTAGCAAGTGTGTTTGGTGTAGCAAATTGTGTAACAAGTGTGTTTGGTGTAGCAAATTGCGAAATAAGTGTGTTTAGTTTATCAAATTGCGTAGCATGTGTGTTTGGTGTAGCAAATTACCTGGCATGTGTGTTTGGTATAGCAAATTGCGTAGCAAGTATGTTTTGTTTAGCAAATTACGTAGGAAGTGTGTTTGGTGTTGCAAATTACGTAGCAAGTGTGTTTGGTGTAGGAAATTGCGTAGCAACTGTGTTTGGTGTAGCAAATTGCGTAGCAAGTGTGTTTGGTGTAGAAAATTACGTAGCAAGTATTTTTGGTGAAGCAAATTGCGTAGCAAGTGTGTTTGGTGTAGCAAATTGCGTAACAAGCGTGATTGGTGTAGCAAATTGCGTAACAAGTGTGTTTGGTGTAGCAAATTACGTAGCTAGTGTGTTTGGTGTAGCAAATTACGTAGCAAGTGTGTTTGGTGTAGCAAATTGCGTAGCAAGTAGGTTTGGTGTAACAAATTACGTAGCAAGTGTGTTTGGTGTAGCAAATTATGTAGCAAGTGTGTTTGGTGTAGCAAATTGGGGTGCAAGTAGGTTTGGTGTAACAAATTACGCAGCAAGTAGGTTTGGTGTAGCAAATTGCGTAGTTAGAAAATAAGAACTTATTTCCAAATGTTATGCTAGAGGTTCTTAAATAGTGTGGCTAACAGGCTAATTTCAACCTAACAGGTTCTTTAAAATTTGGTTCTTACTCGCGGGGTTTTGCAAACATATATAACGTCAAAGACAGAAGCAATTTGAGTTGGTATTAATAGTCGTGACGTTTTAATCCTTTGACGTACATACAAGTAAACTCTTTCCCCCACCATCGTACAAGGTGGTTGTGGTGGATGGAACCCCTCCCCAGAGTTTTTGTCCGATTAAGGCGCAGCGAAATATTTTTGCACTGAGTAGAAAGCCCGTAGCGAAATCTACAAGATGACATTTTTTGTTGGCTGTGACGTCAAATGACGTCTCGTGACATTATTATAGCCGCCATCTTGGATCCGCCTTCTTGGATTTTACCATTTTCTTAGAAAGCTAGAAAATAACGGAAAGTAATGTAAAATCAAGCCAGAATGCTTATGGAATACAAAAATAATCAAATCGTGGTGATCCTTTATCACTTATTAATTGTGCAGGAAGTCAGAACTCAGGGTGGTCCATTTTGCTACATAATTAACCGGATGCAGCAGACTGGCGGTCTGGTGCCCCCCGGTTCATAATCTACCTTCGGTTTCTTTTTTGTCGGTGGGGCATTGAAGGTCACGTATGTTAATTGGCTTAAAACCGGTCATCTTTCATCACCTATTTGAAATTGCCTCAATGGGGGAAGGGGAATGGGACGGAGGAAATGTTTCAAATTACTTGCCACTTGAGGGAATAAAATAACGTCCGTTATACGCGTTTTCCATGTGTTTAACTCAACAATAAATCATCGCTTAGACCACAGTGCAAAATAGAATTGCTGCTAAGTTAGAAATGACCAGTGCGAGATATAAATGAAGGAGTCACGTTATATTTTACAAGTTTTAAAAGTAAAACGAAAACAACTCTGATATCTCCACCTTCAAAGTCTTCAAAAGCGATCAAAGTGCCTTTGACCTTTAATACTGACGGCCGAGTATCGTATATCGCATGTCACGCTTCAACATAACGCACTTCTTGTTGAACAGCAACAAAACGAGAGTGGTTAAACATAAACCACCCGGTTTCAAGCTACTCAGTAGATTCTTGTTCTAACAAGGGTTATCATTTATTACTTATTAGTCGCGCAGGAGGTCAGAAACTCCATTTTCCTACATTATTATTACAGAGGAAATCGTGTCATTTATGAGACAACCCAATCACACAGGGGTTTCCTGTGGTATTGGTTTCATCTGTGCCAAAAATATAACAGACAGAAGTACTAACTGCTTTTTTGCACGTACACGAAAAGCGCTTTGAACAACATCAAGGGAGGTTAATTATAAGAAATAAATAGTTGGAAGGCGAACAGTATGTAATTAGTTGTAGAGATATTTCCAAGACGCAAGGGCAGAACTTGAAAAGAAAAAGTCTGCCCAACTTCTTTAAGTTGAGATCAATCTCGTTCCCAGGGCCCACATCACCACCACCGTTCCGCTGTATAGAGGTAACGCGGGTTATGGGTACAAGAATGAGTTGAAAAAATGTTCAAAACTTTGTCATGAAACCACTCACCTTTCCACTTTAATTGTGAACATTTTTTGATGTCATTACTGTGGTCTATTTAACAATTAGTCGTTTTCTAAGACTATCTTATATCCAACAAGCGCAAGTGGAATAATTGTTTTGTTAAAAACACCCAAAGAATTGCAGTATTTGAGCTCCCTGGTTGTTTTCGCCGAAGCTACACCTACCATATTTGTGGTCCATGGTATATGAGGACATATACCGTGGCCTGTAAACCAATTAAAACTCAGCAATTGCAATATACCGTGGGTAGTTTTTAATAAGAGAGAGTAGACCATGGAAAAGTAGTCGATTTCTTAGGTACGTGCGTAACGCATGGTAACACGCCTTGAACTGAACTAGACAATTATTTTTAAACGTATTTTGACCTTTTGCAATGATAATCGTGACATTGGCCGTTTATTTCAGGAAGTATATTTAATTATCCGCAACCTATATTTCTAAGCACGCGGAGGGTCAGGAAAATTTGGGGAAATAACTCGCAAGGCTTACGTCAACTTGGGGTATAATACTTGCAATTAATTCATAAACGTTTTCCGCTGTGGCCGAGGAATAAAGTGATTATTTTTAATGTCATTGTATTATGATAAACCACAGAATTAGCGCCCGGAACTTACGCACTGTGTAGGTATAAGGGAAGTAAGCCAATACGTGACAGATACTCTTATTTATCCCCCCTAAGAGATACATATTTTGGCGTTAAAAGCGAGCGCCCGTTCCAAACAATTCAGACAGTCCTGTTTTTAGTGCGGGAACTAGCTGCCGTGTTGGTAACTGTTCTTTGAGGCACAAGACCAATGTAAGTAGAATTTATTTTGTCTAATAGTAAGAGAAGACACCGGACTACTTTCCCCTCGCGGTAAAGAGGTGAGGTGGGAGTGAAGTAAGAAAACCTTTATTTGTATGTCAGTGAATTTTGGCCTTTAAGAAACTAAATGGGGAACCCTTCCTCACTGGCAATGTGAGTCGATTCACATTTGATAACGTAATAACGATTCTGTGTGAAAATGTACAATATTTCACTTTTGTGCAAGCGCATAAGCCAAGATTTGGACTTGCTGCAATTTTTTTGCACCCTTTGGCTTCCGTTTTTCCGCTTTCTTATTCTCGTTACTTTTCACTATTCATATTTTTTCTTCTGGCCAAAAACGTTGTGACGTTATCATTGGAAAACCCTGAAAAGGGGACCTTGAACAATTACAGGTGTACTGGCCTGTTTAAGCAACGATTTTGCACCAAAAATGGATTGTGTTTTTCTTTGATTAGCTTTGTCAGGAGTCAAAAAGCTTGAGCCACGTTCAGATTGGTCCCCTTTCGGGGGCTTAATTCAACAAATTTCCCATCGAGCTTACCCGTGCCATTGAAATGCATGAGCGAGAGCCCCTGCTCCGTAACAAGGATAATATCAGAAAAGGCTTCTAAATTGCAGTATCCCTTTATAAGCAACTAGGGTCATTACTATCATTATTACTTAACGAACAATGTACATCACTTTTCATTAACGTGAACCAAGCTTAGGTATGTTCCTTGCTTTTATCTGCACATGCTTCTAGATCTTTTATTTTATTTCAGTTTTCAGTGACAATCTCAAGCGCCTATCTACTTGTCAGCAGTACAGTTTTTCCACTCTTAACACCAAAATGGTAAGTTTAATTTTCTGCCTCGCAGCCATTTCTATATAAGCTTTTTTACTTGTTGGAGGCAAGACGAAAAAATAGGGCCCTAATGGGTCCGTGTGTTCTGCTGGTATAACGTATCAACATTGCTAAAGCAACTGTCTTCTCGGGGGTGGAAGAGGAATTATTGGAAGTGACTTATTCATTATTCCTTCACATTTTTCACGACTTATTCATTAATTATTTTTAGACTTTTCTTGTTATTCATTATTCCCTATTGCCTAAATAAAGTAAACCTTCATTTTGTATGGGATGGGGGTGGAATTTGATCGACAGTGCCTGAAAAATGCGTTTGCTCTCCTTCGTTATCAGACATTTTTACCCTGCCCCCCTTCGTAAATCCCATTTTTTTATATGACCCCCCCTCCCCCTCAAAAAATGACAACGTTTCAAGCTAAATTTCGAATATCAGACAAAATTGCAGTTTTAAGTGAAAACAAAATAGTGTATTGATGGGACGTGGTTGTCACTGTGTCGATAACTGTGGGTCAGCTTGAATTGTTTGCAACCAGATAGTTAATGGGATGGACTTCAGTGATTCTTCTTGATGCATAACAAAGTAGGGGGGTCCGGGGGCATGCTCCCCCGGGAAAATTTTTATTTTTTGAACCCCAGAAACGCTATTTTAGGCATTCTGGTAGAGGTGTTGCACTATTTTCGATGCCCATCATACTATCAATTATTTTGAGTGTTCCACCGCGCTCTTTGCCCGAAGATAAAAGATGGTGAATAACCACTATTCATTATTCCTTTACTGGAAATGACTTATTTATTATTCCAAGCATTGAACCTTAAATATTCCTTATTCATTCGTCACGCAAGTTATGACGATATTTGACTGAACCTTTAAAGGTCACAATGTGGGAGGCGCGGTGGCCTAATGGTTAGTGCGCTCGACTCCGAGTCGAACGGCCCGGGTTCGAGGCCTGGCCGGGGCGCTGCGTTGTGTTCTTGGGCAAGAAACTTAACTCTCACAGTGCCTCTCTCCACCCAGGTGTATAAATGGGTACCGGCGAATTTACTGCTGGGGGGTAACCCTGCGATGGACTAGCATCCCATCCAGGGGGGAGTAGCAATACTCCTAGTCGCTTAATGCTACGGAAACCGGGATAAGCTCCGGCTGTATGGGCCTCATGGCTCGGACACAGACTTTACCTTTACCTTTAAAGGTCACAACCCTCGTGCATGCAAAGTAACATGCCACCAGAAAGTGGTCGTAAACAAAAAGATTAGCCGTGAATCCGATATATTTTTTTGGAATGCCTGATTGTATGTTCGTGGTTAGCTACCGCTGCGTACGTCACAAACCACAATAAGTTCTGTTTCAGCGCGTATAAATAGCAAACGTACAAAAAAATCCAGTATTTTGGCGATCGTTCGTCATGCTTTCACCCCCGGGGGGGGGGGGGGTACTCCCATATTTGGCCTATATAGGTATGTGCCGCCCGATAGGGTATGGTTTTTGAGGTTCTTGTTCCTTAAATAGGGTATCATTTTTGCTCCTTTTGGCAATGTGTTCCCGGTGTGATCCTTAGATAGGGTACCTAAATTCTATTAGCTAAAATAAACCCCCAGCTAAACGAAAAAAAGATATCTTAAACTAAATTTTCTGTTCAGGTATCAGAAAAGCGATTTTATAAAGATTTGTGTCTTGCCGTGCGCGGTTAGCCGTTATTTGGGTCGTCACGGAACGCTTCTCCTCCCCTTGAATAGGGTTTCATTTTTCGGTTTTGGGCCTTAAAAAGGGTATCAATTTTCGCTTTCTTTATCCTTAAATAGTATCAGGGTTTAAGAACCTTGGCGGCACACCCCTATCCGAAATTTATGGGAGTAACCCCCCCCCCCCCGGGGCTTTCACTCGGACCTATACTGGGATCTTCGGTTATTTTTTCTTTCACGTTATCTAACGGAAGTTCAAGGTTTATCTTTTTACCCGCAGTAAAAAATAAGGCTGTTTTAGATATTACTCGCAAATCCAATATCTTTTTTTGGAAAGCCTCTCATTGTAGGTTCGTACGTCGTTAGCTACCACCGTCTAGCACAATAAGTTCTGGGATCAATAGTCGTTTCTGGGAAACTGCCTACCTACCCCTCCTCTAACCTAACATTAACACTTACTTCTTTCTTTGGGCAAAATGTTAGGTTTGGGGAGGGGTAGGTGGGCAGTTTCCCAGAAACGACTATTGATCACAAGTTCTGTTTCAGCTCGTATAAATAACAAACGTGCAAAAACAACACGATATATATTTTTTATTTTTGATCGGTTGTTATGCTTTCACTCGAACATGTACAGGATGGGATCTCAGGTTATTTTTTACTTTATGGTAGCTAACGGCCGATCAGAGTTAAATTTTTAACCGCCGCGGAAAACAAGGATGATTCCAGATTCCAGACTCGCAATAAAATACAGGGCAATGACCTTAAAAAGCGGAGGTAGGGGTAAAATCGTATCGGTTCCGGGTTTGACTCCTGGCCAGGGTCACTGTGTCGCGTTCTTGGGCAAGACACTTTACTCTCACAGTGCCTCTCTCCACCCAGGTGTACAAATGGGTACCAGCGAATTTAATGCTGGGGTTAAACTCTGCGATGCACTAGCATTTCATCTAGGGGGGGGGAGGGGTAGAAATACTCCTAGTCGCTTCGTAAAACCGGGATAAGCTCCGGCCTGATGGGCCACTTGGGTCGAAAACAGGCTACACCCTATAAACGTCGGTATTTTTATTTTATTTCAGATGAAGGCCGGCTTCATTCTAGTTTTGATGACGTTGTGCTTAGTGCCAGTGTCAACCGTCTTCCAGTACTTCGATGACTGCAAGAGCTCGTGCGATTACAATTATATGGAGCCGCATTGTTTTTCCAGATGCAGGAGCCCATCTTGCCGTGAATCATGCAAAAGATTGTATGTGGAATGCCTGAATAACTGTAAACAACGAAGCCATCTGGATGCAGATACCAGCCATGAAGTGGCCATATGATATAAAGAGGGACGAGAATCTTCACAATAGGCGACTGAAACAATTTAAAGTGTCTATATTGCCTGCAGGTTTTTTGTGGTTTTCGTATCTCTATAAGGGACTGACCATTATTTTTTTGGAGGGGGGGGGGGGGATAAAAAATATTGAAAAAAAATTGTTTGCAGGGCCTAAAAAGACAAAATAAATTGTTTGCAAACACGATACGTATAACAAAAAATAGTTAGAATTTCGAAAAATGTTTGCAGAGGTGCATAAACTAAAAAAAAAAAGTTTCCAGAGGAAAATTTTTCATCCCCCCCCCCCTCCAAGAAAATAATGGTCCGTCCCTAATGCATAAACAAGTATTCTAAAAGAAATTTTTGGATTCCGACACTTTTTCGCTGCAAAATCGAGCTTTAAAGTTCCCGCTTCGGCCACGCCCAAAGAAGTTGACCGCGTAATCGAGGATTGGTGACGAGTGACGTCATGTTAGGAAGCGCTCGAAGCGTTTGCATTTGTTTACTGACTGAAGGATCCTCTAGATATGATTTCGTTTCACTGTAATTGAATGTTCCGTGTAGCAGAAATAAACGCCACCTTTAAAACACTGAAGTCGTTACAATCTAGTTTATAAAGAAGGGTAGCTTATCCAAAGTACCTCAGACACTTTCAAAGTGCCCAATTAGAATCCATTTTCCCGGGGGAAGGGTAACTCTCTATAGTGGCTCCGCCCGAAAGGGGTGCTTCTTTGAAGATGGAGGTATAAAAAGTGAAGGGATTTACGACTGAGTTGGGGTATCAAAAAGGATAGAAAACAGTCACTTTTAGGGTATTTAAACGTAGGGCTTTCCACAAGTTGCTCGGCAACTTTTTGGCAACTTTTCATGTTTCGAGCAACTTTTTCCCCTTCGAGCAACTTTTTTCTTCTCGAGCAACTTGTTGCATTTTAAGCAATTTCCATACCGAAGATCTCCGTAGATTATCCGAGTGTTGTTCGAAGGCAATACGAACGTTTCCAAAGATTTACGAAGTTTGCCGAAGATTTTCGAGGAACTTCTGAAGACGTTTCGTTTGTATTAATAGTCGTAACGTTTTAACCCTCGGACTTACAAGCACACTCATACCCCCACCATCGCACAAGGGGGTTGGGGGGGGGGGTGGGTGTGGATGAAACCCCTCCCCAGAGTTTTCATCCTGTTAAGGCGCAGCGAAATATTTTTGCACTGAGTAGAAAGCCCGTAAGCGAAATCTACAAGATGACATATTTTTTGAGAGTGATAAATGATCGTCGCAGTGAATTTCCAATTTAAGCAATTGGAATAAAGAAGCCTGAAAAAAATTTTTTTATTCCAATTGCTTAAATTGGAAATTCACTGCGACGATCATTTATCACTCTCATATACATCCGCAGTTCATATATGAATCATTTCATATACATTACATCATGACATATTTTTTGTTGGCTGTGGCGTCATATGACATTACGTGACGTCATGATAGCCGCCTTTTTGCATTTCACCATTTTCTTAGAAAGCTTATCAAAATAACAGGTCCGCAATGCGAACATGTGTCTAGTGCAAGGTGGATACCGGTACTCGCGATCACACATGTAACTATAGTTGATATCCCTTCATCTCTCGAGTCTACCTGTGTTTGGTTTCTCCCGAGGGTTAGGATCTTGAGCCTAAAATCTATTCTTTAGCTCTTATTCTTTATGCTCTTTTATTATGGTCGATTTGTAATAATTCTGCAAAACATTGTGTTACTTCCGATTCCATTCAAATTTGGAGCACAGGAAGTCAATAGATTAGCGTGAAGACACTGCCATGTGGCCTACATGACGAGTTTATTGGCGTGGGATTCACACTATAAAATTTTTGGCGTAATCATGTGAGAGATCGCCGCTGGTTGATTGTTTTCATCCAGGAGAAATCCTAATCCTAATTTTAGATGAAGAAGAAGATCCTTGTGTTATTTCTAGTGGCGAAGAAAGCGGTTTAGGCCGGGAGCTCAACAAGGAATTTGCTTCATTCCACCACTAGACACAAAACACAGCTTTTCATACAAAAATAAAGTCAAAACAAGAAATTTGCTACATTCCACCAGATCCCCCCTCCCCCCCCTCCACCAATCCCAATTCAAAGTTGTTTCTGAATTTTGGAAGTTGAATAGGGTGTCAGCAATCGAATGAGTGTCATAAACCTTATACAGTTTAAGGTATTTAATTATTTCACCGCAAAAATAGCTCTTAAACTCGACGTGTTTGGCGATATCATGTACAGCCTTCTTATGGCGAGCAATATAATAAACGGCACTCAGTGCATGCAGAGGGATGACGTTTCCTAACGGGATCTTAAATAAGGAAATTTGTCAAAAAAATTAACATACTAAATAAAAGTAGCTGACAACTTCTGTATTGAGTGACTGTTCAACAAAATCTAAACAAAATTTGCGTTGTCTTGTAGCGTGACATTTGGTAATCCATGATAAACAATACTTCTCTCCAGTGACAGAGGTCAAGCGTGGTCTCGTAATTGTATTACACAGGCCAATTGTAGCTAACTGTAGAAGTTGTCTTTTTACTGAATCTAATAGAAGTCATCCAATTCAATTTGTCTCCTCCGTTACATTTTGTATAAGTCCTTTCTAACTTTCAAGAAGAATTTTACTCTGTATTCTTCGTGGCGATTTCTTGTTGTGCTAAACTTAATCTCAGTTCGACGTTCACGTGTAGTTAATTCGCAGTCCTATTTGGTCGGTCGATCGCTACAAAACCATTACATCAGACGAAAGACTTCACATCATCGCCCAACAAGAAGCCACTGAGTAGCTTGAAACCGGATGGTTAATGTTAAACCACTCTTTTGGCTAACAAGAAAGCCTAAGGCTTTTAGACGTACCCTGTCGCGTTTATATTTCCTTTAGTTTCTGTTCAACAAGAAGTGTGTTATGTTGAAGCGTGACATGCGATATACGATACTCGGCCGTCAGTATTTAAGGTCAAAGGCGCTTTTATCGCTTTTGAAGACTTTGAAGGTAGAGATGTTAATTTATTTTTATCAGAGTTGTTTTCGTAGTACTTTTAAAACTTATAAAATATAACGTGACTCTTTCATTTATATCTCGTACTGGTCATTTCAAACTGAGCAGCAATTCTATTTTGCTCTGTGGACTAAGCGATGATTTATTGTTGAGTTAAACGCATGGAAAACGCGTATCACCCACGTAATTTTTAATCCCTCAAGTGGCAAGTAATTTAAAACATTTCCTCCGTCCCATTCCCCTTCCCCTATTGAGTAGGTGATAAAAGATGACCAGTTTTAAGCATTTTTGTGCCCATCAAAAGGAGATAATCAAATTACTTCATTTATCTCGCAAGCACACTTTTTCGCAATTCCAAAACAATACGTGCACGAACAAACTCTGCAAAACCTAAAACGTTTTAATTGACAGTAAATTGGAACAGCGTCAAACATGCATTAGCCAAGTCTAAATTTATAAAGCGTGAGTAAAGTCAGCGCGCGTACATTCATGCGGCGAATCATTAATCACAGATAATCATTGATGCAATTAGCACCTTAAACCGGCTTTATCTAATATAAAAGGAAACGAATGACAGAAACCTAACCCCAGTTGGCGCGTTTTGCACGTAGTAGCGAGAGCAATAGAGGCGGCTGTATTCGCAGGCTACAACAATACAGTGCAACCTCTATATAACGAACCTCTATATAACGAAGTCCTCGATATAACAAACGACATTCTTCGTCCCAGTAATAGTAAAATGTATGAGAAAGTACCTCGATATAACGAAACCTCGTTATAGCGAACACATTTTGCCAGTCCCTTGGCACTGTAGTAGCCAAACATTTCAGTAGTAATTAGAGTTTTGAGTGTCAAAAAATGTGGGGGAATTTGGAGGGCATTTGCACGCTTAACCCGAAAATTGTGTGATTTTTAAGTGGTAGATAAACTGCCTTTATAGAAGTGTCTGCAATTCCTCGTGCTTTTAAAGGCAACAATCCCGTAAATATCGAAGCTCTCACTTTATAAGCCGTAATCAGTAGACGTAAATAGTAAGTAATAGCTGCAGTTCGCTACTAGAGGCAAATGCATTATCACTGACATAGAGGACCTAGAGCATCGCAAACGTCGCGGAATATTCGTTCTCAAATTCAATTGGTCCCGAATATCCCTTTTGTGATCATTCTCGAATTCAATTGGTTCCGAATATCCTCTTTGTGCTCGTGCTTGATTTCAATTGGGTTCCGAACATCTCCTTGTACTCGAGTGATTGCGAAATGGTCACGATGATATATCGAGTGGTTACACTTTTCCTGAATGCCATCTTATCCTCAGGTAAATGGTCACGGAACGGGAAACCCAGTGAAACTCTATGCGCATTACTTGATATCTTAGCTTACATGAAGTATTTATCTGAGTTTTTACCCCTTCTGCATAGGGTCTAGATGCTTCGCACTAGACACAAAAATCCCGGAAGTTTCCTTTGGTACAAACTGTCGAGAACTTCTGCACTTTGTTCATAATCTTATTTTTAATCCATCTCCCATCAAGGAAAAAGCAATAACCGGAAACTTGATTATAAATGGTAACCGCCATCACTTTAGGTCGGTTTCTGACCACCCCTGATAAACGTTTGAAACATTTTTTTTTCCGGTTGATTTAAAAAATGAGCTGGGATTGAATTAACTGCGCCATTTCCCTATAATAGAAACCTAAGGACAACTTAGTAAGTTTTTAAATTATTTGACTTTACACTTTTTTGGGGGGTGTTTTCTTTGAGATGACCTCAAAAACTTCGTTTTCAGATGAATTTTTTCCTCATTAATTTACAAGATGTCTATTTGTCAAGTACATGCGCAACTCGTGGTGACATGCACGCCTTGAAACTGGACAATTATTTTTGGGTCTCCTTTGATGTAAAAACGTATTTTGACCTTTCGAAATGATGCTCGTGACAGTGGCCATTTTATTTAAGAAATATATTACATAATCCGTAACTTATATTTCTAAGCATGCGGAGTGTCAGATAAATCAGAGGAAGTCACTTTCAAGACTTAATTTTGCTGGGGGGTATAATACCTACAATTAATACATAAACGTTTTCCGCTTCAGCCGAGGAAATCAAGTGATTATTTTTAATGCGATCGTATTATGATAAACCACGGAATTATCGCCCGGATCCAAGCACTGAAACCCTAAACCAAGACGTGACAGATAGTCATTTTTTGCCTGCCTAAGATACTAGTTTTGGCTTTAAAAGCGAGCGCTCCTCCCAGACAATTCAGACAGTCCGACTTTTAGTGTGGACACTAACTGCCGTGTTTGAGGCACAGAGCCAATGTAAGTAGAATTTGTACTTCCCCCATCGGGGTAAAGGGATGAGGTGAGAATGCACTAAGAAAACCTTTATTTGCATGTCAGTGAAACTAAATAGGAGACCCCTCTTCTAAAGAAGGAAAGTAAAAATGTTATAAAAGTTTTAAGATGAAAACTGAACTACTTTTCAGCAGAAGCCGAGAAGAAACAAATGGCACACAATCATATTTTTGACTTCTGATTTCGTGTTTGTTTTAGATGACCCTTACCGTACTGACAATGTGAAGTGGTCCACATAAAGGGGCAGGGATGCTCGTCTTCGTATCGCTTAGGGATATAAATAAAGGATTTAGGTCTCACTTAGGGTATTCAAGAAAATTTGCCGAGCTTTCGAGGTCTCGTTCAAGGTTGCTGATGCGATCAGGCATGGAAAATGGTATATTTTAGGAGTCAAAAAGCTTAAACCACGTCCAGATTGGTCTCCTTCAGGGTTTGAATTAAACAAATGTTCCGTCGAGCACCCCCCCCCTGCAGCTCCTTTTTAAATGAGAGCCCCCGGGGGGGGGCTGTAAAGTATATTCATACCGTATTTACTCGAATAAGCGCGGCGCTTTATATTTAATAGTTGGACGGTACCAAGTATCTAATATTTTACAGTAATTAAAAATAGCATATTTTGATTGTCAGTATTCGTCTCTTGCTGAAGAGAGAAGTAGCGCTAGCTGTCCTGGCAAAGTTCGCGGCATTCACAACATTTACAGTACTACTCTTGTAAGAATGTTGGATAGAAAACTAATGGGCGAGCGGTAATACAATAATCATTTTGAACTGAAAAACATCGCTTTTGATGGAAAGAAATGTCCAAGTTTGTTTTAGAGTTGCTTTGTAGTGTTGTTTTTAGTTAAACGGAGTTCCTTGAATAAGCGTCGCATCGGGACGGCGGCGCTTATTCGGGGGCGGCGCTTATAAAATTTTTTGGCCCAAATGCGGCGGGGCGGCGCTTATTCGAGTAAATACGATATTCACTTTTCAATAAAGTGAGCCAAGCTTGAGTATTTCTTTTTTTTTTTCACTCTTATCTGCACATTTGAGTCCTCACATTTGTATTTAAAGTGCAATTAAAATAATGCTTCATTTAATTTATTTCAGTTTTCAGTGACAATCTCAAGCGCCTATCTACTTGTCAGCGGTACAGTTTTTCCACTCATAACACCAAAATGGTAAGTTTAATTTTCTGCCTCGCAGCCATTTCTATATAAGTTTTTTATTTGTTGGAGGCAAGACGAAAAATAGGGCCCTAATGGGTCCGTGTGTTCTGCTGGTATAACGTATCAACATTGCTAATTGTCTTCGGTTTTTCCGTTAACACCAGATGATTCGTCACACAAGTTATTATGACATTTGAAACCTTTAAAGTCGTAACCTTCGTGCATGCAAAGCAACATGCCTGCTACCGCTGCTTACGTCTGTTTTAGCGCGTATAAATAGCAAACGTGCAAAAGCAATCCAATATATGTTCTTTGTCGATAGCTCGTCACGGTTATGCTTTCACTCGGACGTATACAGGATGGGATCTTTGGTAATTTTTTATTTCACGTTAGCTAACGGGCGGTGAGGGTTTATTTGTTTTTCCTCCACGGAAAAAAAAGGCCGATCGCGTATTTGCCGTCAATCCTTTGTTTTTTGTAATGCCTGATCGCAGGCTCGTCGATAGCAACCGCTGCGTACGTCACTAGCTACAAATTTGAAAGCAGCTGAAATGAAGCAGCTTATCATCTTTGTGAGATAAAACATATTTTTTTTATTGTGAAGAGTTCACTCGTTCCTTTGTGCATGACAACCTTATTAATTGGAGGAGCAGGTCCCAGAGATTTCTTTCTTAAGTTCAAGAGAATTCGCGGGGCTTGTCGTCAGACTTGTTGCAGAAACTAGTCTAAGGACTTACTCATATTCATAAATACATATTTTATTTTGTCCCCTCGTGTGTGTCGACCTATAGTTGGTTTGCCATGTTTGTCTAAACAAATTTTCAAGTAACATTTCGTTATGTGCTAATTAAACGCTTGATTGTTGAGCTAAATCTGCCAACAAGCTTGCGCGAGTGAGAAAAAGCAACCAATTTATTGTTTTACCGTTTAGCCAATGAAGGTTTTTTTTGTGATAAACACCAAGCTCAAAGAAAATGTCTTGTCGATTAACCAAGGCTTGCGTGTAACCACGTCGATACAACTTCTTTTAAACTTCCCTTGCCATTGATACACCCCTCTGTAACAGACCCAGCGGAATCTGAAAAAAGTCACTGGGTTGGGCAATTTCCCACTGGGTCGGCTTACTTGGGTCGTTTCTTAGCTTTTCTTAAAGAGGTTTGTTCGACATAAGTCACACCGCAAGTCACTGGGGAAGCATAAAAATAGGCGGGTAAAATCAAAATATTCGCAGGGTACCGGGGAGACTACATTTTCACTGGGTAGGAGAAAATAATCCACTGGGTCGGGTTCCACTGGGTCTGTTACAGAGGGGTGTATTGATTAATAAAGAAGGTACGAAACAGTTATGATGGTGAATATTGGCACACACTATTTCTTTTTAATTATTTTATTGAAGAGAAAAAAGACTTTACAATATTGAAAAAAAAAAAACGTTCAAAAATCTCTTTACAATATTGTTAATACAGAGAATAAATTACGCCATTTCACTACATATAAGTACAAACTTTGTTTTGTTTGCGGCCGTACGGCAATCGCATCTTCCCTGATCCCCTTTCTTTCGTTTTAAAAATCAGTTTTGGCTTTTTGTTATTGTAAAAAACAAACTTTGACAATGTTATGACGCAATTTAATGATAATAATAAATAATAATAATATACTTAATTGACCACTCCCGCAATGGGGTTTTTCAGGGCCAATGTGAAACAAATATTGTAAATGAACGTAAGATGGTTAAAAATCCCAACTGGTAGGAGGCAGACCAGTTGGCTATTTACAAACACAGCCGAGGAGTTGAACTCGGGACTACTGAGAACAATACCAGCTAGTGGTCAGAATGGGATTTGAACCCGCGACCTCCGGATTACAAGTCCGACGCTCTAACCACTCGGCCACGCTGCCTCCTCTAAAAGGTTATCATCAATAACAGGACAGACGCAAAAAATTTCGCGATCATTAGAACATTAAGGCGAAAAACTTAGTACAGACTGGTTTGTAGCCGTACAGAATATCTGTCACGTTTAAGGAACAATTCTCCGACCGTTTCTCGTTCCACCAATAATAATTTCACGCCAAAAACTTCTTAGGTTTCGTTGGAAACGTTGCAGCGATCAAAGCGAGGTGACGTTTTCAGTCCCATTTTAAAAAGACTTTAGTTTGTGGAGGATGCCATGAAGAATGATTTTGAATTGGAAACATCCATTGTTTGGTATATGGCTTTCGGGGATAAATTTTCTCCGAGTTCTAGTTCTATATTTGGGGATTTAAGAACTTTCAAAACAAAATGTTCGCGAGCAATTTTGGCAGTGGCTTTAGAGATTAGATTATCTCTGTCAGCCTTATTGGAGGGTATTTGCTGATTTAATTATTAACGTATGTATTTCATTTCAGATGATCATGAAGAGTGGCTTCATTATATTTGTAATAGCATTGTGCTTAGTGCCCGTGGTGACTGCCTTTTCCCCGAGCCGCTGCTACAGTCAGTGTGTTGATGACTTCAGGGATTGTGTACATCACTGCATGTTAAGAGTTTGCTTTGAATACTGCGATAAATCGCTTGATTATTGTCGGCAGACCTGTGAAAAACGAAGCCAAACGGATTCAGATGCCAGCCATGAAGTGGCCATATGACTGGATCAGAGATCAGAGATGTACCGTATATCTAAAGAGTCTAAGCATCCTAAGTTACCTACAATTTAGCGATTTAATTACTTATTGGCTAGAGTCGAGGCTTGAGAGTTATTCTAAATTACTAGTAATTCTAGAAATTACTGACAAGTACTAGAAATTCTTTTCTTTTGTCTTCAAAACGAGAATTCCATATTTTTATGCCCTTACTCTTAACTGAGAATAATCCATAATTTGTTCTGTTATTGCCTGTGTAATTCAGTTTTTACCTGCCGTGTGCCATATGCATGTGATTGTTGACTATTGAAACACGAAAATCACTAATTTATTAGGAATCCTATTGCTCAGTAGGTCAAACATGAAAAGGATAGGCTGCAGACAGTGTGAAGATCATTGATTTGATGAATATGTAGTATTTTCAGATTCTTAAATAGTGGTTTTGGCCTTTTTTGCATCTTCATAGATAAGTAAGTAAGTTGCCTTTAATTATTTACTAGAAATGACTGACACTAGGTTGCCCCCGAAGTTTCGACGATGTTTATCGGTTTTTCTATGCTGTTCATCCTTTTCTACAATTCAGACATTTTATTAGAAATTAATTTTCTATTTTGGATGATTATTAATTATGATACCGTAAATCATTTAATTACAAGAACGCAACAGCATCTTGACATCATTTTGTCATGTTTTGCTGTGGTGGGGGATCTCAGCTAGACTCAAGCTAGACTTTAGAAAAAGTCCGTCGTCTTTATTAATTTAACACGGTCGACCTATCGCGACTTGCGTGGCTCGTTTTCGCGACTTCGTCGCTTTGAATGGGCCGCTTTGCGGGCTCGAATCTAACACGCCTGCCGCGAGTTTTAAATAATCACAATGCATCTCGAGATCTCTTTTGAATTTCTTTTCTTGATGCCGCATAAGTTTTCTCCATTTAAGTAGTTTGTGCCTGGTAAATCACGGTCAGTTGGACAAAGGCTTTCTTATCGTAAATCACGCTTCATGACAACGATCAACTTTTTAAAAGGAAAGGATACCGAAAGAATTTCTCACCTTTGACAATGAAAACGCTTGACTTTCTAAAAGTCGCTCGCTTCTGGTTTCCGGTTTCGCCTGCCGCGAGTCTTAAACAATTATCTCGAGATCTTTTTTTTTAAGTTTCTTGTAAATCTTGTCCGGAGATAGACTGATCAAGGCTTTTCTCCGTTCAAGTAGTTTGCGCTTGGTAAATCGCGGTTTTGGACTTAGGCTTGCCTATCGTAAATCGCAGACAAATTTGAAGATATGGCTTGATATCAGTTCGTACGTGTTCCTAGACATATTTCTTCTTCGGCCACTCAGATGTAAAAAATGTGGATTTTCTTACTTCTCTGCGAGTTACTTAGTTAATTATCGCGAAGTCTTTTCAACAATTGCATTGCTTTCGGCTTTTAGACATTGTGAAATGAATAGGCCTCGAATAAAACCTCAAATTATCTTTTTCAAAATTCTGCCCAACTGCAATCAACGTTTACAAGCGTCGTTTGTTTGCTTGTTGTCATCCGTGCACGTGCTCATGCTTGGGGTGTCATCATTACCCAATCATCGTTTACTTGCGTCATCATTGACCAATCACCGTATGTCGGCATTTTACAACTCCCGATACCTACTTGCGGGCTTTCAGCTTGTCGGCATTTTACAACTCCCGAGACTATTTGCGGGCAAAAATTGATCAAATCGAGATTTTTCCTGGTATATACTATTTAATTTTCTGATAATCAACAACAATGTCTACTCTGTAGAAATAAAGGACCTAATTAAGAACCTACTTAGCCTAAACTGTCAATAAGTACCCCATAATACAAGAACCTGTTTTGCCAAACCCTGAAAGTCTTCTTACACGCGGGTTTTTACTGTAGGTGTAAAGTAAATAAACATTTAAACTTTTCTCAAATGACTGGATACGCGCGTGAATTTCACAATGAATTGAGATGACCCCAGCAAACTGTTGCCCGCATCTTGTGCGTGTAAGGTGTTTCGAACCCGACTTATTGCCGAAAGCTTTTTTTGTGCCTCAATAAGTCGCCAGCTTGCGTAAACTTAGAAATTTTAATTTCGTTGGTGCGAAGCCAGACGAAGAAAGCTGTTCGGCTAAATTATCTGTACAAACTGTGGTCATCAAATCTCTCGAATCTCCTTTCACGTTCATTTCCTTCGCACGTCTTCACTTTCTCTCGCGTCGAGAGCATTTACAGAACAAGTGAGGGATTTCGCAAGGATCAAGTTGACGTCTCAACCCATTGCGTTCCCTGATTGGATATCAACGCTGTCACACCCCCAACAGATCGTCGACCAGAAAACTGGGCCGATGACCTAGCTACCGGAAACGGGCTTTGATAAAGTCTAAACCCCGGTAACTCGAACTCGGATAACTCCTAGTCCAGTCCCTGAACTCTCTCTTCCACGCGTCCTTTATAGGGGTTGAACCCAGGCGCGCGAAGAGAGAGTCCAGGATAACTTGCATGCGCATGCTCAGAACGAACAAATCAGAAGCGAGGATGTGGCGTCACTTGCTTGGGATGCGCGCGCTAAGTTAAAAATGCTCGCTCAAATGACGAATTCAACTACGCGACCGAGCGCGCGAATAAATGCAAGAAAAAAACTGTGCTCAATTACATCCAAAATCAATTCAATAAACAGCCACAAAACACTAGGAATAATTGACGAATAGCGATTTTTGTTTTGACCGTGAGCTTTTAATAGACACTGACTACAAAGCTAGGCTTTTTAAAGTTATTTCGGTGATCCTGCTTTGAGCTCGTTATCTGTGCGCGCGCGTTTTTAAAAGGGCTGCCAAATATGGTTTCCCCCCAATTTTGGGGGAAAAACTGGCGCATGCGCATGCAAGTTATTCTGGACTCTCTCTTCTCGCGCCTGGGTTCAGTCCCTATCAAAGGCGCGAGGAAGAGAAAGTTCAGGGACTGGACTAGGATAACTCCAAAACCCTGCTAACTCGAACTAACTTCAATTTCCCTTGGATTTGACCCCACTTTTCAGTTATTTTTACTCGGTTAACTCGAACTCGGATAACTCGAAAACCTCGCTAACTCGAACTTAATTTCGTTTCCCTTGATCAAACTTTGGGACAAATTTACCCCGATAACTCGAATTCCGCCGGTTCTTGCAACTCGCCACGCGATGTTCATTGATTAGGGACTGGTCAATAAGTTAAAATTTGTTAAAATTTGTTAAACTTTTAGCGTCAATAACACTTAAAATTATGATATTTCACTGGTCAATAAGTACCAGAGGGGGGGGGGGGGGGGGCCCGGAGCAATTGGAAAAGTGGTGGCTTGAAAATTTGTGACCCACCCCTTCCTTCTGGCTCAAAACTGACTGACCCACCCCTGATAGGGGATTGAAAATTACATGACCCACCCCCTTTGCTCATAAAATTCATTATTCTGTAAGCGGTTGGAGATTTCTGATTTGATATCAGCTTTTAAAGTGTGATTCTCTACATACACCGCTCTAATTTTCCCTGATGGACACTGCAGTTCCGTATACGTCTTATTCCATTTCTTAGCACACCAAAGAAGCAAAAAAGTTTTCATCTCTTATACAAGTCTTTTTTAAGTTTTCCACATCAGCTTTTAATAGTTTGCATCTTTGCAACGAATAAAGAGTTAAACGGTATGTCATGTTCAAAGCTTTAGTTTGCGTCTTCGCAACAAATAAAGAGTTAAGCGGTATTTCATGCTCAATTTTAATTTTTTACCCGTCACTCAGTCACAAAGGTTACCATAGCAACGGTTGACGTTTTCTTTTGTTCTCAAACAAGCTTGATTTTCTCGAAATCTAGATTGACTCTTGGTGTTTATTTTTTGATATGTTAAAGTTTAGTAGATTGACTAACTGTTGACGAAATTTTAGAAAAATCTGTAAGAGCGTTTTCAAGTAAATCAAGAATGAAATTTTCAGAAAAAAACCTGTTTTAATATAAAATGGGCGCTTTTAAATTGTTTCGTATTATTTGAGCGCAGTTACTCTCACTGAAATATAAATACTTACACCATCAAAGACCATTAACTAAAAGCGAAAGACGTTTTGCTTTAATTTGTTAAAATATATCAACTGCCGATTGTAGGAATTTATAAGGAAATACCAAACACTTCATTCTTGATTTACTCTAAAACGCTCTTACAGATTTTCCTAAAATTTTGTGTACAGGTAGTCAATCTACTATACTTGAACATATCAAAAAATGAATACCAAGAGTCAATCTAGATTTCGAGAAAATCAAGCTTGTTTGAGAACAAAAGAAAACGTCAATGGTTGCTATGGTAACTTTTGTCACTAAAGTGACGGGTAAAAAAGTAAAATTTGGTCATATTTGATCATTATGGTGTATTTTGGCAAAAATCGAACATTGGCTTCCTAGATAATTTTAATTTTCAAAACAACCACCCTTTGGCTAAAAAAAACTACATCGAGCCTCCTTAAGCGGTATTTCATGTTCAAAGCGTCGGTTCGTGTCTTCGCAACAGATAAAAAGTTAAGCGGTATTTCAAATTCAAAGCTTTAGTTCGCGTCTTTCCAACAAATAAAAAGTTAAGCGGTACTTCATGTTCAAAGCTTTAGTTCGCGTCTTTGAAACAAATAAAGAGTTAAGCGGGATTTCATGTTCAAACACAGGGCTTCCAGACAAACTGTTTGTGTATGGCCTGTGCACATTTACATTTTTATAGAGAATGTATGGAATTTACCGAATGGTTTGTAGAATTGCGTAAAATGGTGCAAAACATTAACAAATTTGTGCTGAATAAATGTTAAGTTTCCTACCTTTTGTGTAGTGTCGTTCTATTGGCTCGAAATGGCGAATTTGAGTCGATTGAAGGGTATTTTGCTTTCGCTGTTTACTATACATCTAATTATATGGAAAGGGTGGAAACTCCAACAGCTCCAAAGTAGAACACTTCCAGTGCCGAGCCGATTTTCGACCTGATAATCCCATCGCACAGCTTTCAAACTACGCATCAGAAAAGTGGAAGGCTTGACGAATCTTCTCGTATCATTTGATCGAAAATTTATCCAAACGGTCCGGAACAAGCCCTCAAACGAAAACGGGTATCCAAAATTTTTAAGCCGTCCGAATGCGTAGCACCAATTTGTGGTGCCGAAGGGAAACGCTATTCCCCAGCCTCTTTGTGATTGGATACAATTGAACAATGGTCGTTCAAGATTTTGTTTCGTGGATAGGGAGGCAAAGGCAAAACAAATACTCAATAGTATAGGGAGTGATGTCAATTGTGCGACACAACCTAAGGACCCTCGCGCAAAATATGGCAATATTGACGGCGATGCCGAAAGCGATGCATTATCATTTAAATATGCGTCGTTGTAACTTGTCAGTGCGGCGAAGTAATTATGAAATATTCATACTGACTTAAGAAACGAGTAAGTACCTACATCTAGTCGGTATGAGTTCATTTTTAAAGCTAGCTAGCTTCAAATAAAAGTCAGCGTTCATTTTTCAACGAAAAAAATATTTTACAGCCCTAAAAAAATATCAGACTTTAGTCATCTCACCTAGTTGTTTTACAGAGATTGCAAAACAATACACCCACATGTGAAACTCTCGTGCAAAACCATTGTTGTGATTTGCTATTCTTATGTCAAGGTTGGCTGATTGGGAAAACCCCGCGAAGTTCCATCACGACTTTCGTAGCGCAGAAAATGCAGGCGATCGCGAGTTTGCGGAAAAGTGGGATTTTTTCGGGACATACGAATATGGCAAGGTACTCGTGTTTGAGTTCCTTTATTTTTCTTTCTGTTTTTGATGTTTTAAACATTTATGGCTGCAATCACCGAAATAGTCCTCATTTTATAGGTTCGAAACCTAATTAACTTCTGAACAATCTGAAATCCTACACATAGCCGAAGCTGGGCACAATATTCTCGTAACTGGAGAGGGAGGAACAGGGAAATCTTTTGGGGCGAAGGCTATCAACAGTTGACTGCTAAAGCAAGGGGAAAAGGTTTTCATTGTTTGTGGGAGCGGTGTTTCGGAAAGAGTGTAGTGGAAGTAAATAAACAGACGTCAACGGTGCACTCCTTTTTCTTCGACGCATAGAAGTTACAACGACGCATATTAAATGATAATGTATCGCCGTCGTAATTGCCATTTGCGCAAGGGTCCTAAGGTTGTGTCGCACAATTGACATCACTCCCTATACTATTGAGTATTTGTTTTGCCTTTGCCTCCCTATCCACGAAACAAAATCTTGAACGACCGTTGTTCAATTGTATCCAATCACAAAGAGGCTGGGGAATAGCGTTTCCCTTCGGCACCACAAATTGGTGCTACGCATTCGGACGGCTTAAAAATTTTGGATACCCGTTTTCGTTTGAGGGCTTGTTCCGGACCGTTTGGATAAATTTTCGATCAAATGATACGAGAAGATTCGTCAAGCCTTCCTCTTTTCTGGTGCGTAGTTTGAAAGCTGTGCGATGGGATTATCAGGTCGAAAATCGGCTCGGCGCTGGAAGTGTTCTACTTTGGAGCTGTTGGAGTTTCCACCCTTTCCATATAATTAGATGTATAGTAAACAGCAAAAGCAAAATACCCTTCAATCGACTCAAATTCGCCATTTCGAGCCAAAAGAACGACACTACACAAAAGGTAGGAAAGTTAACATTTATTCAGCACAAATTTGTTAATGTTTTGCACCATTTTACGCAATTCTACAAACCATTCGGAAAATTCCATACATTCTCTATGAAAATGTAAATGTGCACAGGCCATACACAAACAGTTTGTCTGGGCCCCCTGTGGTTTTCGCAACAAATAAAGAAATGTTAAAGAGTTAAGCGGGATTTCATGTTTCGACATGTTCAATGCTTTAGTTCGCGTCTTCGCAACAAATAAAGAGTTGAGCGGGATTTCATGTTCAAAGCGTCGGTTCGTGTTTTCACAACAGATAAAAAGTCAAGCGGTATGTCAGTTTCAAAGCTTTTGTTCGCGTCTATACAACGAATAACAAGTTAAGCGGCCGGTATGTCACGTTCAAAGCTTTAGTTTGCGTCTTCGCAATAAATAAACAAAGAGTTGAGCGGGATTTCATGTTCACAGCGTGGGTTCGCGTCTTCACATGTGATACCAGGCGTTGAATTGAGAAATTGGTGGTCTGAATAGAGCATGAATAATTATTTAATTCTCGACTTCTTAAGGTGGCTCGACCCAGTTTTTTTCTAGCGATACCTATCGACTTTGAAACCCTCATACTTAAAGGGATGAATGTCAATGACATATCTACTATATCACATGGATTACACATAGACTGAACTGCAATATAATATAAATTTTTGGGAGATCGGAATGAATATCACGTGACAATGACGTCACACAGGTTTTTGCTCCGAATCGAATTTTAGCCCGTAACCGCATTTTCTCTTGAGATCCTCCACGCCACGTATACCTTGGGTGTTTGCCTTCAGCTCTGCGAAGTTTCATCGAAATCTACAAGAGGAATTTTGAAATATCTTGTTTTTTCTTTTTAGATGGTATAATTTATGCGTAAAATAAAGACAAGACTTCATATAAAGAAATTTGCTTCTTTTTTGATGTTTAATGAGAGGCTTTAACCCTCATTCCTTTTAAAAATGTCCCATATCCGATATCCAAACCGTAAGAAGTAGGTAGACTTGCGCGATTTCGAAAAATATGAAATATATGAATCATAGTGAAGCTCAATGTTTAGCTCTATTTACCAATTTTACGCCTACTTTCGCATAAAAAGCGATTATTTCAAAACTCGTCGATGAATTTTCTCCAAAATCTTTCAGAGTGACAATTCATCAGTAGACTACACAATCCCTGAATTTCATGCTCATTGAAAACTTCTAAGGTTGTCTAACATAAACGCAAAATATAGTAAATATTGAAGCGATCTCGTAGTTTTGAATAATTTTGTGCTCTGGGATTTCCTATTGTTTCGAGTTGAGCACGACATCGAATTCCTGTGCACCACGCGTGAAATGACTATGCTTGGCCACCTTCCGAAAGCTTTCCGAAATCTTTCGGAATATGGTAATATTCTCGAGTAAGTAAACAATAATGAATGAATGAAACTCAAAGTCGGTTATGTTTTGACGCCATTCCAGACATTTACAAATGACTTGACAGCATACTCAGAAACTTACCTCGTTTACACTTTCTTTCTTTTGATGTTAAAATCTCTTTAGCGTAGCATTCAGTACGGCGGCCTTTTTTTTGTTTTGCATTTCTTGTTCTTGGCATTTTTAACTTTCAACTCAGCCAAGACGTCGATCACACAAGAAAAGTTGTTGCGTGACAATTTCTTTTCCATTGTTTTCTTTAAAACGGACCATATTTCGGAAAGATTTCGGTAAGCTTTCGGAAGGTAGCCAAGCGAAGTCATTTTACGCGTGGTGCACAGGAATTCGATGTTGTGCTCAACTCGAAACAATAGGAAATCCCAGAGCACAAAATTGTTCAAAACTACGAGATCGCTTCAATATTTACTATATTTTGCGTTTATGTTAGACAACCTTAGAAGTTTTCAATGAGCATGAAATTCAGGGATTGTGTAGTGTACTGATCAATTGCCACTCTGAAAAATTTTGGAGAAAATTCATCGACGAGTTTTGAAATAATCGCTTTTTTGCGAAAGTAGGCGTAAAATTGGTAAATAGAGCTAAACATTGAGCTTCACTATGATTCATATATTTCATATTTTTCGAAATCGCGCAAGTCTACCTACTTCTTACTGTCTGCTTTCAGTTGTTACTTGAGATTAACAGATTTCCAGAACTTTCCAGAGAATGGTAGTCGTTTTTCAGGACTTTCCAGTCCTGGAAAGTGCTACAATAAAATTCCAGGACTTTCCAGGTTTTCCAGGGCCCGTACGAACCCTGTATACAGGGTCGGAAGTGTTAAAAGACAGTAAGCAGAAATAACATTGAGATTTTGGGAGTGAAAGGGTTAATGTAAATTTTGGAGTCCTGGAGAAATCAATCTGAGTCCTTGAAAAGCCATGAAAAAGTACTGGAAAATTTTTTTGTGAAAAATGGTATGAACCCTGTGTACACGACCAACCAGTGTGCGTTAGGTCATGGGTTTGATTCCCTTTGGGGTCTCAGATTTTTTCTTTGTTCCCGCTCGTGACAAAAGAAGGCTGCATCCTTCTCAACCATACCCTGTCTGGCACCCTGTCTTGAATGAAAGGTAATGATGTCCCGTCATTCTCCGACCTCTGCTCTGGGTGAAGGCGGGTTGTGGGCTCGAGATGGACTATTTCCAGTGATCATGACACATCCAGGATATCAACATAAAACCCTGTCATTGTAAATAATGTATTTAAAAAGTGCTAAATAGTTTCTGAAAAAACTGAGAGACGTTTCGGGGGTTGTGCTGGGATGCTCTCCAGTGATGCCTTTAGAGGCCATGACATTAAGGGGTCTGAGTATCCTGTATCCCATTAATTTTTGGAATAAATATCCCTTATCCAGTTAATTCCGGTGGTTGTTCCAACGTTTATGTTCGATATCCTCGAATCTCTTGTTTAAATATCCTGTGTGCCATTATTTTTTTTTCACAAATATCCCGTATCGATTTTCATAATGAGAAAAAACCCTGTATCCCTATAATTTTTTACCCAAATATCCCGTATCCATAAAACTAATTCCATGCGAAATGGGCTTAGCAATATGATTTGACATTGTCATTCTTGATCCGGCGTCGATGAATTTCCTGGTGTAAGAGACACGAAATCTGATCAGCTTAGTAATCACAAGTTTATATAACCATAGTTATTACCCGAAATACAATCTTGTTTGTGTGTGTGTGTGTGATTACGTAGCAGGTGTTAGTATGGCTTACGTCTTACATGGTTTGTAACGGACCAATTCTGATCGAGTACATTTCATTTTCTTCGCAGTTTTTTTTGGATCGAAACCGCAATGTCAATAGTTAAAGGGATGGATCAGCCAGTAAGAATACAAACTGGACAAATCTGTTTGAACTGTACTGTACTTAAAACTGCTGGAGCGATCTGTGGTCATAGCTTGAAATATAAAAATGGTTTAAACAGATCTAAAAATGTAAAAGGATACTCTAAATTTTCGATCGCCTTCTGCGGTCTTCTTCAGAGAATGATGGATTTTGCAAGGTTCGCAGAATTCTAATAAGTTGCATTGACGTTATTGTTCGTTGCCCCCCTGGGGAGCAACTAGCGATGCGTAAACCCTTGGGAAGGGCGCTCTTTCGTTTATAGTGTTTTTGTCGAGGAAAGAATGTAAAGACTCCAGAAACAGTCTTTTGTTCTTGCTGCTTACACCTGTTTCAAGAATTTCGGCGTAACTTGGATGTATGTCGTGGCCGATTTCTGCATGTTGTTTAATCGCGGAGTTGATATTTCCGTTTGTTCCGGGCTTGTGTTCGGCTCCTCGCGATTTCCAGCTTCTTTTGCTTTCCCCAACGTATGCAAATGCGCATGTCCTGCAAGTCACTTTGTATACAATTCCTTTCAACCGCTCTTTATTCGGTCGGTCCTTGGGCTTTTTGAAGATATTTCCTAACATTCGTACTGGTTTAAACGCTGTCTTGATGTTTTCGCGGTTCAAAATCCGTCGAACGCGCTCCGACACTCCTTTCACATACGGGATGGACGTGTATGCCTTCGGATTCTCCTGGGTTCTTGGTTGCGTGTTTGTTTTGTTTGATTCGCCAGCTGACTTGATGAAGCTCTCGGGATAACCGTTAGCTTTTTAAGTCATTAATAACGCGTTGTTTCTCGTTTTGTCTTTGCGCGGTTGTTGATGGAATGCACTTAGCTCGGTCCATTAGAGTCTTAACGACAGCTCTCTTGCTTTGCGCTGGGCTGTGTGAATGGAAGTCTAAATACTTGCTCGTATGTGTGGTCTTGCGGTATACACCCACCTCGATCCTACCATCCTCATTAACGGTGTTGCTGGTATCCAGGAAGGCTATGCTGTTCTTGCCCATAGTTGTTGTAGCACTGTAAACTGAATGTTGGCGTTTATCGGGTTTAAGTGGCTGTGAAAAGCTTCAACACCGTCCCTCTTAATGCACGCATTCGAATCATCGACATATCGGCGCCACCACTTTGGTTGAACGGGCGAAGTTTCTAACGCTTTCTCTTCAACTTCTTTATCTTCTTATCGAACAATAACGTCAATGCAACTTATTAGAATTCTGCGAACCTTGTACTGTACTGTACAGTTGGGATCTGTACAAGTCATTGAGTTAACCCAATTAATAAAGAGTACTAAACAGTGTTGTGTCGTATATTTGCCAAGCAGGGCTACATAGTGTATAGATCTCGTCAGTTTGCGAGGTTATCTTGTTTTACTTAAAGATGTTTGTTTCAGTTTGGGTTATTAAATGAATGATAGATTTTTCTAAATTTAGTAAATAAAGGTTTTGTTAGTACTTCTTATGTGAAGTCATATCAATAATGACCTTTCATTTATTTATCGGGGCAACAGGCCAGACTGGCCAAGATGTTTTAATTTTACTCATGTAGCGCGTAGCGAGGTGCACTCACTTCAAAATTAAAGACAAATATTTGTAGGATTTCAATGAAACTTGATCAATACGTTCTCAGTACTCGTCTGCTTCAATATTATTCTTATCCAACACTGCTTGACCTGCTTCGTAGAGTACAAACATCGCGCGAAACTAGTACAAATGGACATCACACGGTATTTGTACTTGTCTCATTTCCCCGACCAAAAGATTAAAAACCTTGGCAAGTCATGTGTGACCTAGGCTCTCGCAGTGCTATCAGAATGGAATTTTCAAAAGAAACAGCATCTTTTCATTCCGTTTACGTGTCGAAATAATTGTAATGTTCCATTTGTCGAAAAATTCTCACCGAAAATTCCATGTAAATGGAAAGCGCTCACTGATTTCGATTGGGTCTTCGTTTTCGTACGGGCCTTCGTTTTCGTACGGGTCTTCGTTTTCTTACGGGTCTTCGTTTTCGTACGGGTCTTCGTTTTCGTATGGGTCTTCGTTTTCGTATGGGTCTTCGTTTTCGTATGGGTCTTCGTTTTCGTACGGGTCTTCGTTTTCGTACGGGTCTTCGTTTTCGTACGGGTCTTCGTTTTCTTACGGGTCTTCGTTTTCGTATGGGTCTTCGTTTTCGTACGGGTCTTCGTTTTCTTACGGGTCTTCGTTTTCGTACGGGTCTTCGTTTTCGTACGGGTCTTCGTTTTCGTATGGGTCTTCGTTTTCGTATTGGTGTTCGTTTTCGTATAGGTCTTCGTTTTCGTATGGGTCTTCACATACATCATACATACATACATCATTTATTTGATTACACAGGTCGGAATAAGGCAGCATAAAGCTGATGTGGACCTGCGGTTAATTAAAATTTACAAAATAGATATGAAAAAAAAAAAAAAAAATCTTTAAAAAAATCTTAACCTAATAAACCTAATAATTACAAAAGAAAATGTATAAAATTTTTAAAATATGGTAAAGAATAAAATTCCTAAAAATATTCATAATTTGATAAATCCTTAGTGTATATTATTGCTGATTGATTGAAAGAAATTTTGTCAATATATGTAGAAAGATAACGAAGTTTGTTTTTAAATCTATTATGGTCTTCTATGGATTTAACTGATTGTGGTAAAGATAGAGTTCCAAGCCATTGCAGATCTGTGTTTTAACGACAGTTTACCAACATTACAGTTCGGTCTGTCCAGAGTAAGTTTAAGGTTGTCTCTCATATTGCGTAAATTAGGACTTTTCTTGATGATTGTTGCAACTTGTTCAGGGCAAATCCCATAGTAAGCTTTATGTGTCAGACAGAGAAGCCTCTTCTTGTAGAAATAACTTATTGATTTCCAAGAGGGTGGTATCCGTTGTTTGAAGATGAGTTTGGCCGCACTAAGATGAATTTTCTCTAGACTGGCTAGTTTAGCTTCACTGCAATTTCCCCATACACTTATTCCATAGGTCACACTTGGAAGAATACCCTTAAAGTAAATTTGTTCCAAAATTTGGGAAGGAAGGCTTTTAAACCTACGTAATTGCTTCACTTTCTTAGACATAGATGTTGTAAGATCTTTTATGTGGTATCCCCAGCTTAACTTATTATCAATCGTAAACCCAAGACAGCGCGACTTGTTAACAAAACTAATTTCATGATCACCCAGCTTGATTGGTCTTAAAGGACCAATGAAATCTTTTTCGTATGGGTCTTCGTTTTCGTTTGGGTCTTCGTTTTCGTATAGGTCTTCGTTTTCGTTTTCGGGGTCTTCGTTTTCGTTACTACCGTAAGGAAGCAGGCAAAGAACGTAAAATCAGTCATTCTCACAGAACCAAAACAAGAAATGATAAATGATCTTCGGATGCTCGAACATTTTACGAAGACCTTCCGACGAACCCGAACTGTGAACGGTTGATTCATCGGAGTCGATTAGTATTCGCGGCGCGAGTCCGTCGCGTCAAAACTCAAAATGGAGGAAGAATCAACAGGAAAGGAAGAAGGGCTGCAGAAATTTCTCGGAAAAGTTGATGAAATCGGTAAGCATCGTTTTGAAGTCATGTCTGATTTGCATTTTCAGAAATGGCTATTGTTAGGCCATGATAACACCTCTTTGTATCGAATCTCTGGTGTAAAACTTGAGTCAGCTGTTAGCCAGTAAATAAGCTTGATTTGTTTTGTGGCGGACTGCACGCAGTGCTCATGGAGACTGGCATGATTTTATTTGTCACACTGTACGACATTGAATCCTTTCTCTTAAAGAAAGTGATGCTTTAAAATTTTTTTGATGATAGTTTATTATGAACTGAAAGCAAAATTCTGCTGCTAAAAGAGTAATGCATCAGTCAATTCCAGCAGAGCCCATGCCCCCCCCCCCCCCACCCCCGGGCATTAGCATTTCTTTAAAAAAATTGGAAAATTCCCCGGGGTGGGGATGAAGGAACCGGGCAAATGCCCCGCTCCTGGGTTGATTGTTTTCAATCTCTCGATAGGTAATATAAGAATACAATACAAGTTGTTGCTTCTTAGCAATGAAGAAATATCTAAAATTGAGAAAATATACCTTTAAAAACATCCACAAACATCCACGAGCTTCTCTAGTCCTTCATGAACTAGCTAATCTGCAATGTAGTGCACGTCTTGGCCTATAAATGCCTCTATCACGAATACGCGACTCACTCCACGGTTTTGAAAGCACGTGTCAAATGCCCGGGGGTCAACCCGAGGTACGTAAATGCCCCACCCTCGGGACGGGCAACATTAGGAAATGCCCCGCGGTTGCCCAGGGGGGGATGGGCACTGCTGGAATTGACTGATGCATAAACAAGTCATTCATTTATGAAAGAATGGTAAAATATGAAAGCCCATCTTGAAGTCTGCTTCAGGCAAGAAGTAGCATCAATTTAGCTTAGTACAGTACAGTGCATTGCAATTTATATGTAGAGTATTACACTGTACATCCCACAAGCTATATGCATCTAGATCTGGCAGTTGTTTAAATAGGGGTTGGTAGCTACAAGAGAACATGTTGCCAGGACTAGTTGATGCAACAAGTTTCCTGTAGTGTTTACACAAGGGGACTTGTAGCATAATGACGTAGCAAGTTACACGTCACGTAGCAAGTTACACTGATATCAGCTAATAAAATGTTTTATTGCCAGTCCATTTTTTCCAAGTATTGAGCATCGGAAGGGTTTCTACAGCTTTTTGTTAATCGTAAAGTTGTGAAGAGTGCAAGCTGCACAATGTTTTGATTCTTAGCTGGAATGTAGACAATTACCACCGTTTGCATTTATTTAATTCACAACGACAGAAATGAAAACACCCGCAAAAACTTTTCCAAGACTTCCGTCAATCAAAGTTTTAACGAGTTTCCAGCAATGTTTTGTTCGAGCGATCACGAAAGTGAGCTGGCAATAAATAAATTTTATTCAGTGGTCAAAATCCTTAAAGTGTTTTTAACAGGCGCCGATTAAACCCTTTTGTAGCTTAGTCGTCAAAAAGGGCTCTTTCGCTAAACCGTCGGAATAAACACCATAAAAATATATTAAAGGTACAAAACTTTTATGTTCGGCGAGTTGTGAAAAGTATCGCGACATTCAGTCTGGCACTGTCGGCTTTGCATCAAGTTAATTTTTTGTAATGATACGTAAACCTTTTAGTTTCATTCGTTTTCCAAATGCAAAAGCCTTGAAATTGAAGGTTAAGTCTCGAAAAAATCTTAAAAATGTCAAGTTGCTGTGTAATAAAGTTAAATTTGACCAAATGTCTGTAGTCTTCTGTACGCATAAAATTTATTTATCACTTATCGCCTGATGAAGACTAGCAGTGTGCAGTCGAAACGTCGCGATCTACATCACAAGTGACACTACGTCGTGAGGCAAACGGAAAATACTTTATTATTATTATACTCTACCACGATGTATATATGATAAATGCAAATGCGGCCTTACACTACTGAAGACCTGAAAAAAAAATTTTCAGGCTCTGAGCGGTGATTAACACGATGATTAACGACAACATTTTTTACGATATTATCTGGCATTCACTTCTGCTATGACGTGACGTGAAACTGAACCAAGAATTAAAAATTTTCCGTGCTTAGTAGTTTTGACAGGCGAATCCAATGAAGTTGGTCGATTTTTAACCCAGTCGGGACTCGCAGAATCTTGCTGAACCGAGTCTGAAGGTGAAATCGAAAATATTTTTCTGGGAAATTCAAAACTATTTAAAGAAAAAAATACATAGCGTTACTATTCTTACTAAGGGCTACCTGTATGCAAAAGGAGAGTGAATTTGATTTTTGATTTTTTAGGCCTTGCTGCTTTGTTACCAAACAATCTGGATAAAAGAAGACTAGCTCTAATTTCAATAAAAGACGATGCAACTATTTTTGAAATGTTTAATTGTTAAACGATTATTTCCAGTTTTTGGTAACCACAGCATGCTAGAGCTATTACTGTAATAACAGTCTTTGTTTAGGGTCTGTTGGATTACCTGGAGGGTGTTGAAAGATGGGTAAAATACTACTCAAAATAAAGTCGCACGCCCTCTCACTAAGCAAAAATTAAAATTATTTCACCCCCACTGACCTTAATTTAATCAGCAGGTGAAGGGAGTGACTCACGCTTCCCATCACCTACTGAAAATATTAAGGTTAAAAACGCACTCCCCCATGTATGTGTTAAATTTTAGTTACCTGTTGTCTTGTCTACAGAGGTACCTCCAGAGCTTATTGCACGAGGACGTCCGGCCTTGGAAGCCTACAACAAGGCCCTGACTGAAGGGAAGACATTTGACAAGAGGGTGCCAGTCATGTTGATTACACCCCTCTGTAACAGACCTGGTGATACCTTATTTTCCACCAGGTTTTCAACACAAAATCGACCAGGGCAGTCAAAAATCCACCAGGTTGATTACTTTTTTCACCACGGAGGTCGATGATTTATTAAATCTAACCATGTATGTACTACATGCAAAACTCTGTGACCCGATATGCAACAAACTTTGCGGGGTAATTGTGCACAACTTTCCGCAACGATATCGCCAAACTAACGGCTGTAGATGTCACCGTCGTTTTTTCGCATTGTACGTAAACAACTGAAGTTACGTACGCTTTGTATCCTGCTCTTACACGAAGAAAAGTGGCACGCAGCGCATGCAGAAGCGATGACGAACAGAAGTACAAATTTCGCCGACCGCCTTCTGATATAAGGCGATGGACTGACGTCATCTCCTTTAAATTGATTAAACTTCCTTTGGATGCATGTTTCTTCTACAGTTCTTAGCAGGCTGTAGGCAGGATTTAAAACGACGGTTCTTCAGAGCGCCAACGATCTGAAAGATGCAATCGTGTGAACGCCGCAGGTGTAAGCTACTGGGGGTCCAGGGGCATGCCTCCCCGGGAAATTTTGAAAGATTAGACAGCCTGAAATCACATTTCGTGCGTTTTGAAGGGAGTTTCATATGCAACCAGGCAGTTTAAAGTAAACGTAAAAAAGAAAACACGATTATTTCTAGAACTTCTCAGTTAAATTCAAAGTTCCTTATTTTTAGAAGGAGACCGCACTTCAACAGGCAACCAACCTTGCGCTTGACGGATTACACCCGCCAAAACAAAATTTACTGCTTAAAATTAACCAAAGGTTAATGTAATTCAGCTAGATATTCGATACTGTTTCAAAGAAATTGGGAGAACTTTTCGTGGGATCATTTTCTCGACTCCCTAGTTTAAACATCTCTCAAGCCCTGCTAATCTGAATACAAGTTTAATTACTTTTCCAGAAGGTAACTGACATAAAGATTTATTATCAAAAGAGACGTGCACCAAGAGAAAGATCCAGAGGTTGTCTAGCACGCGCGCGCCTAAATTTAAACTGTGTCTTCCGTTTACCGTTACAGTTGCAAAATGTTCATAATGCCGGCCCTTATTCGTTGATCCATTTTTGGAAGGTCAATGCATAACGAATCAAAATAAGAAAACCGTCTGCTTATATCTTTTACAGGTCGAATGAATTGTCCCTTTTTTCGCATTTACTCGGAGCAACGAAAAAAATACGTAGGCAATATTAGCTACGTAGGCAATATCAGCTAGGCAATATTAGTTTCATGCAGGTGAAAGCTACACAAAGTGCTATTTACACTGTACTTACAATTTGAGGCAGCTTAGTTAAAATTTACCGTAATACACCACTTGAGTGTTCTTGCATGTACTGAACAACTTGCGTATTTCAGTTTTACATCACATTGTGCCGGCGGGCTGCAAAGTTAAACACGATATTTACATCAAACACCGCTCAAACTGCTCAAAGCTGCTTAATCGACGGAAAAAAGCCACTTAATACTCACCAAGAATTATATCGGTCAAGCTGATTATTCTATGCGTATTTGTTCTATAAAACGCTGTAGATAGCCCGGTCCAAAATACTTCCACACATTCGCTTTGGGCCGTGCGCGCTGTTCAAATAGCTCTAAATCCATCACAAGCTCGTATTACATACAGAAAAGGAAACAGATCTGTTTTGTCTCTTCAGTGATGTGCATGACAGCAGAACATGTCCCAACGACAAAAACAATAGAAAAAAGTGAACAATTACTTTTTGCTATTTACATCAAGTTATAGTCAATTATTAAATTGTCTTTTTTGCCGCGCGTCGTTTTCTTCTGTCAAGCCAGCAGAAAGATTTTGGTTGATTTTTCCTGACCAGGTAAACAAAATTCTTCACCGGGGAGAAATAAAATTGACCAGGGATTTTTCAGATAATCACCAGGGACCAGGGAGGTTAAATTTCCACCAGGGAGGGCAAAATAACCCACCAGGTCGGGTTTCACCAGGTCTGTTACAGAGGGGTGTTTGATTGGTCAGGAGCGCTCAGGAAAGACCAGCTTAAAGAAGTCACTCAGGGGAGAACCTTTCAACCCACACGAAGAAAGTACTGTGGGGATAGATGTTGATCCTTCTCGTTTCAAAGTAACAACTGAGATTTGGAAGGTGGAGGAGGAGGGCCAACAAACAAATTCGGAGACATCTATTTCTTTTGAGTACCATGCAGCACGAGCGACTGTTGAAAACTTGAGGCAAGAAAAAAGATCTCCTGATCCCGAAGAAAGAATTTCAGATGCTATGCCATCTGGAGACATTCCTACGGATGACACAGTCTCTGAAAGTGCAAGCAGTGACTTCACGTCCGTATCTTTATCTAGCACTAGTAGCCGAGATGATAGCTTAATTCCAGAATCTGTTCAGACATCCAGAAATCTAGAACAAGAAGGCAGCATACCAAAAAATGTAGAAACTGAGTTGTTAAAGATACTTGAAAATGTTGATCAAGTGAAAGACGAAGAAGATGTTCATTCTGTTTTGTGGGATTTTGCCGGACAATCAGTTTACTATACAACACATTCACTTTTTTCCAATTTCGGTGAGTAACATATCTTTGTATAAACTTTTTATTGGCGTAAAGAAAATAATTGGCCATTCTGGAGTGAACTTCTCCTTTAACTCTCATTAACTTAAGGGACTGTTTCAATTTCTCAAGGGAATAGTTTAATTTCTCAAGGGATCACTTTTCGCTGTGGTGATCAACACTTGCTTATTTTTCAGTAGGCATATTCTTGTGTTTCGGTTTTATTGCACTTGGTTTTGAGCAGATGTAAAATTTCGCAGCATGGAAGGAAATTGTGAAAGCTGAACTTATTTTTCTAACACATTGAGGGAACTGGAATTTATAAGAAACAATAATGCTCTGCGAAATAGAAAGAAGAGTTTAATAATACAGTATCTGGTGCTTTCAGTTAGTGCCTTTGTTCAGCATTCTGTTATGTCTGTGTTTAAAATAGAAGGTCTTGTTTGCATGTGTGCTTTTTAATGGCCGTTTGCATGTTGTCCTGCAGAAGGGAAGACTGTTGTTTGTACTTAACACCGACCTGAGTAAGGTGTGAGATGAGTGAGTTGCAACATTCAGTGTAGCCTGTTCCAGGCGTTCGGTTAGTTGGGAAGCGCGAAAAACGGCGAGCGAAAAAAAAAATAAGAGGGAGGGAGGCGGGGAGGAGGGCGAGCGAGAGAACGCCTGTGAGCATTCATAACAAAAGGTCTTTCCGCCCACTTCTAGACCTCCGACAGGGCCCGGGTAACATGAGCGCAGACATTGAAGCTTGTGGTTTTCAGTTGTCAGTTTCAATCAGATTTCTGACAGATTTCCCGGTAAATATGATTTCTCAAGTTCTTCCACGTTGGGAAATGCATTTTATCGTCTGCGTTTAAATGTCTGCACTCGGAGTCTTCTGCAAGCGAATTCGCCGAATTGTCAGTCCGCCCTTCAACGTGTTGCAGGTTTTGTCAAAAAAATGTTAAGTGCCAGGGGAACAAGGTACCGAGAGTTTCTTTATTTAATTCGGTTTCAAACAAAGATTTAGTTGGGTTTTCTGGAGCCGAGTGTCTGGTGTTGGCCGACCTCGCAAGTTCTTTTGGACATGAACTGAATCCCAACCCACGTTTTCCTGAAATTTGTTGTTTAACCTGCGCAAGAACACTTGCAAGAACTCATGCCAGCGTTCAAAAATTATTCTCGGGGATTGTCGAAAGAGAAACGTCTTATAAGCGGCAAGTGAATGCAAGATCGCCGACGGGAGAAACTCCCTCCGCGAAGCGTTCACACACTTCAGAAAATGAATCTACAAGTACATCAACCACACAAAGTAGATCGCGGCGCTGCTTGGCTCTGGGTGAAAGCTATTTTGGACCAGATTGATTTAGCAATGAATATTGACGTGGAACAAACTGTTATCAAGATGAGTTTTACCGCTACTGTTTACGAATATTTTCGAGGCCGTTTGAATTCGCCCGGAATTTTCTCGTTGCTGTTTTACGCTTTTCAGTTTCTGAATGTTTTAGCTTATGTTGTTTTGATTGTCTGCTGGCTGAAGCCTGTTTGAATTCCTGGCTGAGAGTTTCGAGGAATAAATAGCAATTTGTCAATAATACAAGCATTTACAAATTTATCTTTTTGACGGACCGCATTCGACTTCACTTGTAACGTGTTGTTTTAATATTTATTTAAAAACTAGAAAGTGCTTTATCGCATGTATATTTATTTTAGCGAAGCTTAGATTATTGTATTTACTGAAAAGCAATTATCGTTGAAACTGTGTCATTTTGATTTAGCGTCGACATAACACGCGGAAACAGTTGAAATATCAGACTCTTTTCAAAACCGGTTGGAAGTATACCGAAAAACTTCTCCTTCATAGACCAAATTAAACAGTCTTCCTGTTCTTTGCGAAGACTTCTAACCAGAAAATCCTTCAGTACGTTGTTTACTGCTGAGTTGAACTCTGCGTGACCGTCACTCGCCGTAGCCATATCTCATTTCACTTCAAGTTGAAGGACGCTTGAGTGTTGACAAAAGGTGTCAAAATTGACCAATCAGAGGGTATACCAGAATCTGGTATACCGGAACTAGCTTTTGTTAAAAATGCTCACAGGCGTTCTCTCGCCCCCTCGCCTTAGTCCCCTCCCCATTTTTTTGCTCGCCGTTTCTTGCGCCGCTTCCCAACTAACCGAACGCCTGGAACAGGCTACATTCAGTGAGATAGTAATGAGACGTCCCACGTTCGTCATTTTTTCGACTTTTTTGCTTGTTTACAAGCAAAATGAAGGAGAATAGCAGTTAAGTGGGGGTAAATGTGGAACCACATTCTTGTTAACTCTCAAGGGACTGTTTTAATTTCTCAAGGGAATACTTTCCTCTGTGGGTGATCAAAGCGCGTGACTTGTAAAGTGTCACTCTATAGTTGTGCTTCAACACTTCCGTTTTTGTAGAAAAAACGTGACTTGTCAAATTTACAAACGTTATATAACAATTAAAAACGTGAGTAGCCCAAATCTGGTACAAGTCTTTTACACACTTAAACTTTAATTTCTCAAGGGAATACTTTCCGCTGTGGGTGATCAAAGCGCGTGACTTGTAAAGTGTCATCTCTATAGTTGTGCTTCAACACTTCCGTTCTTGTAGAAAAAACGTGACTTGTCAAATTTACAAACGTTATATAAAAATTAAAAACGTGAGTAGCCCAAATCTTACGTGACATAACCAATTAAGAATGTGAGGGGTTCAGCGCAACGAAGTTTAAAACGATTAAGAACGCAATTTGTACTGGTACAAGTCTTTCACACACTAAAACGTTGCTAATAGCTAACCAAAGGGAACTCATTTCGTGACAATTGATTATTTCTGCTGAGTTGCACAATTTAGAATTGCAACATCATTAAATGCAGGTGTGAAGTGATATTTACAAGTGTTTTTGTAGCCTGTTGTGAAATTACTTCCGGTGGAAGCAGTAAACGCTAAACGTTTTTGCTTCTGTTCAGAAGTTAATGCATCGCCATTAGAAAAAAAACAGCAACTGTTTTACTGGAAATGTAGTCGTTAGAAATGGCATGTGTAGCCGTAAGGTAAAGAATAACGCGAGGAGAAGCGGCTTTTGGTAATATCCAAACGAAAATGTACTTCTCAATGTGGGGTTAAGATTGCGTGACGAGACAAAAGGTAACTCTGTCGTGCGTAACCTTTACCGAGCAGCCTGCATTAAGCTTAGTAGAAATCTTTCTTACTCGAAAGAAAACAACTATTTCGATTAAAGGCAAACGTCAAAGTATACCATTTTTAACCAAGCCAAAGTATATGAGTCACAAAGCACCCGGTCGTCGCGACTGACAAATACAGCATTTCCTTCGCGAAAATAAAAAAAAATGCTTGAACTGAAAGACGTTTGAATTCTCCCATGATATGTTCGAACAACAATGCCCAGGATAAACCTTCTACTCTTACTAACTTCATGCAAAAAAGTCGATATCTCGAAGAGATCTTTGATTTATTATTTATCACATACCAGTACATGATGCTTTCAACATCGCTGTTCCTAGCAGTATGTAGGACACCTGTCACAGGTGAACCTAGTAAATGGCCTAGCTCACCAAGGGTTTCTCCATAGCTCAGTGGTTAGAGTGCCCAACCAGTATCTATGTAATCATATCAT
Organism: Oculina patagonica; assembly: GCF_052425735.1. Classification (NCBI taxonomy): domain Eukaryota; kingdom Metazoa; phylum Cnidaria; class Anthozoa; order Scleractinia; family Oculinidae; genus Oculina; species Oculina patagonica. The sequence goes on along the minus strand of NC_135765.1, from coordinate 30,582,443 downwards.
AGCAAATTTGAAGATGTTGATGTCTACAGTCAACTCTCTCTTAAGGGACACCTTTTAAGACGGACACATCCATAAGACGGACACTTGGTGTTAGTCCCTGACGTTTTTCAGTCATTTCCCTATAACTAAACTCCCCAAATGCGGACTTCTCTTTAAGACGGACGACGGACACTTTGAAACCGTCAACAGACACTTGAAAAAAGTTTTTTTTTTAGTAGCAAAGAGGTTGTTTTCCACTTACATTATAACAGTTTGTTGAAGCTCTCGACTTCTACTTGAACAAACAAATACAGTATTTTTTTATTATTTTAATCTTGTTCCAGTTGTTAAGTGTACAGTAAAGTTCTTAGACCAGAAGCCGTGAACGCTTGAACAGTTTGAAAAGCTTGAAATTTAAACTGAAACTAGCTTGCTAACTTTTTAATCCTCAGAAGCCAGTGAAAAGTTAGACTCCTTGATGTTGGGATCAAGCCAAGATGAAGGTTAGTGCTTACAGTGATTATAATGCCTTGGTTTTACAGTATATTGAGGTGTTCGGAGGTACAACTCCCAGATCTATAAACCGTGAACAAGCAAATACATACAGACATGTCAGTACAGTTTGTAACATGTTTGTACTGCTCACTCTACAGAAGCAGTAAACTATCGATTATAATGAACAAACGGGTCAATTTTCAAACATTATTTTTGTCGCAGTTTGTAGTTAAGGTAATCAGGGCCGTATCTAGCAAGAGGCAAGACGAGGCACTTGCCTCGTCTAGATTTTAACCCAAAATTTAAAAACAAAATATGTTTTGTTGGGAAAATAATCCTCAGCTTAACAAGATTGATTTTTTTCAAGAAATGCCTCAAGAAACATGTCTCTGAAAGAGTTTCAAAGCTTCTAGATTTCAATATTTTCAAGAGGAAGTGCCCCCATATAACCGCTTGGCAAGATCTTGCCTCGTCTATGGCGAAGGTCTGGTTACGGCCCTGGTAATTCCCTTGAAATAGAACAGCTAATAGATTTCCAACTAAAATTTGCCGGTTGGTTGTTTACCTTAAGGGAAGTTAAATTTTGAAATAAAAAGGGGGGTCACCGTATTCGTTTAGGGGCAGGAAGACCTTAGCTATGTACTTAGAGCAAAATAATTTCGCTGCACCTTAATAGAACGAAAACTCCGGGGAGAGGTTCCATCCTCCCCCCCACCTTGTACGATGGTGGGGGTATTTCCCCCCCCCGACTGTCTTAAGGATAAGGTTACCAAATTGACAAATTCGGTGGTTCCCAGTCTTCCTCCAAAAAAATTAAGGATATGACGAAACGTGGACATAACAAACGTAAGGAAACAAACAAACTATACAACAATACATGAACGTAAATAGCAACGTGTACACAAACATTTTCCAGAATATCTTTTAGAAATACATTGTACTCTATTTGTTTCATTTAAGACCTTTAGCCACTTTGCTTGGCACAATCAAAAGGCTTTATTCCTCGGTTGGTACAAGCAGAGCAGGTTTCATTAGCTTGAGCAATGTCGTACATTTTCTGTATGAACATTCCATTCCACAAACAGAACACAAAGATCAACAGAATGTGAAAACATAATATACTTCCCACCCCTTGCTTCCAGCTTTCCCTGTGTAAAAAAGGAGTATATATATAGTTTAAATTACGCGACCATGCCAGATTACATATTGCACTTGGCCAAAAGCTGATGTAAACGTCTGTTCAAGTACAATGGTGTAATCTTACAGATTGCACCGTTGAACAAAAACTGATGTCAAATGTTCATCTTCAGACAAAATGAGAAGCGACTTCGAACAGATTGGAAGTGAGATAAGAAACCTGAGAGACAAGTTGGACACTTTGATGGTACAAGGAGAAGAAACTAAGGATGAAGGTCAGTTCTAAATGAAAAGAAGAGGTAGTATTGCACGTAACAGAACAACTACAAGCAACATTTTACTTCATTGTAATGGTCTATAACAATGTTAATCATGCACTTTGGAGGTTTGCTCACTAATCATTCAAGAAGCTAGAGTCACTAAAGGGAAGGTTACCAAATTTACAATTTGATAGTGCGCAATCCTTGTGAGGGACAGCCATATAAGAACATCTAAAGAGTGCATTTTACTTTGAAATGGGATAAGGATGCTAAAACGTTTTTAAACTAGAATCAAACAGAGATTGGCAAAAAGGATGTCAGCATCTTGAAAAAATCAATCTGGACAACTTATTTGCTGACATCAACATAAAAGAGGCGATTCCTTTCGTAATTGGCATGCTAACAGCACGATGCCAGGAAAAAGAGTATAGTCAAGAGTATAACAAGACAATTCAAGCGGGAATTCAAAACAGATGGGGCTGAACTTTTGTATATTCTACTTGAGTGCATTTAAGAATGTCACGGCGATGTAAATGGTGGCAAGGCTCATTAACTCAATGAAATGAATTCAGATCTTCAGCTTTAAATAGCTTCTCTGGCAATGGGAGAAGGGCACTGATGAATTGGTCACACATTCAAAAGCCGGCGTGACCAATACTTATAATAAATATTTTTTGGACAAGCAATGATCATATAATAACTGGCAGTATTGCTGGTTTTCACTGTCACGCCAGTAACGCTATTGTCATGCGCTGTAAAAAAAAATAAATCCAAAGCTATAGAGGAAAAAAAATCAAGAATATTACTAGATTGTCTGAACGGTATTTTGTACTCGAGGTATCCGTCAAAATGTTTCACATAAATTTAGAGAGCACATTATGGATTAGCCCGTCTGAAGGGGCACCAACATGGCTGCTGGAAATTAATATAAAAACATCTGGCATTCACTTCTGCTATGACGTCACGTGAAAACCAAGAATTAAAAATTTTCCGTGCTTAGTAGTTTTGACAGGCGAACCCAATGAAGTTAGTCGATTTTTAACCCAGTCGGGACTCGCAGAATCTTGCTGAACCGAGTCTGAAGGTGAAATCGAAAATATTTTTCTGGGAAATTCAAAACTATTCAAAGAAAAAAATACATAGCGTTACTATTCTTACTAAGGGCTACCTGTATGCAAGAGGAGAGTGAATTTGATTTTTGATTTTTTAGGCCTTGCTGCTTTGTTACCAAACGATCTGGATAAAAGAAGACTAGCTCTAATTTCAAATCAAAGTGCCCGTTGGGCTGTCTCGTGTTACAGATCCCTTCCCTTCTTCAGACTATCATCGGTACCCGTTTCTAACCATCATATAAGCATTTTTCTCATTCAAGAAACTGGACTCTTTCACATTTATTGTCACTTCTATTACTACCACAAAAACGTTAAGCAATAGAAGACACATAATGAACATCAACATGACCAAGAACAATAGACCTGTCTTTCCTCGCCTTCAATTTGAAACCATTCACAGTGAACAAGAGGTGGTATTGCACCCTAACAGACGTTTCGTGACTTTGAGTTTTGCTTTCGTGAACCGGACGTTTCGTGACTGTGAGTATTGCTATTAATAAGTTTTACGAAACGCGAGTATATGTAACATGAGTAATATTATCTAAGTATCAAGAAAAATGAAAACACACTCCGACTGAAACGTGAAAGGAGTTCTAGTCTCCTTTGACTGTTATTTAGAACGCAAACCGGAGCACCGGTAACAATCTGGCAATCCTGCCAGAACCTTTTCAAAACAGAAAGAAAAGATCTAAGAGGAAGAACAGGGCAGATGCCTGAACAGGAAAGTGACGCTAGCGAACAGATGCCAGATGCTACGTGTGGAAACGGTTGGTTACAAATGGCAGCATGTTGTATTTTCAATTTAGTGAACCGGTCGTCGAGCGATCTCAGTTGAACGTAATTCGCTAGTAAACAGTCTTTATTGAGTATGGAACAGCTGCAGCTTGAAGTCCAATCACTGGTTTATAAACAAGAGCAAGAATGGCTCGGCACTGTTATTAAAGACTTAGAATTTACCGATGACCTCGCAGGGACCCGACTAGAGTGCAAACTTTCAAGATTGTAAAAAAGCTTAAAAGAGAAAAGTGACTTCGGACAGAAAATCGAGTTGATGAAATTGATTCGTTCAAAGCTACTCGACAAACCTCTGCCGCTAGAGATGAATGAAACAGAGAAACAGATGTTGGCTCTTGACGGACGACCAAGAACAGGATCAGCAAAACGGGATCAAGAAATATCTGAAATATGAAAGAAATCGAGACGAAACTCACGGCCCAGGAAATTCAGATAGGGAACACAGACGGTACGATGCTGGACGTCGGTTCTTCGTTACTTCGCTGCGAATTCAAGATTTCCCGTCAAATCGGCAAGCCTAACAGAGACGCTTGTCTCAAGACTGCTCAAGAGGAGTTACAAAGAGAGAGAGACATCGTTGACACGATTATACGTTCACCGCATAGTAGTTTAAGAAGTTATGAGCCATTCGCAGTATATATGTATACTCTTGTTTTCAAAGTTCCAGTGCGATTTAGTTAAGATGCCATATTTTTTGAGACAGCTTTTTTTTCTTATTGAATATTCTAGAAATTGGAGAACAGATGTCTTTGTGATTTGTAACTAAGACAAGCAAGCAAATTAGTTTCCTGTTTCTGAGATAAGGATCATCGCACTTCTTTTAATCTTTTTTTTTCTGTTTCTACAGTATTCAATATAGTGCCTTGCTATTCTAGCCTGCATGAAGGTTAAACAAACTACCAAAGCGGAAGATGAGATATCACTTCAATATTTCTGTTTGCGTGATAACTTCGCCGAAGCGAGAATCAAATATTCTCCTTTTGACACATTATTTGACATATCTGAAAACTGCTCTGACGTCGCACCAACCCGCTGCCCTAACACGCGCCAAAATAGTTTTCTTTGTAACGCAAAGAGAAATTTGAAAACAGCTTTATCCTCGAATGCAACCAGCCGCATACTTTAACGATGCCAACCACAAATATAATGTCAAACAACGCACCATAAATCCACTCTCCATATGACAAACTACCTATTTACTTCTTTTCCTCGCACGAGATCTTTAAATAAACAAAAGTATGAACAAAAGCAGCATATGTTAGATAAAATCTCATTATCAGATTTGGCGGTGTTACTAAAGACAGTACTTCATGTAATATATCACATTATACACAAACCATTATTTTTTCAAAAGGTAAGAGAAGAGATTAACAGTACATCCCTTATAATCCAAACATTTACACTGTAGGTCGCACATGTGTAAATAAACACATTTAAAGCTCGACAAAGAGAAAAAGCACAATACTCCCGATGCATCTTATCAGCAAAATGTATATAAATACGAACATATAAGCTAATACTGTAGTGGCTGACTTCATCACAAAAGGATTTTGTTTTTGCATAACCCGAAGGCGAAAAAAATAGTGCCCAGAAAAATTTCCAAACCCCTGCCCCATATACAATATGTGTAGCAATTCCACTCGAAGAAAAACCACATATAACGTCTAGTGCGTTACAATGAACGTCTTAAAAGTTCACTTGGAATACAACCACGAAAGGTCTATTTCTTACCTTGTTTCCTTGCTACTATATCACTTCGTTGCCTTACGTGAGCTCTTACACAAAGCACTATTCTGAGCGACTTAGTCCATCGGATATTCTCGTGTTACATCACGGTCACGTCGTGAACGACGTGACCGTGACGTAACACGAGACAAAAAAGACGATGTAACTATTTTTTAAAATGTTTAATTGTTCAACGGATAAAAACATTAAGTCGCACGCCCTCTCACTAAGCAAAAATTAAAATTATTTCACCCCCACTGACCTTAATATAATCAGTAGGTGAAGGGAGTGGGGCCCACTCCCTTCACCAACTGCTAATATTAAGGTCAAAAATGTAATCCTCCACGTATGTGTTAAATTCTAGTTTACCTGTTGTCTTGTCTACAGAGGTACCTCCAGAGCTTATTGCACGAGGACGTCCGGCTTTGGAAGCCTACAACAAGGCCCTGACTGAAGGGAAGACATTTGACAAGAGGGTGCCAGTCATGTTGATTGGTCAGGAGCGCTCAGGAAAGACCAGCTTAAAGAAGTCACTTAGGGGAGAACCTTTCAACCCACACGAAGAAAGTACTGTGGGGATAGATGTTGATCCTTCTCATTTCAAAGTAACAACTGAGGTTTGGAAGGTAGGGGAAGAGGGCCAAACAAAGTCGGAGACACGTACTTCCTTTGAGCACCATGCAGCACGAGTAACTGTTAAACTGTTAATGGAAAACGAAAAAGACGAGAAAGAAAGAGCTCCTGATCCCAAAGAAAGAATTCCAGATGCTAAGCATTCCAATAACATTCCTATGGATGACACAGTCTCTGAAAGTACAAGCAATGATGTTACTTCACTTTTGTCAGCTGTAGAAGTTGTTGTACCTAGTGCAAGCAGTCATACTAATGACATCACTTCCGTATCTTCATCAATCCCAAGTAGCCAAGACGTTAGCTTAAAGAAGACCGCAGAAGTTCCAGAATCTGTTCAGACATCCAGACATCCAGAACAAGAAGGCAGCATACCAAAAAATGTAGAAACTGAGATGTTTAAGATACTTGAAAATGTCGATCAAGTGGAAGACAAAGAAGATGTACATTCTGTTTTGTGGGATTTTGCCGGACATTCAGTTTACTATACAACACATCCACTTTTTCTTACTTCAAGAGCGATCTACCTTCTCGTAAATGACCTCAGCCAAAATCCTACAGAATCGCCAACTCCTATCATGAAGCAGGAATTGTTCGGGGAATCAGAAGATAGCTGTGGTTTGAAAACCAATCTTGATTGTTTATATTTTTGGATGTCTTCCGTGGCTTCTCTAGCAAGTCAACAAGAAAGTGATCAAGTCAGTTCTGGATCAGAGGTGTTGCCAGAGAAACTTCCCGCAGTTTTCTTAGTGTTCACACATGCAGATATACCTTATGGTTAATGCGATCCTAAAAAACTAGCCTTGAAGATATATGGGGCTCTGCGGACCAAACCGTACAAAACCCACTTGTATCATCGGTTCTTTGTTGTGGATAACACCAAGTCAGGCTCTGGATCTGAGTGTCCAGAAGTCGTGTGCTTGCGTAAGGAAGTACTTGCCGTTTCTAAAGAGCTGCCACAAATGAAAGAAGCCATTCCAATCAAGTGGCTTAAATTTGAGAAAGAACTTCAAGAATTAAAAGAAAGTGGTGAGAAATGGATAACGCTTGAGACAGCAAAAACAGTTGCATCTGAAAAGTGCAATATTATTGATGATACAGAATTCCATACATTACTGAACTTTTTGCATGACAAGAGAATTTTGATTCACTTCGATGACACTTTAGAGCTAGAAAAATTGGTGATTTTGGACCCTCAGTGGTTGATTGACGTATTCAAAAAAGTAATAACGGTCAAGCCTTATGACCATGAAGAGAAGAAATTTTACGAACTTTGGCAAAAGCTTCAGGATGACGGGATCTTGGAAGAAACACTTTTAGAACATGTTTGGGGTCCTTTATTTGACAGCAAAGGAACTCCTGAAAGTCTCATTGCACTCATGGAAAAGTTCAGCTTGCTCTGCACTATACAAGCATCAAGAGTTTCGCGCTTCCGGTTGGCGCGCAATGCATTGTCGGATAGGTTCACAGAAAAAGTGAGCACCAACTCTGGAAGGGCTGCCATGTTGGATTTCTTTCTTCATCTCTTCCCCGTGTTTTGCGTCAGTAAAGAAGTATCCAAAGCGGTAAGTGGTGATTCAAATCTTTGTGTTTTTGAGAAAGTTGATAAGACGAATTGAAAATATAAATTTTATCCCATCTAACCAAGGGTTGCGTTGGCTTTACTACAGGTTAAAATGAGCTCCGAAGAGCTTCCTTATGCTGAATTACAAACCTGGCGTATCGATGCGTTGAAGGACTATTGCCGAAAGCGAAATCTAAAGGTATCTGGCACCAAAGCTGAGCTCGTTGCTCGTGTTTTCGCCGCTTCTGAAATGCGCATCGCAATAGAGCCCACTGCGGAGGAGAGGATGGCCCAGACAGAGGGTGAAAGAACTAAGTTGTTGAAAATGCCTGACGGAACCGTTTTGCCGGATCCTTTGCTCTTAACAGAGGGATGGCTAAGGGAAACAGAGAGTATCACTTCTTGGCCGCCAATATTCCTGAGCGATATTACTTTATTTCTCATGGCAGACCACCCTGGAAAGGATGTGGACTTACACGAACGTGTTCTAAATCAATACAAGGAAGGAAAAGCTTTCCGTTTGTTCGATTCAGGCTGGCTAAAAGAGGTGTACATGCATCATATATCAACAGATTCACAGTACTGCCTTCTGAAAGCCAATTGCACCCATACAATGAAAATAGCAGATACTCCACATAAAGTATGGATTGCTGTGTGCAAGACAACAGGGAGGATTGTTAGTGCATATTGCACTTGTGCTGCTGGGTAACCTTAATAAGGACTTGTATTGATTCCAATTTCGATTGTTGATTTAACATAGCTACATTTCCCCCTGCCTTTTAGTATTATTATGTTTATATGTTACACATAATATGAATTGCAAAAAAAATTAAAAAGTGTGCCAAACACATCCACCCAAATTTTGGAGAGTTTTACATTCCTGAGAGTGAAGTAAAACCTAGGCTTTAAAGTTTTGCTAAATATTGTAGTGTTTGGCATTCTAATGTTTTTTTCTGTTATTCCTTTTAAGAATGAGCAGTTCATGCATACATGTCACAGCACTGCTATTCCGCATTGAAGCTGCTAATCGAAATGGCCTTACCAATCCTGCATGCACATCCAGACAATGTGTCTGGAACGTTCCAGCGGAAAGGACTTCGGTACAGCCAACAAGAATTCGTGATATGGCTTTTAAAGCATCAAAGTTGAATAAAAGTATGTATCTCTAAAAAGAGCTTTTTAGTTAAGCTTTGACTTGAACCCTTTTAGCTCTATTGATATCCACATACAATCTCCATACATTTTTTTTTTATTTATAAGCTGGGAGTATTGGCTAAACAATCAAGGCAATTTCTCTTTGGTGATCATTCTATTAATTCTCGTAACCTTTTCCACTGGCTATGTATTTAGATACTGAGAACAAAATAATAATAATAATTTAATGTTGACCACTCTTGGGACTTCAAGAGGTTAACAATTCTGGTAAAGGCAATGTCATCATTTAGCAATTTGTTTGTTTTAGAACCAGGCAGACCTACTGTTGATAGGAGACGATCCCTATTTCAGCCAGTTGAAAATAAACAGCGATACAGTGACCAGGAAAAAAGGGAAGTGATGTACAACAGTTTCAAAGATGTGCTTCCACAATCAAGCTTTGTTATGTTTAATGATGCGGAACATCGGGATGAGCCACTACGACAGCTGTCAGCCACAGAAGGCACTAGTAGCACTATTTTGAATGATCAAGAAGTAAATGTTTGTGAGAACATTACATTTGAAACAATGAGACCACTGTCTGCCACAAAAGGCAATAGTAATGCTATTTTGAGTGAACAAGAAATTGATGTTTGTGAGATAGTTACTGTTGAACCACTGAGACCACTGTCTGCCACTAGAGACACTAGTAATGCTATTTTTAGTGAACAAGAGATAAATGACACCGAGGCACAAGCTACAGGTGAATCACTTAGACCACCATTTGCCATGGAAGGCACTAGTAGGGCTATGTTGAGTAAACAGGAAATAGATGACATTGAAACAGCTACTGTTGGCCAGTCTCAAAATGAAGCCTGGCAAACATATAGAAAGGGAAGGATCACTGCATCAAACTTCTACCGAGTATTTACAAAAGTTGAAACAATGAAAAAATCACACAAAATCAAGTGCTTAGAAACAGCCCAGAAACTAGTTGATAGCTTGCTAGGTCACAATGCACCACCTAAAAATATGCCAGCTTTGAAGTATGGCAGGGAAATGGAAGAAGTGGCAAAGCAAAAATATTTAAAGTGGTTTGAAAAGAATCACAGGGACACCACCTATCGTGAATGTGGTCTTTTTATTGACGATACTAAACAATATTTAGGCGCTACCCCTGACTTAATTGTAGAATGTTCCTGTTGCGGAAAAGGTGTTGTAGAATTTAAGTGCCCTTATTCTATTGTGAACGAAAGTCCCACCCCTGAGAATTTATCATACCTTATTCATAGCAGTGGGCAGGTAACCTTAAAGAATAATCATCAGTATTTTGCACAAGTTCAAGGTCAAATGGCTATTACAAAGAGAAAGTGGTGCCACTTTTTAGTTTATACTCAAAGGGGAATGCATCTAGAGACAATTCATTTTGATGCTGATTACTGGAAAAAAATAGAGGAAAACTTAACATTGTTTTATGTTAATCCCTTGGCACCAGTCCTCCCTAACAGCTTGTAAAAGTTTCATCTTTACCTTATTTTTTGCATCATGTTAATCACAATGGTTACAATATTACTGGATCTGTAGCTGTAACAACTTGATTAAACTCATAAGGCTAGCCTAGTCTTGATGTATTAAGTGATAAATTAATTGACAATTATAACAGCGAAACTGCTTTACCTTATAGTTCAAAAACTGTGGTGTGTTTAATTCTTTTTAGTCACTGTTTTGCACCTGTGGTAGGCCTTAGGGGATCAGGCTGAGAAGTTGTGCTTTGGCATTTTGGGTGGGGTTGAGAGGGGCACATGAACTGTGCAATCAGGTCGTATACACACACGATTTATCAAAACAAACACCCTCCCCCACTTTGGACTTAACAGTGATAAATGTATTAGCTTTTAAACCAAGCATAGTTTCAGTTTTTGCATAGTGGTTTATACAAATTGCAAACCGCTGCGCAAACAATGACAATGTCATCTACATTACTCAATAAAGAAATTGGGAGTTCATGCTTTATTAAGCGGAATGTTTTGAGGCGGCGGATAGCTTGTTCCACAAAGATCCTGAGATTTGCCACTGCCTTTGTTTTCTTTACCTGAGACTTGGTAAACTGCTCCTTTCCTCGCTTTCCTGGGGGTATGTGGAGCGTGGCACTTCTAACAATCAAATCTTCTGTTATGGTGAATCCTCTGTCAGCCATGACCTCATCTTGTGGTTCTAAAATCTCATAAAAGTTTGACTCTCTTGTCAGATATACATCGGATGTTCGTCCACCCCAGGCATCTGAGATAAAATTGAAGGCACCATTTGGAGTAATAGACACAAGAACCTTTGCAGTGTTGTGGTGCTTATAGTCTGACCATGTGGCTGCATTCAGTGCTGGATCACTGGGTGTCTCAATAAAGATCTCTGTACAGTCGATAATGTGACGTACCTTAGAGTAACCTGGTTTTCTATACCTCTTTGGTAGTGTTTTTTTAACAACATCAATTGGCGGATTATATACCAAACATCTCAGTTCAGTCGCCAATACTTTAATCCAAGTCGTGAATATATTTGACACGTTCGTACTGGAAATACCAAACCTTTGAGCAAGGTCTGCATTAGTTGACCCTAGGCGAAGTTTCATCATAGTTAACAGAAACTCATCTTTTTGTGTGAGGCTTCTTTTTGGGCCAAACTTCTTTGGAGACTTTTTGAAATTTCTTCCCTTTCGAGTTAATTTTGAGGGATTTCTCCAGTAATTAACTTTTTTTACATTGTCCTTCACCACAGAAAAAAGAGCATCAAATGCTGCCCTATTTGGAATTCCTGTCATAAGGTTGATGGTCTAGTCAGTTTTTAAGTCTGCATGACTGAGAGATTTCTTACCTCTTTCTTTTAGCTTTTTTTGACACTCTTTCAGCTTTTGGGTTAATTCGTCTACTGAGTTTTGTAACATTATAATTTTGTCATCCTTTTCTTTCCTTTTTTTAATACATGATTCATTCATACAATAATTGGGATCTTCCATTTCTGTCCACCGATAACAATAAACATGATCTTGTCTTATATGAGCTGTACTCCCAGAGCTCTGGTTATTCTCTGGTGGGATTTCTTCCCCTGCACTGCAAGAATCGAGCACTTCACTCTGCAAAGTATTTGGATTTACTTCTTTGAAAGCACTCGTCAATCCAGTTCCCACAATATCCTCAGGACTTTTATCAAGTTTTGAACACTTTGTTGGGATCTCTAATCTCGCTGCGGGAAATTTTCTTTTTGGTTTCTGAATCTTTTTGTATCCCAAGTTTAATAAGTTCTGGGTCAGGATTTTCGTTCGTTGGTTTTCCACACACAAAGTGGTCGCTACAGACTCTTGAGGACTTCTTTGGCATCCACATTTTACCGTTTGGATTTTGCCTGTTAATAGCCTTGGCCCATCGAGTACGTGCCTCATTGTTTTTGCGTTCCGTCGGGAAGGCAAACAGCTGGAACGGTGGCTCACAGTCGCATTCGTCTTTTTCACGTATACACTTGTGCGCTTTACTCATAGAAGACGACCATCTGTTAAGCTTCTTTCCGCTGTTAGGACAACCTACAACGGCACAAGACCGGTGCCAAATCCCATTGCTAAAAAAGCACAAACAACTTTGATAAGCAAGCAGTACTGATCTAAGCTTAAATATGTTAAAAGTTTACTACCAGAAAGCCAAACTTCGATCGGTAACTTTGCTTATTTTTCGAGGCTTGATTATGCCATGTTTGATATCAATAGATTAACTTACCAATTAAGATGCTGCTGTTGAAGTGTGCCTCTTGATTATTTTCTTTAGATAGCACTAAAACCAGATTTTTGACCGGCGCCAAATTCCAACATGGTGGCCCTTCAGAATTGGTGCTCACTTTTTCTGTGAACCTATCCGACAATGCATTGCGCGCCAACCGGAAGCGCGAAAATCTTGATGCTTGTATTGGCCGTTCCGAGGTTGCGCAGGGAACTGGGGCGAGTTTCAAATTTCAAGTAATCGATAATCTGACACAACCATATGAAAGATCGCGATGAGATTGGTGATTTGACCAAGTTTAATGCTTTCAGGATGCACAGAAACGAAGTTATGGACCTTGAAACATGGTTAAAAATCCATACAAACGTCTCTAATTGTAAGCCAGCGTCCCCCAAAACCATATAAACTCTTAAAATTTTTATCTGTTTTTTGACAGCTGTAAAATCCTGCCAAAGACCCATTATTTGAAAGAAACTAAGTTGAAAATCACTTTGTTTGCCCATTTTAAAGAGTATCACAAAAATCATAAAAAAATTAAGAGTTTATATGGTTTTGGGGGACGCTGTCTTAAAATAAGAGACGTTTGTATGGAGTTTTAACCATGTTTCAAGACCCATAACTTCGTTTCTGTGCATCCTGAAAGCATCAAACTTGGTCAAATCACCAATCTCATCGCGATCTTTCATATGGTGGTGTCAAATTATCGATTACTTGAAATTTGAAACTCGCCCCAGTTCCCTGCGCAACCTCGGAACGGCCAATTCCTTCATCTGATGCTTCTAGCAGTAAGCAGTACCTGGTTCCATCCATGTTGAGGTCTCATCCAGGAGAGGGTATCGAAGACCTGATAAAGTCTGCCAAATACCTTCCCTTTTTCTCAAATTTCAATCTGGTCATGTTCCACCTGGCCTGTTTCCCCGGCTGGTGCTGCAGTTCTTTCAATGGGTCAAAGATGAATGTATGAGCGAAGAGGTAAGCCTAGAGGTCCCTGAATTGTACCACAATTTCGCCAGATTTGACATCCCCAAAGAGGAAAACTGCTTTGTAATTCTCCTGTGTCATTTATTTTCCATCGAAGTTGTTGTCCACACAGGGAATACCAGTCTTGACTTGGCAGAGAGTATACCATCAAGGTTGACCTTGTCTGCAGATACCAGGCAAGGCACCTCTGACGTGACATGTGCTCGTGCAGTGCGTAGGCAGCTGGGATTGATACTCGAGTCCATGCGCAACGAGTTCTTCTGGCTAAAGAATATGAGATATGAAGTGAGCTTCATCTGCCCAGTCTGTTGTGAAAGAGGTTCAGTCACCTACTGTCGCACACATCGTAAACAAGGTTGCAAAGAAAAGGAATGCTTGCACTTCATGTCTGAGACACAGCTATGCAGCGACAAGAGTATCCCTTGCAAGAGGTCTGCTGTTGCAAAGAATAGCAGAGTTCAGATCGAGCGGTTTGCACCATGGTTGTTGCCTCCAGGAAATCAGGTAAATAATCTAAAATTTTTGACTTTATAGAAGGATGTAACTTCAAGAAAGTTGTTGCTGAATGAAATATCTTTGAAAGTTTTCTTATTTATTTGTGCGGTATTCATCAGTTACATGTAAATCAATTCCCTTTCTTAGACGAAATGCCATAATAATACCATCACAATTGAAGATGTTCTTCTTTTCTGTTTCTTTTGAATACTATAGCTTACAGCCTATGAACATGATGGGAGAACGTTGACTACTGTTCAAGGTAACATAATTTGATTGCAATTCTCTTCCTAGTTATTCATATTAGCAGAAATTCATGGACACGTTTTTCTGTACCCCTGAAGTAAAGAAGGTTACCAATTGATTTATACCGTTTATTGTATCGCTAATTGACTAGCGATTTTTCTAGTGCCCAGTGTTTTTATGATAGCCTAAAAAAACAAGTTTGAGAGGTCTTCCAAGACGTTCTACGAAATTGTGCAGTTTAACAAGTATCGTTGTACTTACTTTTAAAAGGAACACAACAGTTAGCAGAAGTTCTATTGCAAGCTACAACCAAGTTCTTGTATATATTGTGGAATTCAATTGCGATGAACTCGCAACTAACTCTAACTCTTTTGTCCCTCAAACCCTGTGTACTGCTTTAATTTTGGTAAAAACATCCTTTATTTGTAGCATGCAAGGAATTTGCCCTTCCTGGTGAGGTTCAAGAATCTCTTTTGTCTCAGTCGTGTGATGCCAGCGAGGTTGTACGTCAGTTGGGAAAGACTGTGCCGCTCGACTTAGCCTCTTTGCGAGAGCTAGAGCCTGAGACCAAGACATTGGTCCGTTGCTTGGCATCGCAGGCTAAAGATTCAAACAGGATTGACGTGTTTGAACATTTGAGAGAGATTGTACCAGCTGGGACCACAGGCGAGTCTGTCATTAGCTAGGCATCTTGTCAATTTGGATGCCATTATTTTCTGAGTAATTATGTAAACAAACACAATGCTATAAAAAAAAAACGATTCTTTTACTGCAAAGTTTGCTATTGTTAGCTAATTAGATGTAGATGTTACTATACTAGTACTCAACTGCTTACTTGTGCTAAAGAAAAATCTAAATACAATGATCCGAGAAAGGGAATTTCAGTCTTTTTTTGCCAAGGAACTCATTGGTCACCTGGCCAGTTTTACAGTTATGCGAAAAATGTGTGGAAGGCACAGTAGCCCAATCGTTAGCGCGCCCTACTCCGAGTCGAACGACCCGGGTTGGCCGGGGTGCTGCAGTGTGTTCTTGGGCAAGACACTTTACTCTCACAATGCCTCTCTCCACCCAGGTGTATAAATGGGTACTGGCGAATTTACTGCTGGGGGGTAACCCTGCGATGGACTTACATCCCATCCAGAGGGGAGTAGCAATACTCCTAGTCGCTTAATGCTACAGCAACCGGAATAAGCTCCGGCTCAGTGTATGGGCCGATTGGCTCGGACACAGACTTTACCTTTATCGTTGTACAGAAAATGTAAAAATGTAGGCAGTGCTGCCCTCAGCTATTCCTTTACTTCTCAGTTGCCCACCGTGTCTGAGAGTGTTTAAGATTACAGTGTAAGGTCCTGCCCGTTATAACGTCACCTTTTGATATTCCTTTAGGTCCTCTGTTGCCTGAAAATCTTAATGTCCTCAGTATTCCTGTTGCCAAGGGCAGAGAACTTACAATTGACTTGAGTGGTAAGTGTTTTTCGTTGATTAGATCAAGTGTCGGACAGTAACATATGCTAAACTCAAAACCCAATTTTTCTGCATGTTGCGAGCTTACCCTTGTAACTCTTGCAAGCTAACGTCTTTTGTATTTCACACTCAATAGCCTGCGTCGTAGACATACTCAACTCCGTTCGCCTAGCACTCAACTGCCACAAATGGCATTTTTTTTTTTCATCTTACTCGCCACGGCCAAGAAGATATCCTGATCATTTGCAAATTAAAAATTTAAAGCAAGTTAAGAAATTAATACACCCTCAATAAAGTCCACAGTCTCTCTATTTTTTCAATGCAAAAGAACGCGAGCCTTCTCGCGTCTCCCGCTTTTCTTTTCTTCTTTGTTACACGATATAAGAAAAATACGAGAAAATAGAGGGTGGTGAACCGCCTAGACAGCTAGTAACGTACTTGTTTATAAAACTGCATACGAACTTCATCGTAATGAAGGACGAATCAATGAAACTTGTCGACGTCTTTTTCCGGGATTCTCCGGTTTTCCTCCCCCCCCCCCCCCCCCCCCCCCCCCCACCCAAAAAAAAAAAAACAAAAAAAAAACAAAACAAAACAACGCTTCTGAATTCCAATTAATAAAACAATTATTCTGCTTAATCCTGAGTATTGTTTTCTGATTTAAGCCAACGGGTCCTACGGCTTCTTTGGCTAAATATCAGGCGATAGTCCTCGCAATTTTGCGGGAGAATTAGTGTTAAATGCGTTGTAACATCTTTGTGCCACAGGTAGAGATGAGTGGAAAGATGTTGCCGAGGCACTTGGCTTGACTCCAAGCGAGATTCGTT
The DNA here is from genome assembly GCF_052425735.1 of Oculina patagonica. Taxonomy (NCBI): domain Eukaryota; kingdom Metazoa; phylum Cnidaria; class Anthozoa; order Scleractinia; family Oculinidae; genus Oculina; species Oculina patagonica. Next base: position 30,565,838 of record NC_135765.1, on the reverse strand, counting down.
TTCTCGACAAACGTACTTTGAACCCACTTGATGCCGCTCTGGCCTTTATTGCTAGGCAACGCCACATAACCGTTGGAGAGCTGTACGACTTGTTAAACGAACTTGGGCTTCCTGTGGTAGCAGACCTTCTGTAAAACATAAAAAGCACAGCGAACACGTTTTTTTTTGTCCATAATTCAGCAGTTTAACGGTTCATTTTAACCACAGTATAGAAATAATGAATAGTTTTGTGTGTATCTTCAGGGTACATATACAACTGTTTCTAGAAAGGTTGTCTAAAAATTAGCATAAAAAAGTAGAATACGATTCTTTATAGAGGGATAAATATTTTTATAAAGGACAGTTATTTTGTTCAGTGACAAAAACACAAATTTCGTGTTGGAATTGCATGTTCTTTTTCTAACAGTTGTCAACAACTACCTGCACCTTAGAAACAAAATATTCTCGGCGTAAAGATTTCACAAATATTTTAAATATATGATTGTTTTTTACAGATAGTTACAGATTTTACTTATACATAGTTACAGATAGTTACAGATAGTTACAGATTTTACTTATACATAGTTACAGATAGTTACAGATAGTTACAGATTTTACTTAATACATAGTTTTTAAATTTTTACAATAGATTTTAAACAGAGTCATAGTTTTTTGAATCATAGATTTAAGATTGATGGCACTGTTGTATGCATAGACTTGTAGATATTTACAAGAATTATTTTTAGTATTAGTTAGATTTTTTAGTTGTGTTCCCTCATTAGTGTGGGAATATCCCAGGCTATAAGGTTTTGATACTCTGAAACACCGAAACAAAAACAAAACCAACAAACGAACCCCCAAAACAACGACTTAATTTGACTAACAATAGAAGGATCGAAACTGACCAATTACTGTTGAAAAACGTAACACGAGTCCTACAGCCAGTAACATCACAACAAAACTGACCAATCAGGTTCAACAGTCCAGACTTATAACATCATCGACTGACAACAACTTTTAACTTGACTCTGAAGATGACTTCCGCTCAGGTTGACGTCAACAGTTCTTTACAGAACTACTCTCACCCGGACGATCACTATGTACGAACTAACTATTGCGCAAATAAACATGGAAATATGATCAATGTTTTTAAGGACTACTTAGATATTTTTTGTATTTTTAAATTTTTCAAAACAGCTTTGTTTATACAGCCTATCAACTAAGCGCGAGGGCCGTACTTGTAGAATATCGGCCCGAGGTCAAGACAGTACTTACTGAGCGCAGTGTACAGAACAGACCGAGGTCCGATATTCTCCGAGTGCGGTCCCGAACAAGCTTGGTTAATAAGAGATTTATAACACGACTGAAAAAGATTTTTATCGCCGTACTAGAAAACGGAAAGGACAGGGATTCTGACCGAGGGCCCACGGCACCTGGGGTTTCGGTCGAAATAGAATTCTTTAGCATTTTACGGGTTTTTCATGCGAATCAAGTTTATTTTTTAAGCCACAACAAGTTTTAAAGCCATAGCAGTGCACATATTTTTTATTGGGTAGTTTTAGTTATTGGCCCACTGACTACCTTAGTCGCGTAATAATATCAGTTATCTCTCGTTAAAGGGACTATGTCACGGGGATTTCGCAGATTTTAGGTCAAAACTGTTCTGAAATTAGTGGTAGGCAACGTAACCCTAAAAAACATTATCTTTGGACATCAAAAGGAATTTATAACCTTAATTTGCGGATAAAAAATCAAGCTTCGGCTAATATCGATATTACGAAGACGTGCGGAAACAATTTGAAAACGTATGCGTAACTTTTTCAAATTGCAGTCCGTTTCCATCCGAGCCATCCGTAACCAAAGATGCTGGTTAACAGTTTCAGTACTCTAATAAAGCAATTTTTTTTAATTAAAATGGACTATTATTTTTTTGGTTTCCTGCGACACAAAAATAAATTTTGGCTGTTCAAAAAACTGGTAAAATCTGTGACATTGTTCCTTTAACGATTCATTGCTTCAAAAGTAATTGAAGTTATTATAGATATTTGGTAAAAATTAGTTGTTTTAAATTTAATCTCTGAGTGTATTAAATGTATGTGTTACAGTGGAATTTCGAGTAAGAGCTAGAATAAAGAGTTACTCAAATTTTATTATTTTAAGTTCTGTTTTAAGTTCAATGATGACAAATCAGAAAACTTACCCTTACCTTCATATAAAAACCTAACCCTAACGAGGCTAACCGGAGTACTTATTAGGCTAGCCGGAAGCTAACTGAAGTGTTATTCAGTCTAATAATAGTAACTCGAACTCGATGTTTTGATCTCGAACTCATAAAAAGAACCTGGTTTTCACTAGCGACGCAAGCATAAGCGCGATCACGCAAAAAGGACAAATTTTGATCCTTGTTCTACTTGCCGCAAGCACAAACACAAGCATAAAACTGCAATGCGCTTGTGCTTTTGCTTGAGTCGAAGCCGTTTTCACGGAGAAAAAAGAGCTGTTATCCTTGCGCTTGTGCTTTCCTCGCTAGTGAAAACCAGGCTTAAGAGCTTTAAAAACTTCAGGGAAAACAGGTTTCCCGATTTTCGTTTGTTTACAATTGCAACAGAAACATTTCGTAGGTAGAAAAAAGAAAGAAAAGCCAACCTAGAAAATATAAACGCTACCCGATGTTTTTTCAGTTGCAGATTATAACTGTTATTAGCGTTGAAAATAAATATAAATAAATACAAAAAAACTTTTAAGCAACTTTCGAATTTCGCAAACAAAACTAACTCTGATTAAGATGATTTTTTCAAGTACAAGCTGTAACTGACAGGGCCGTACCTAGGATATTTTGTGTACCGAAAAAAAAAACTCTGCACACTTTTAGTTTTCTTAGTTAGTTTTTTTCTTTAGTTTTCTTAGTTTTTTTAGTTTTTCTGGCGGGGGCAACTGCCTCCCCCCCCCCCCCGGCTATGTACGGCAGTACGGCCCTGACTGATACCAAGCTAATAGATGTGAAGAACTTATAAACTTATCTTAAAATTTGAAATGTTCGGAGCCGTTGAGTTTTATCTCAATCCAGCTCTGGTCCTGTAAAAGACTAGTTGACTAGTCGAAATATCGACCAAAACAAACTTGCTAAAGCCAAGTGCCATCGTACTAGCTGTGCATTTTTTTTTCGTATATTACAGTGGTAATAAAGATCTTAAAGTGTAAATGACATGAAAAATATCTTCTGCTTATTTGAAAGGCCTTTCGAAATACAGAAGAATGGCGTTTTTTTTCGAAATATCTTTTTTCGTTTCAGAGATATTGACGTTTTTGTATTATGCAAATTAGATCAGTGATGACGTCATAAGATTTGACTCTAAAAAAAGGTAAAACAATATCTCTAAAACAATTAAAGCAGTGTTCTTGGAACTTGGCATCACAAATGTGCAAATAAAAATTGCAAAGAAAGTACGACAGAAATGAGGACAGGGAGACTTTTTAATGGCTAATATTTCGACTAGCAGCACTACTTTTCTACAGAGCCAGTTTACCTTTACTGTCAGCTGACTTACACTATAAATGTGCTTCCTTGTTCCGTTGCTCCTGGCTTTTCAGTTCCGCATTCCCGCATTCCCACATTCCTACTTTTCCATTCTCGTACCTCGAGTCCTGACCGCGGGTCAAAGGGAACGAAGACCCTGGGTACGAGGATGCTACTTTTCTTCACAGCTCAAAATGGCGTCGGGATCATCGGATGTGAAGCAGGAATCAAGCCTAAGATTTCTGTTCAGTGGAGAGAAAACTAGAAAGGAAGTGGAAAGGGAGAAACATAAACCTGAACTAGGAGTTTGTCGCATAAGAAAATTACTCAAAGATGGTGAAGGCTATCAAACTCTTGGCTCTGGAAGTGTAATCAAGAATCTGATGAACCAGTGGCCTTGGAAAGACAGGTGTTGCGTTGTTACTAGCGACAAGGTCTTCCCAGAGGAAGATTTCGATATAAATGATATTTACTTGGATTTTTGGAGGCTACGTTCATCCACACCAAAAACCGTCAAACTGGGCACTATCGCCAAGTCGGATGCCATCCATCGATTTACTTCCGGTTTAGTTGTGATTCCTCTTAAGACCCCGAAGCCTACACTCGGTGCTATACCCGGCAAAACCTCCAGTATTATCAAGTATCGACCATTCACAAAGGGAAATGAAATCTCGAATGAATTGTTTTGTCCAATCGTGGATGACACGGTCTCCAGTGGTTTTGATGTGAAGTCGTTTCGGCTGAAACAAATACTAGACCTGCAGTTCGTTCTTCACGATGGACAATCTTCTTTCAAAACTCTAGCAGAATTTACTGGCTCGTCAAATCTCAAGCCCCATGGTGCTGTTATTTTATCCCGTGGCGAGAACCTTAACGCTGTTGGGGTGTTAAGCTGCCGAGATGATGGATCAAGCATAATTTCTCCAGTCTGGTTGTCACAGGAAAACATGTCAAGCCTGAGTAAGTACAAATTAGTATAAATTATTTCACAGTACTGAACAAGAACAATTGGAGAATGGTTTTGTGAAGTACAAATATCTCACAATGATTGTACTCTCACGATATTTGAAAAAACTTAAATTCCGACAAGGACAAGCAATTTTCCTTCAATTCAACTACTGACAGCGACGGGAAGTGTGATAAAACAGCGACACAGGGCATTTTTAAATTTCGACAAGCAACACGGGATCCCCCCCCCCCCTGCCTGGCAGGGCTTCATATTTGGTCTCTACAAGATCGGTTTAACAGGTTCTGTATTCCCCTTGAGTGCCCAAATGATTTAAAAAAACATTCGAAAGTCAGCATTTCAGGAAAAGAAAACTTTGGATAATAAATCTCTAATATTATAGACATTTTAGTGCATAGTATCACTGTACATTATTTAGAATTGCTGCAAGTCGCTCGTTAGATTTGCAGGAGACCTCTGGATACGGAAACAGAGGGCATGTGCGGGCTTGAAAAACAAAATGGCAGCGCATTGTGGAAGGAGCAACTTGTCTCACCTGCAGAGCCCCAATTCTGAAATGTTGCATCACCAGTGGATTTTTCCACCAGTGTCGCCATAGAGATTGGCCAAGACTGCCAATCATATGATGGCATGGGAATTCACTGAACGCACTCTGCTGGCCAACTTATAGCGTGCTCTGCTCAAGAGACACAGTTACATTTGATTTTTACCTCTTTAGGAGACTTGTTTCCTTTTCACATTGGCAGTTATACCTGTTTTAGAACAAGCAACACAAATGTCTTCTTTTGTGCCTGTCTTATGTGATCTTACAGAAATGAGAGAGACATCAAGAGCCATGAGTATGATTTCCCACAAAAAAGGGAAGAAAATCACAATTTTAACACACGCCATGGCATGCGTCAACACTGCACACGGGGCACGAAACTGATATCAACACGATAAAAGAAACCAACTCAATGCACACAAAAAATGATGCAATTTTTCATGGCAAAAAAACGTCAGCTAGAATCAATTTCCTGCGAGTGACACAAGTCACTTGTTCCAAGCCATTCCTTGATTTAGTGTGTTATTCAGTGTCTTTCGTGCATCACGCAAGGGTAAATAGGTAAACTTCGCACGGTCACTCACGCATTAAATCAAAGCGATCTTACTCTACTAACTCTATCTATCGACACGAAAAGAGCGGCTTGGGGCAAGTCTATACATGTATGTACATTATTACTCATCATTTGAATGTTGACTTGCCCTTTGTGCTCGTAAAAATATGCAGTGATACTGCACATCCTATTACACTGTCCAGTTACTGTAGTGCTCAAATTGTGCTGTTGATAACCAATCACATTCCAGAATTTTGTTATAGTTTTGATTAAGAAGTAATCAGGTGAATAATTTCAAAATCAGCAGCAAGTGCACAGTGCCAGGCTGATTTGAAATTACAAGTATGACTCATCATCATCATCATTATCATCATCATCATCATCATTTTGTAGAGTAGCTTATACAGATAGTATCTCCAAGCAAAATTGATTACTCCCTGAAATAGTATCATGACACAAGGTCCAATTACTTAATAATTAATCATATCAGTAACAAATTTTGAGGTTAGGAAGTCTAGAAACTCTTTTGTGTGAAAAGTCATAGGTTAATATTCAAATGAGAACATACAGTAAGAAAACAGTAAGAGAGTCAACCCATCTACATGAAAGTGCATGTGAAGTGGCGTAAAATAGGGGGGAAGAAACTTTCTTTGTAACATGACTCAAAAATGAGGCATAGCGGTGCCTGGCAACCGAGACTGCGCAGTAGCTATTGAATGGTTGCTAAGGGCGTAGTGAATAGCCTGACAAAGTTCTTTGTTTAGTTTGCATCTTTTGGTCTTGGCTGTGCACAAAACACAATACCTATTTGCAATTTGTTTGCTCCTTTGACGTTTGCTGAATATCAAAACAATTAACAAACAGTGATAACAGTGATCATGACCAGTCTGGCAAAAGTAAGGCTTCAGTTGTGAATTATACTAATTAAAATAACTCCAATGATTCTGAAATGATCTATCATTTTTTGGTTGTTTAATGTCAACCGTGACAAATTTTTTGCTTGTTATTCCACGCTGCCAAACAAAACATTCCCAGTGACGTGAAACATCAGGTGAGAAATCTGGCTGAAAATGCAAAAAAACATCTCAGCGCCAAGAAACATCAAACGCAAAAACCACCACTATTTGCATTTCACACACATGCAGTCATTGATAATTAAATCTTTTGAGAGAAAAAAAACTTATGGTGACGTCTTTCTTAGCAACGGCTTGATTGACACAGACTAGCACCGTTTTCTGGCACCGCTATGCCGTCAAAAAAAGGCGCCGACTTCCAACCCATGTATTCCGGACATGTATTCTCTGTGCATTAAGACGCTCAGCTTTATTAGCTCAATTGCTGGTTCATTTTGTCTCAACTCTCTATAATTATATAAGGCGTACACCTCTCTAAGATGGAGAGTTGGGCTGGTCCCAAAGGTGTCCGTCTTAGATAGGGTTAGAAACTAAAATTTCGGAGCACTCGCCATCTGGGCAAGTGACTTCCGAATTGACACTGTCTTGCCCAGATCAGTTTTCACTCGCCCAGTCTCCTTTATATAATGTTCACTGTGTGTGCCACCGTGGTGATCGATCACGTTTCAGACTGCAACCTATTTCTTAAATGAAAAATCTCCTAAAATAGATCTTAACTCCAAAATAAAAACACAAACACTTACTTCAAACACATTTTTATTGATATGTATTCCCAAATTCCTGAATTTTGCAATTAAAGTGTTGAAATTGTACAGTAAAAGGGGCGGGAAATGGCCGTCTTGCAGCGTTTTTGAGGCTCGGCTCATTGTACGAGTCAATGGTATTTATGACCAGAGGTATTACTTTGTACAAATACGTCCATCATGTAACAATCACCAAGGGGAAACCTTTTTTAACTGTTTACGAACACGGACCAGCCTAGTTTGTCATTGTTGAAGATTTCAAAATGTTGGTAAGCTATCGGCTTGTGAATAGTGTAGATTATTTTAAAGTGGAAAGTAAAAAGTTACGCTTATTTTGAATATATATTCTGGATATGAAAATCGTACTCACCAAACTAGGCGAGTGATCCGTGATTTGTACTCGCCTGACCATTTTCGCACTTGCCTGGGCGAGCGGGCGAGCGCTCATTTCCGAGCCTGCTTAGAGAGAGTTGACTGTAGTTTAAATTGTTCAATAGTTACCAAACATGCACAAGCACAAAAAGTCCCCACAAGCTAAGCCTATGTTGTCCTATCACATCATTATTTCACCCCTGAATTTATAAGTATATCACTTTGTTTATCTGCATCTTCTATAAACTGAAAATTTATACATGATATAGAACAGTCAAAATTTCCTAACAAAGCCAAAATAAACGTTTTTGCAGGTTTATCTGGTCACCAGTACATGGCTTCTGCTCCACCTTTAGTTGCATCCACCAAGGAGACGACCAACTACGCTCAGTTGTGCCGTCTTCTGGTGGATGTGGGATCCCAAGCCTTGAGGGACACCTTTGATGGTATACACCCTCCAGCAGGACTGCATCTTGTTTTGGCACTTCATCCAGCACGTGCGATGCTACAGACTCTTAGGCAGAAGAAAATTCTCAATCCTACACAATGGAGAAAGTTGTACCCTACTATCCCTTTTACTGTTTCATCAGCAAGCTTTGATATAACGCTCCTGATGGTACTGCTGAGGAACATCTGTGGTTTGCACGCTCCTGTCACTGGCTGGGACAGTCTTCCACCTCCTGCTGACACAAGCGAAGAAGCCAACATAGCCAGGGTGAAGTACTACCGTAATACTGTATACGGCCATGCCAGCCAAGCTTCTGTTGATGACGTTACGTTTAACACCTACTGGCAGGATATCAGTAACGCGCTGGTAGCACTGGGAGGAACGAGTTATGGAGCCGCTATCAATGGGCTTAAGAATGAGTGTATGGATCCCGACACAGAGGAACACTACAGAGAGCTGCTAAAGCAATGGAAGAAGGATGAAGACAACATCAAAGACAAACTTGATGAGATAGAAGGTATGTTAGAATTTAGCCTAAATACCAAAAGGAAATAAATAAATAAAATAAATGGGAATTCGCAGTGGCACTTTCACAGGGTGGCTCATTGTCCACGGTTTGCGAACGAATTGGAATTTAGCAGTGTTGATTTTTGCAGCTCGGGAGGAACCAACAACAAACTTAACCCACATGTGGTGCCGGGTCTGGGTCCCCCCTCCCCCCTTTGTGGCATTGACCTCACAACGAAAGGGTGTGAATACTAATGCATTGATTAACGTAATTACACAGAAACAAATTTATCAGATTTTAATGATTATTGCTCTTAGATATTTGGAAGTGGAAGGGCATGACGTAAATTACATCAACCAACCGATATAAGTTAATGCTTTCCATACATATATAGTTTATAGTTATTTACACGGTCAGTACAAAATGCAGACTGCAGACTGCAGATTGCAGACTGCAGACTAGGTACAAAATGCAGACTGCAGACTGCAGACTGGGTACAAAATGCAGACTGACATAATTTGACAAGTCCAAAATATTCGTTTTCAAAAAAGAAATGCAGACTAAGGCCAAAACAATGGTCATTTAAGGAGGCTCAAAAAAAGTTTATAAATATTCGACGATTTAGTTAGCCTTTCAAAATAAATCGCTTTTCATGAAAGAGAAATTTGTTCTTTTTCTTCAATCTTTTAGTGGTTTTATTTTTAATATTGACCACAGATTGAAACTCTTTTCGAATAAAATTCGTTTCAAGCGGCTAGCAGGAAATTACTGCCGCTAATTAAATATGTCGCGACATCTGGCGGGTGGCATCGCAAATGTTTCTTGTCTTCTCTTTCGCCGTGAAAGAAACGTAAACACATCAAACACGAAGAGTTGAAAGTACCTGGTAATTTTTTAACATGAAATCTCGGAAGTTTCTATTCATTGTCTACTCACAACATCAAGCGGCGGGTTGGGCATTTGAGACGTTTCTAAAACAATGCATTCCAATATATATAAACTCCTGATATATAACTCGTTTTTGCTTTCCGCCAACAAAAACATTCTAATTACTCTGAATTACTACAGCGCTACGAGAAGAGCAACATAATCTTACCAGTAAATTTCCTCAGGAGAACTTGTCAGCCTTTGAAAGCAGAATGAATCATGGTTAAATATAGTGAGAGAAATAAACGAGATGAATTTTTAAAAATCACCGTCGAAGCAATGAATTGTGCGACAGCGTGGAATTTGAGAGCACGACTTTTCACGGTGTGAAATCACTTTACATCGTGGAATTTTCACGACATAAAAACTTTTGGATTGTTTTCCATTTTTCAAACTCACGTACTTCTGCAAGCTAAGACTTTGCCATACTTTCTGCAGATCACTTTAAATAATTGCTGGTGTTGCTTTGTTCTGAAGAAGCGCAAACTGTTTATGATTTGATCGGATCGGAGTGATGCGATGCTTACTAGTCGAGCATATTTTCTTCTTTTGCGGTTAATGTTTAAACAAACAATAGCCTGCTCGGAAAACTACGCTGACTATGTGTGTATAATATGAAAAGCGAATGCGTGACAACTGGTAAGTTATAAAATGAAATATTATCACGTATAACACGAAAAAAAAAAAAAAACAGTTTTAAATGTCAGTCTGCATTTGTACCCAGTCTGCAGTCTACATTTTGTACCTAGTCTGCATTTTGTACCCAGTCTGCAGTCTGCAATCTGCAGTCTGCAGTCTGCATTTTGCACCTAGTCTGCATTTTGTACCCAGTCTGCAGTCTGCAATCTGCAGTCTGCAGTCTACATTTTGTACCTAGTCTGCATTTTGTACCCAGTCTGCAGTCTTCAATCTGCAGTCTGCAGTCTGCATTTTGTACCTAGTCTGCATTTTGTACCCAGTCTGCAGTCTGCAATCTGCAGTCTGCAGTCTACATTTTGTACCTAGTCTGCATTTTGTACCCAGTCTGCAGTCTGCAATCTGCAGTCTGCAGTCTACATTTTGTACCTAGTCTGCATTTTGTACCCAGTCTGCAGTCTGCAATCTGCAGTCTGCAGTCTACATTTTGTACCTAGTCTGCATTTTGTACCCAGTCTGCAGTCTGCAATCTGCAGTCTGCAGTCTGCATTTTGTACCCAGTCTGCAGTCTGCAATCTGCAGTCTGCAGTCTACATTTTGTACCTAGTCTGCATTTTGTACCCAGTCTGCAGTCTGCAATCTGCAGTCTGCAGTCTGCATTTTGTACCTAGTCTGCATTTTGTACCCAGTCTGCAGTCTGCAATCTGCAGTCTGCAGTCTACATTTTGTACCTAGTCTGCATTTTGTACCCAGTCTGCAGTCTGCAATCTGCAGTCTGCAGTCTACATTTTGTACCTAGTCTGCATTTTGTACCTAGTCTGCAGTCTTCAATCTGCAGTCTGCAGTCTGCATTTTGTACTGACCGGTTATTTACATGTTAGATTTCCGTTACCATTAATTTATTGTAAAGCGCATTTGAAGAAGCCTTTGCTTGGAAATGAATTTGCTCTATAAGTGCTTATTATTATAATTATTATTTTTAGTATCATTATCATTATTATTATTATTATTATTATTATTATTATTATTATTATTATTAACTATTAGTATTCATCATAGCTAATGCAAGATAACAAAGTCATTGACTTTGCACTTAAACGAAAGCTGATCTTTCATTCTCAGACAAAATCAGAAACGAGTTTGGACAGATGAAAAGTGAGATAGGAAGCTTGATTGACAAGTTTGACATTTGGATGGTACAAAGAGAAAAAACCAAGGATGACGGTAAGTTCTAAATTAAAGCAGTTTTTCCTTAACACAAAATTAACAACAAATTCGCTCTTGCATGTACAAATAAAGACATCACAACACTGGCAGTAAATGGGACTATGGACAGTGCTCGACACTATTAAACGCTAGTACACTAGCCCAGGACTAGTAAAATTTTATGCTTGGCTAGTAAAGTACTTTCCTACTAGCCCATAGACTAGTAAATTCGTGGACAAAATAAATCAACTACAACTCTATAACTTGGGAAGTTTTTCTCCCAGAAACCTTCATCAGGATCTAGTTTCCATAGCTTGAGTAATTTAAACCAGAGCGCTTGCGACCCACATCGCATACGGATTTATATCGTACGATCAACTCACAAACCTGACGCCATCTTGGAAAAGACCCTCTGTCCTCGCTTCCATGACACCCAAAAGGGACCTGGGAGAGAGCCATAATAAGTCGGCCATCTTGGGGTTTTCCCGCAAGCGACTGCGTGAGCATGATTTCAAGCTTTTGTAACACTTTACCTACAAGAAAACCGCCTTCAAGGGCCAATAATCGTGAGCCAGATTTACATTGTTCACCAGAGGAACACACACAGCATGAAGAGAAAAAGAAGTGTGATCCACGGTCAAGAAATTCTTAACCGAGTTGGATGATAGCATCGTTGCTGCGTCTCAGCGAAGGAAAGATGTACTTGTGTGGACTCAAACAAATATAGTGCTAAGAGATTAGCTGATTCAAACTTGGCTGTTTTTATTGTTTTTTTTTAAAGGGGGGGGGGGGGGGCTAGTGACTTGTCCTTGTGGGCTAGTGATTATTTGTACCTACTAGCCAATTGCCTAGTATCCAAAAAAGTTAGTGTCGAGCACTGAATGGACACTGGGTGCTCCCTGGGATAGCAACAAGTGTAGACCGTGTAGGACACACCCTGAGAAGCGTGATTGGGTGGTTAGTGAACAGCACCCTGCAAACTAATTGGGGCCGTAAGCGGACACAAACTCCAATGCACAAACTTGGGCGGTTAGCGGACACACCCAGATATAGTGAATGGTGACAGCAACCCTTGAGCGGTTCGCAGACGCGCCCAGTGAATGAATGGGGTGGTAAGCGAACTCTCCCAGAGCCGAATGAAGCCCCCCGACCCAACCTGCCACGGGCAATGACTAAGTGGAAGGTGTGCACCCAGGCCAGTAGTCCAAGTTTATTGTAAAGGGAGGGTAGGGATGGGAAAAAACAAACTTACAAGTGACAGTAGATAGCGTGTCTTGGGTGCTAGTAGAACAAAGACTGGTATATAAAAGCACAGGCACGTATGTATTGTTCGCTTGAGACCTGATATGCCACGGATGGCCAAACTGATAATGGAAAACCATTGACATAAGCACAAAGTGCTGATAGTGATGCCCAGTTAATGGAGCTGATAGCATCCACTGTTTATATAACAAGTTCGCTGGAATGCTTGTAACGCCTGTGTGACATCCAAAAAATGGCTGTGAAGGAGACTAAGAAGAAGTACCAGTAGGTTTAGCTGTCTTAGCACACATTGTTAAACTGGAAACCACGATTCAAAATTTAAAACAAAAGCCGCAGCTTGCAGAGCAAATTTAAATTTTGAATGCTGCTTCCCAGTTAAGTGGAGGGGGACAGGGGGGGGGGGGGGCTGCCCGGGAGAAAAGGGGCGGGAAGTGGGAGAAGAGAGGATAGGAAGCGGGATTCCTAAGGTGGCGAGAACCGGGAGAAAACAAGTAAAATTTTGCAACATTTGGTTATATTTTACAACAGACTTGGGACAAAGAGATAGAAACCACCACAGAAAGGGGTGGCTTCCAAAAAAAAAAACTTGGAAAGAGACTCTTGTGGTCGTCTACAGCTACAACCTAAACTCTGAAGAATGCTGTCTCTTTACCGCTTTTTCAATGCTTCTCTGACAATTTTTATGTTAACAACTTCAGCTGACAACAGCAACTGAAGTGTCTTTTATGCAAAATTGAAGAGATGCAAACATGGTTACATGTATTCTGACCTGAGGCGGATGCTAAATATTGTGATACATATTGTAGTATAAATATAAGGTGTTATAATATTTGAAGAAAGGAAGAGGAGGGGGGAGGGTGAAAAAATGTGCGATAATGTTGAAGCCTTTAACCGTAAAATGTTCCTTAAATCTTCACGTTTTTTTCCTTAAAAAAATTGGGCTTTGACGAGTTTGTTCTTCACTATATTGTACATGTAAATGCGTTTTTGTCAACTAGAATTTTGTTTTAAGCTTCACATTTTATAATTTCAACAGTCTTCTTGTTAGTTATATTCTCTGAAAGACGATTTTAATAAATGCGGTTTCTTCCCACTAATGCCTAATTTTTTCACTAGCCATTTTGGCTAGTGAAAGGCCAAAACCTACTAGCCAAAACTGCATTTTTACTAGCCTTTGGCTAGTTGGCTACCATTAGTCTCGAGCCCTGAAGGACCATTCAAACAGAGTACATGTTTATTCTCAGAACTTGCTATGGAACTTGAGCAGATGGAAGACAAAACTAAAAAGATCAAAGAAGAGTCGGGCCAACTATCTCCTGTAAAAAAGATACCCAGGATGGAAGGTAAGACCAACTGGGTTTTTTTTTCCTTTTTCCTTTTTTTTTTTTTGGGGGGGGGGGGGGCGGTGTAGATGTGGCCAAATTTTGTGGTGCAAGTTTGGCGTGTTCTTTGTCACGTTTCTCTGGAAAAAAGGCTTCTATCTTTGTCAGTATACAATGCGCTACAGAAGAAACATGCTGTGGTGTGCTGCAGTCTGTGCACTTAAACTTGAGAGTGTGTTCTTAGGGCCTCACAGATTACATGGCAAATTTCGTCTTGGGCTGAAATTCCAGCCTGGTTTGCAGGGCTTGAATTTTTTTGTTATTACATGGAGAATTTCAGCCTGGGTTGAACACTTTTAAAACTGAATAATTTTTTTCGTTGAAATTAACCACCACTGCCCATCCCTAAGCTCACTTTCAGTCCAGGGCTGGGAATCTCGGCCCAGGATGAAGCTTTCTTCATGTAATCGCAGACGTGTTTATAAGAAGATTTGTTTTGGAACCCAAGTTGAAATCTCAGCCCAGCAAACTGAGCTGAAAATTCGCCATGTAATCAGATCATTAGCTTGTGTAACACTGTGATAAAAAATTTATCAAGCTTTATGACTGAAGAATGCATCAGGTGCTCAGTCAAAAAGTTGACATTGCCTTGACTGTTTATTGTGGATGCTGTTTGTTAGTGTGGGTTGACTGCATTTGTAACCGAATAGTTGTTGGGTCGTGGTAATAGCGTTTGGTACATAACATAATGATCTTTAGTATTTTTTTTTCTTTTTTAATAAATTTTAGTATTTTATATGAATTTTAGTATTTTGAATGAACTTTAGATTTTAAGAATTTAGTATTTTTATCCTATTGTAATTTTAAATATTTTTACTTGTAAGGGCATTGAGATTTTTAATGTAATGCACTAGAAATAAATTATTATTATTATTAACAAAGTAACAGGGGCCTGGGGCATGCTCCCTCAGGAAAATTTGAAAATTCTGAGCATTCTGTTAAGAATTTTAACTATTACAGATGCCCTCATTACAACACTTAAAAAGATAATTAATATTATTTATTATTATTTCAGTGCGGACCCCCTCTTACAGACCATATTTTTTGGCTGCCCCCCCCCCCCCCCTTTGAGGCCATTTTTGAGCCTCCCACCCACCCCATAAAAAATGAACGGTGATCAGATCCCCGTAAGGCGTTATGCGGTCATCAACTAAACAGATCTTGATTTATTAAGGTCAAAAAAATCGAGAATTTTCCACACGGAACTCAAAAAAATAACGGGGTAACGGGTTAGTTGCCTTTTAATCATGGTTTTCTTTTTTCTTTTTATCCACTGATAGTTGGTACTTTGAGTTCCATCGTGAGGGCGACTATGGAGTTTGAGGCTGGGCATGAGGAATGCCTTCGTGTGTGCCCATACATTAAAGATGGCGAGGTTGTGGTACATTTTTATGTTTACAGTGGCACGTTGAGAATACCAGCAGCCTTAATAACAGCTGCAGAAGAGCTCTTTGGAGAGATGGGGGTGAAACTGGAATGGTCCGATCTGTACAACAACGCAGATGATGTACTGAATGTTACACCGATTGAGTATCCTTCTGGGGAGCCCAACAGATTGGAAGCGTCTCAGGTGGATGAAATTGATAAAATTATCAACAAAAACCTTCACGTTTTCTCGAAGCATCGAAACATCACTGCTGTGCAGCCTTCTTTCAAGGTCACGAAATCAGTGCAAACAAAAGAGGCGTGTGTTGCAGTTTATGTTCTCGGGAAAGGGAACATTCCAATCGGCGAATCTACCATTCCGTCCACTATTGGCTCTTACCCTGTGGACATTGTGAATGGATTTTTTCTTAGAACAGTTGCACCGGAGAAGCCAAATGAGGCACAGGAGCCGATGGAGGTACTTTGTTTGGGAGCAAGCATTGCTGGCAATAAGAAAAAGTACTCTGGGACATTGGGTGCAATCGTGAAAGATGAAAACACTGGTACTTTGTACGCACTGTCCTGTGATCATGTGATGAGACATGATGATACGAATGATATAATTCATCCTGGATCTGACCACTACTTGAATTATTTACATTACTACTTGTTTGAATACAGAAATACGATATGCGGAATTGATTATCGTTATCAAGAATCACTTCAGATTCCAGAGGATAGCAGTCAATTCAAGGAATTTTTTACTAAACTTGAAACAATAAAAGAGGAAATAATAAAAGAGAAGGACAGAGATGTCATAGAAGAACGATTAAAGAAAATTCAAAAGTGTAAAGAAAAGCTTGAGAAAGGTTTCTCGTTACCACCAAGAATCATAGCGAAGTACAGTGCTGGTATTAGAAAAAATGTGGCTTCAGATAGGTATTCCAAAGACTTTTTCCTTGATGTAGCCGTTTCAGAGCTGAAGGAGAACGAAGAAGAAAAATTAAAACGTAGTGAGGCAATACAAATAATTGGAACAGCATTTTTTCCAAGCGGCGAGTGTATTCCAGCAACACGAAATGATCTACTGGCTGCTGATGAGTTCTTTAAGAGTGGCAGTGGTACAGGCTACACACAAGCAAACCGTCTTTATGGTGCAAACTCTGAACCACCATTGACTATCAAGGACAAAAAAGTATTTCGGAAGCCAGACGGTACCCCATTGCTAGATGTAAGATGTATAAATTGCCAGAAAAAAATATCTGCGACAGAAGCTTCATCTCAAGCTCAAGAATCACGGCCTTCTCCATGTGAAATATGTGAACCAGATACATGGCTCAAGAGCTGCCTGTGTTTTCGAGCAGGAGGGTTTAAACAATTCTCTGATAAAGGTGATTCTGGAGCTGTGATCTTTGTAAGAGAATCTTACGACCAAATTTCTTGTCCGGCGGTTGGGATCATCTTTGGAAAGTTTCCAAATCAAATCTCCACTTATAGCCTGGCATCACCATTAGAAATTGCTCTTGAAGAACTGTCCAAGGAAGTCTCAAAATTGAGACCGCCCAACAGTCCTTGCAAATTAACACTGGCTTCGAAATTTAATTAAGACTGACGTAAACAAATTGTTATTCGAGCGAGAGAGTTTAAAGAGTTAAAACTTTTTCTTGTGTAAAGCTAGGCACACACTAGGGGACTAGGCACAGGGACTTTAGTGTTCCTTTAGTGTGTACTGGTGAAGGGACAAGTCCCAGGGACTGGTCGCATGTACGGTAGCCCGTACACACTAGGGGTCCAAATCGTGGGATCGGAAGACAAAAGTCTAACCGCGCACGCCTGGTACCCAGAAAACAAGTGAGTCGTTTTGTTTTTAATGGTGCTGTTGGACGATGAGGAGAGAAAAACGCTCAACAGCACTCTGTGGCTACGTAAGTGGCTCCAGAGGAGGGAAGCAATGGGCTGTTTCGACCTTGTTAGCATCACTTTCCGCTTCTTTTTTCGCCATTTTGAAAAAGGGCGCGATGGAAGCTGGGTTCTAAAACGGCGGCTTTTCACTGGCTAGAATTCAGGAGACGCGGGAATCCGATCCCATGAACAATGAAAACCGATACACAGTAGAAAATTGACCGATTTGTGGGACTATTGGTCCCTGCGATTAGTCCCAGAAATCAAACCAGCTTCATTAGTGGGACTAGTCGCAGGGACCAAAAATGTGGTCCCCGCGACTAGAATTTTAATGCAAAATACTAGTACACACTAGGGGACTGGTCCCCGAAGCAAATCCCTGCCACAAGTCCCTGTGACTAGTACCTTAGTGTGTGTTAAAGTAGTCGTGAGAAGACTGTGGCTAGTGACTGCAAACAGCCTGATGAGTTGAGTTATCTTTAGACTGTGAAAAACTAAAAAATGAATGTTACAAGATTTTTTTGAAAGGAAATTTGGGTTTTTTAGTGTTCTTTTTTCTTTGTGCTCGAAAACCAATTTTAAAAATATAATATTTTAGGTGCTGGTAAAAAAAGCCGGCTTCACGACGTTCTTGTATTTTATTTAGAGGGACATTTTATCCTAGTTGGTTGTAATAGGATTACACTGTTAAAAACAGTTTATAGGCAATATTATTTGGCTCTAGTTCATGGTGCAAAATGGCCAAAAGCTTAAAAAACATTTCTCTGTCCAGCCTTACTTGGGCTGACAGAATTAGGTGACCTTACGCAGTCAATAGGCATTTTAGCATCATACCATCGTTATTAGCTTGATTTGTTTATGGGAAGTGGTAAACATGTCTTAAAGGTTCTGAATTTTGTGTCAAATTAATTTCTTTATGTGTGCAGTACTGGACAGCTTTGTGGGGACCGACTCACAAGTCGTGGGAGACGCAGTGTCCTAATGTTTAGTGCGCTGATCACAATAAAACCTTTTGAAAAGCAGTCAAAGCCGTGTGAGCAGGGAGGGGGGGGGGGGGGAAGAAACGAGGTCTGGGACCGAGTAGCGATGCTCTCACAACTTGCAAAGCGATCAATTCACGATGTAGTCAGCGGTTTTTGGACGATGATGCAACAGGCAATCTTTTCCCGCGAAATGGAAGCTGCTATGTCGTGGAATCACTTATTATAAAGGGGTTCAATTCTCTTAACTAAAAATCTAAAAGCAGCGTGTTTAAATCCGAAAATTTCGTCATCGTCGTGTAGTTTTAAGAACGCAGAATTTTGTGATGCCGTGCTACTTTTCAGTGCTGAAATGCAAATGTTTGACATGTTTGTACCACGATTTTCAACTGGCCCACATGGGGATTGTAAATGAAGTAAAACAAAGAAAGACCAAGTCAACAAACAACCTCAAACAATAGAGCAAGAACAATAGCTCCGACCAGCGCGGGAATATTCGATCGCCACGTTTTCATTACCATTCCCGTGATGGTTTTATTTCATAACAAACACCACATATTGACACCAAGAACCTTTTCGGAGAAATTTTCGCTGCTTTAAAGTCAAAACTTAGAAAGTCTTTTTTATTACTACATATATAAAAAAAATCGAACTCTCTCACTGGTCCCATGTTTTTGTTTTGGCAAGTTCACAAAGAAAGGAGCTGCTCATGCGCCTTAGAGACATCCGCTGACTACCGCCCCGATGATTGCTTTGCAAGTTGTGAGAGCATCGCTCAGATTTCATATAAGAGAATGTATGGGAAGTTGCTTCCCCCCCCCCCCCCTGCGTGTGAGTCATGGCTGGTTTTGGTACTAATCCACCCATCCTCGGGGACCCAGGGGCAGTAAGTGAGGGTGAGGGAAACGCGAAACTTCGAGAAATAAAGTTCGGCAAAGAAAGCAGGAGGGCATTTTGCGTGCGCATGCGTCGATATGGACTAGTGCGCACGACAGAGAAGTTCTGCTATCGATTGTTTACATATTTTCCACAATTTATGGCCTAATTTCTAGCTCAAAATGAAACGTGTTTTAAGTTTTACTTGCTGTATACAATACTAAGAGTCCTTGCTTTATCTTCTGACAACAACAAGCAAAGTTTGGTGTCGGCGTGCTGTTTATCTGATCGACTTTGGCTATGTGTATTAAACATTGCACGTGGACAAAATGGCGACCGAATGTCGAGAACCTAAATACCTTGCCCATGTTTTTAATAGCCGGAAGATCTAAACGGACAAAGCGCTACGGCTACTTAGTACTAAAGTATAAAACAGCAATTTTAACTATACGATGTTATAATCAAGTATCCCGGGTTTGAGCGAGTGGTCATGATTTTGTTCAGATTTGTCATAAAACTACAATTTAGTCGTTCTCACAATGCAAAAATCTCAAAATCTAGCCTTGATCTCCAGCGTCTACCGATGATATATGGAGCCTGAAGTACTTAAACTATCGTCTAATGCTGCGAAGGTAGCGTTAAAAAATGGTCAATTGTGGAAATTTTTAGCTTTCTTTAACGTACGTTCTCGCTGGTTTATCCTAACAGAGAAACTATCGTTTGCGATTATTTCCTTAAACGTGAGCATTGGTCAAAATAACTTCACATTTCGATGATACCACAATTATTCTGTTGAACAAGAAAATAATTACTGCGATCGGTCTTAATTTTAAAGTGTTATGGTAATTCTTTGCTGGTAGACTATTTGTTTACATTTTACTATGTTAATTAGTACATTTTTGGCTCCTTTATCAAAATCTAGCCTTGATCACCAGTCAAAAAATAGCATGAAACGAACAAGCTATATATATATTTTTCAGAAACGTTCTAATAACTGCTGTATAAAATGTCTTAAGAAATAATTTTTAACTATAAACAATGTTATTTTCAGTTTTTCATTCAACGTTTATTTCATTAAGTTTGATGTTCATTCTGTTATAACGGCTGTTTTACTTCTGTGTCGCCTAAATGTGTTTTAAAGAACTGCAGTTCTTGTTCCAGGAAACCCTGTTTGCCAGTCGAGGGCAAGTTGGCTTTGCTTTGGAGTCATCAGTGAGCTGCATTATCATGTGCAGAACACCCAAACATGTCGTTCTCCTCAGGGAAAACCCTTTTCTTTGGTGGCCGTCCGTTTAGGCAAAAAATCACCCGACAAGCTATAATATTGCTCGCACTCTGCCTGTATTACAGCAATTGATTTGATGTGAAGTTTTGATCCTAATATATCACACTCCAGCACACGGATAAATGTTTTCCTCTTTTTACGGCCTGTTTAATTTTTGTCGGTGAAGGCTTTCCTACCTGTCCCACATATTTTCCCATTATTTGCAACAACGATCCCGAAGCTGGCCAGAAAATCTGCTTTATAAGAGCCTTGCCACACACAAAACACTTTTTCTTAGCGAAATTTAGGCCTATATTGAATTATGTGACGATAAACAGTACAAAAAACAAAGTTTGAATCTTCCGCGCCATTTTTATTCCCAAGATCACGCGGTCTTTGTACAGCGGTTGCACGCATGCGCACGCAAAATGCCCTCCTGCTGGCAAAGAAAAGTTAGAGCGAATGAAAGGTGCCCCTGGGGAAAGAGTCTTATAAGGGACGGACCATTATTTTTTTGGAGGGGGAGGGGGGATGAAAAATATTGAAAAAAATTGTTTGCAGGACCTGGAAACACAAAATAAATTGTTTAAAAAAACGATATGTATAATAAAATATAGTAAGAATTTCGAAAAAAAATGTTTGCAGAGGTGCATAAACTAAAAAAAAAAGTTTGCAGACGAAAATTGTTCATCCCCCCCTCCCAAGAAAATAATGGTCCGTCCCTAAGGCCAGTTTCAAACAGCTTTCTGAATACTGCCTCCTTATTGGGCAGAAAAGTTCTTTGTATTCCCTTTGTATTATTCTGCTTAATAGGCGGCCCGCAGGTCTTAAACCAATTCGCTCGCTATCTTGCCTGTTCGCCGTAATTTTGCTCGAGAAGGAAAAATTTCGGCTTGTGCCTTCTACGGTCGATAAAGTAGGAAGGTTGACGGCCATTCCCGCGGTGAAATGTCTGTTGACAGCCCCATGCATTCATTATGCATTCTATAGACAGTTCTTTGTTCAGGGCCTTTGGGACTGCAACGCTATGTTCAAGTCATTCATTTGTGTTTTGCTTACTTTCCAAAAGAGTTTTTAGGACTTAATTTTTCTTCCCGAGTAAAATCTTGTATATATAACTCATATTAGATGATCCTCGCTGGTGTCTAACAAGGCTTATTCGGGATACCATTTATTAGGCAATGAAATGAAATACACGAAATGGACTGCAGACCTGCAGGCCGCCGATTGGGCAGAATAATACAAAGGAAATACAAAGAACTTTTTTCTGTCCAATCAGGAGGCAGTATTCAGAGTGCTGTTTGGATCTGGCCTGGTAAGACTCTTTCTCCTACAACTTTTCAATGCCGAATATTTCGAGGCTAAAAATACATTATCATACAAATTTTAAATTTATTCATTAAGTTCGTATCATGAAAAGATCGACGTTTGTCCTGCAGTCGATCTTCACACGTTCTATCCGTTTACTTCAGACGAATAGAACGTGTTGGTCGATCTTAATTCGGTCAGACAAACTCGACTGAGACAAACGTCTCATGTGAAGTTCGACATTTGGCCCGGGCCTTAGACTTGCAAATATATATTTTATTGAATTAAACAACCTCAATCTCTTGAATGGCACGATGATCTCTCAGTAAAACGGCAATCGTGATGTAATTCCATCATCCTCTAATTTCCTTGATAAGTTTTAGCGGAATCGATGTTTGAAATTCAGCAAATTAAAGCTTTATAAAATAACGCCCCCTCGAGAAATTTGGCAAACGAATTTATTAATGAGCAAGGGTCCTGCGCGACCTTAACGGCTACGAAAGGAAAGATACAAACTTCATCATAGTAGCACTTTAAAAAACTGTCGAAAACTCTGAAATGTAACAAAGTTCTCGGAACATAGCCTCCCATATACAGAAGCCGGCTCGCATGTACAGTAAAAACCCGCATGTTTCCAAAAAAAATTTTCAAATATTTAAGGTGGCTCTGAAACCACTTCGTAGAATTTTGTAAAACTTTGCAAAAGGTTGTATCTTAACATGCTGATCAATGTTCAATAATAAATCAAAGTCTCTTCGAGATACCGACGTTTTTGCATGAAGTATGAGTCGAAGGTTTATCCTGTGCATTGTTCTTCGAACTTATCATTACAGTTTCTTTGTAGTTTAGTTTAACAATTTCCTATCTTCGCGGAGGAAATGCAGCCATATAATTTTGTCAAAAATGGCTCGTCCGTGCCGGGTATTTATACACATATTCCTTAACATTACACAAATAAACAGTGCAAATTTCACCGAGATCTGACAATTCTATACTTTAAAATTGCAAGAACCTTTCGAGGCAGTCGATTACGGCAGAGAAATGAGTAAATGAAACAGCAAAATATGCGTTCGACGCAGTTTGTTTTTGCGACGCCATATTTGAATTGTTATAGGTAGACCGCTGTTCAATGTGTTCAAGGCCGTATCGTTACGATTGCTCCACGAAAAAGCACGAAAAAAAATACGGATATTTCCGACTACTGTCGGAGAAAACATTGCGCATATAATTGCGGCGTAAACAAATCGTTACACTCAAGCTGCGTTTTGTCTAGGCTCTGCGAGGGTCGGATATCAAGACCCAGGATTAAACAAAAGCCATATATACAGTGAATGCTTTCGAATTATATTTGAAGATGAAATACGAAAGAATTTTGCTGTCTTTGACTAAAATTCCACTCGAACTGCGTAGATACGATCCCATGTTGTAAAGCCGATTCATGCAACATTGCTATCAACGCGAGGTCACGTCCCTAACGACCTAGGCTGATGACGAAATAGAATGGCGCTTGCATGTAGCGACCAAATTTGGCCTAACTTTTAACCGCTCCTAAGCTAAAAGAAGCCCCCATCTCTTGCATTTGTTTTAACTTCAATAATATCTTTGAAAAGAGCGAGTTTTTTGGTATGGTTTATTTTTGACGTTTGTAATTCCTCGCGAAGCGAGGCCGAAGGCCGAGCGTAGCGGGGTGTATAATTTTGTCCCTCAAAGAGCTCAGGCGGGATGAAATCTCGTGTGGAGTTTACTGTCTTTTTTTATTATTTTTTTTGTGGGTTCGAATCCTGAGCCTTTCATTTTTATTGATTTTCTTTTCGGATTAAAATAACACTGATTTCCACATAATAATCCCTCAACGCCTATTCAGGCTATAATTATAAACCTTTCATGGCCATCAGGGGCGCGCGGGCGGAGGGTTCGAATCCTCTTGCCGTTCGTTCGTTCTTCTTTTTTAATGCCCGGAAATGAATGTCCAAAATGCGAATATCCAATAATTTGTTGATGATTTTGAAAATAGCCTGCGCTTCCCAACGCTTTATACCTCTTTACGAACCTGAAAGAGCCGCCATTTTCAAAGCGGAGTAGACCCTGGAAACGAGGGTGTCGCGGCCACGTCCGTTACTAGGCAACAATAAGAAATCACCGGTTAAGACCGGTTATCACTCCTTATTTATAACACCCCCCCCCCCCTGCTTCCCCAACCCAGAGCTTCGCGAGGCCCTGCGAGTCACGTATTACTAGTTTTTAAACGATGTAAGTGCTAGTGATTATTTATTCGTGTTTTAGTTACGCAATCCATTGTTTGTGCGACGCTTTTTATAGATCGCCTTTCAGACACACGTGCGTTGAGATAAGAAAGCTCACATGTCACTTTTAAAATTGTTATATAACGTTTGTATATGTGACAAGTCACGTTTTTTCCACAAGATTGCAAGTGATCACCCACAGCGGATAGTAATCCCTTGAGAAATTAAAACAGTCCCTTGAGAAATTAAAAAAGTCCCTTGAGAGTTTACAAATATGTGGTTCCAAATTTTGTTCACATAACCCCTATTCTCCTACTTTAGCTTGTAAACAAGCAGAAACATCGAAAAAATGGGGGTCACCGAGCTCGTTTTTGAGTTATAAGCACTTAAAGACAAAATTAAAGGTGTTTTTAACAGGTTATACTGTTGTTATAGTAACCACTGACGTCATGAAAATAACCACAACATATTCACCAATCATTGGGCATTAATTTTATACCATTATTGTAGCATCAACTGATAAAGATTTGTAGTAATGACCCGTCAAAGTATAAGAGCTGGAAAGTGCTCGAAACCGTTACCAGCCACCTTAAGTTGTGTTTTATTTGCTCGCTTCGATGACAAAAAATATAGAAAATACAACGTAGAAATTACTATTCTAACCGGGGCCCGCGCGAACAAGCACCCTAATTTTCCATTCCATGCACGGGCTTAGTTACTTTGGCAACGGCAAGCCATGCCGCTGGCTATGTACAGGTATATTGTATATAGTTTCCCAGTTGACGTGTATTCTGTCTTTAAGTGAATTGCTAGAGGACTTTTGCTTCGACTTTTTTGTTTTCTCCATCGCTGCGCCCTTCGTCTACTCATTACACAAGTTCCTGTTGCTCCAACCTTAAGAGATTTGGCTACTCCTTTAGACGTGCAAGAAGTTTATCCTCATGACGCCTCTGCGGCTTTAGCTTCTGAAGTTCAAGCGTCCTCAACAGGATCCCGAGGTCTGTTATCTGGGACTTCGTTCGCATTTTAGCCTTCCGTTTCCCGTCTAGGTTTAGTTTGTTGTACGGTTTTAAATAATCGTATAATCGTCAAGTTTTAATATATCTCCTACATATAAATGCCTCACAGAAGTTAAAGTTGTCCATTACACAAAGTGTAAACAGTACACAAACTGTTACCGCTTTAATGTCTCTTAATCTTATTACGGTAGTGCAGCAGCCCTCGTAAGCTTGTAGTTCTACTTGTCCTCTAGTGTAGCAGTTGCTATTGTTTATGGCGCTAGCGGCACTGTTTCTGTTGATGTTTTTTCTATTATTTTCTAGAAGGATAGCGAGCTAGTCATCCCAACACCTATCTCAACCGACCGTACTCTTTTCCACGTTTATAAACTTATCCTAATGGCTTCTGGTCTCGTAAATGAGACCTCTTCCTTTTTAAGCCCACACTAAACAGGAAAGAAATTAGCTGAGAGATCAAACTCCCGCTCTCACCAACTTTCATTTTTCAGCTTCTTGAACCTGCTCAAATTATACGAAACTTTCTCTCGCAATGCATGAGTTTTTTTCAACTTGTGCACTCAGCCTCGTTCGGTTGAGTTCCAGCCTAGTCCCTCGCCTCAAGGGAATCTCGGCTAAGAGGCTCTCTGGGCTCCATTGTGATCGGTGATGTCACCAGAGTCCCAGGCCTGGGGCGTAACCTAAACAAGAGAACGCCTACGGGAACTAGGCTGGTCGCGCTCAAGTGATAATCAATGAAAGTTCAACTCTCCCGCGTTTCTCGTGAAGCCCGAGCTCTAAGCTTATCTCTACCAGGAGCCCATTCTGTCTTTACTATAAGAGATGAAGTGATTTTCGATTCAGTGTTGCAAGCGTAAAATAAAAACCAAAGTAATATAATCACTCTGGCCAATCACAAAGGACGAAGACAATCCAGTGAACTAATCAGCACTAAAAGCTAATCGATGTAATCGGTGCGAAGCGCGGGAAAACGTGTGCGAGCTCGTCGCGATTGGTTTATTTAAGTTTTACTTCTGATTGGCTGAGATAGTAGCAAACGTGTTTTAAACTAATTGTGACTTACGACACTCAAATAAAAATCGCTCCAAAAGAAAGGACGCAATAGATCAGTGACAAATGGCTTTGATTGAAATGAAATTTTACTTACAACAGTCTCTCAGCTCGCATGAACATTCAGGTGTTTCTTTTCCAAACTTTTTTCGAACCTTGCCTATAGGTTTTTACATACTATA